>NC_081556.1:40239826-40549619 GCF_963082655.1 Stomoxys calcitrans | reverse complement strand
TAGAACCGAAAAAAAGTACTAAAAACAAGTAAAAGCGTGCTGGCCGGGCCGAATCTTGTATACCCTCCACCATCGATATATATATATATATTTATATATATATATATATATATATATATATATATATATATATATATATATATATATATATATATATATATATATATGTATATATATATATATATATATACATATATAGTATATATATATATATATATATATATATATATATATATACATTTATAGTTCATATTTATATACAGTTCATATATATATATATATATATATATATATATATATATATATATATATATATATATATATATATATATACATATATATATATATATATATATATATATACATATATATATATATATATATATATATATATATATATATATATATATATATATATATATATATATATATGTATATATATATATATATATATATATATATATATATATATCCATGGTGGAGGGTATATAAGATTCGGCCCGGCCAGCACGCTTTTACTTGTTTTTAGTACTTTTGCAAGCGTTGCTCGTTAGTAAGTCTATTCATGATGAAATGTCAAAGCATACTGAGCATCTTTCTCTTTGACACCATGTCTGAAATCCCACGTGATCTGTCAAATACTAATGCATGAAAATCCTAACCTCAAAAAAATCACCCTTTAGCTCCCATATATATGTTCTTCCGATTTTGAAAAATATTGCAATAAATTGCTAATTTTTTAGCCGATTCTCTTGAAATTTGGCAGGAAGGATTGTAAAACACTTTCCTCGATGACCACCACAATATCTAAGAAGTTTGCTCGAAATCGGTTCAGATTCAGTTATAGCTCCCATATATATGTTCATCCGATTTTGAGAAATATTGCAATAAAATGTCGATTTGTTAACCTGACATTTGGCAGGAAGAATTTTCGTATAAAAATCGGTTCAGATTTAGAGATAGCTGCCATATATGTATATCGCCCGATTTTCACTTCTAGAGTCACTGCATGTGCATTTATTGACCAATCTGACCAAAGTTTTGCACAACGCTTTCCTCGACGACTACCACATTATCTGAGAAGTTTGCTCGAAATCGGTTCAGAATTAGATATAGCTCCCATATATATGTTCCTCAGATTTTGGAAAATTTGCAATAATGTTGTCATTTGTCAACAGTAATTATTTGTGCGTTGGTTGAAAAGGTTGCAAAAGACAGGTTGATGACAAGAAAAAGGAACCAGTTGCTGATTTTCATGTTCCTGTTGTCTATCGAGTCCCCTTTAAGCCTAATTAAGGGCTTTGAAACTGGCACTCTACTAAAGAACAGGCGAAGACCACCTACATCTGAAAGGATACTACCATCTGCAACTATCCCGAGTAGCTATCACAGAAAAATTTAACTTTACGACTGAAGAAATATACCGCAGATCGAAATTAAAAGCACCTTTACTTCACTCCAAGGTTCAAACAAGTTTTCATACAGCCCAATTCTTGTCTGGTTTCATGGCATTGCGTCGCCTTCATCTTTTGTCCTTTTCTCATGCTACAGTAAATTCGCCCCTTCTACAAAAGATTCCCCGGACTTTCGAGAGATAATTAATATACAGCCTTATACGTGGTTTTTTTACATTACTAACTGCCGCGATCGGTCATAAGCGAAGACCGCCTATCCAAAAAAGGACAAAAAAGGAGTCTGAAACCAAAATATTCTCTTCGAACCTCATTGAGCTAAAATTGAACATAGCCATACACTCATGTTGGATAATTCCCCCCTTATAGGATAATTCCCCCCTTATAGGATAATTCCCCCCTCATGTAGGATAATTCCCCCCTTATCGAGCATTCATATCTCATTTTAAATCTTCCAAGGAAAATTCGCAATATAATCCCTACCACCATCCCCTACAACTTTCCTCATTTATTACACAGCTATCATTAAACGAGTTTTTTCTATGAAATTTCCATGCCACATTAATAATATGTGGTCCTTGCCTAGATTTTCCCATTATCTCACTTCCAGCACTCACACAATAAGGGAAACAAAACAGAAATCCCCCATAAAAGGTTAGAGAAGGTTAAAGAAAATTGTCCAAACACAACTGCGGAAATAACAGTTCGAGCAACAGCAAAAAAACGGAACGCATAAAACCCTCAACACTGTCTAACAGCAAATGGTAGAAAGTAGCCTCGACAAAGGGGAAAGGAAGAGTAAAAAGGCACAAGGAATATAACAGCTTCAATGATAAACCAAAAATGCTGCATTTAACTGCTTAACAAAAGGATGCAGTAAACACCGCTTGTCAAGTAAAACAACGCAAAAACAAAAAACTTACATGGTGTTTTATCAAAAACTTAGAAAAAGCCTTGCAAACACCCCAATACTCACTTCTCCAATCCTGCATATGAGTGAAAATAGAAATTATACAAGGAAAATTCCAAATCGCTGGAAAAAGCAGTCAGTAAAGGGGGTAAAGCATTTAATTGCATTTTTTGTTGAAGAAAAAAAAATATAAGTGCGATAGTGTGAGTGTGTGTGTGTGGACCATAAAGCAAGAGAGCATTTGTCTGTAAAAAAAATTCTTGTTCGCATTGAGAGCGCCTAAAAATAGGCTTTTATTTTTAGTTTTCTTTGAGTACGGCTGAATCAGGGATGAGAGATAGAGAGAATGGACAACATGGTGATGTGTGTGGAAAGCCTGTTTTTATTTGTTTTAGAAAAAGAATCGCTAAGGGAGTGATGAGAAGTTTTGAGAAAAAATTTCTATAGGAATATTCTAAAGAAAAAATAATTTACTACGTTTTATAAAGAAAAATGATGGCAAAAATTTTTTTGGAGAAAACAAAAATTAAAAAAAAAAATTATTTAAAAATTTTTACCAAAATAAATTGAAATGTTTTAAGGAAATAAATTTTGAATAAATTTTTGTAAAAAATAAATAAAGTAGAGAAAATTTTTTCAAGTCGAAGAGCGTCTCGAAAAAAAGGATTGGCAACAAAAAAACTTTTTAAATCATACCGGAAGTGGGAGAAATAGTACGTTTAGTACCGTAATGGGTACTATTTGTTATTCTTTGTAAATTGAACTCGAGCTCTGAATTTGGGAACTTAGGTAAATTATGGATTGGTATGGGAAATTTTTACAGTTAGGTACTAAAAAAAGTACCATAAAGGTACGAAATGGGTAAACTACGCACAGGGCGGATGGATAGAGGTATGATTTTGAAATTTATCTTAAAAGACATCTGGTGCGAAAATGTGAGAGTAAAAAGAAAAAAAAAAATTGGACAAATAGTACTGGTAACGGGAGAAAATATGTGTACGTTTAGAACCGCAATTGGTACCATTTGGTACTTCTTTACAGATGGAGCTTTCTTTATAGATGGAGCTAGAGGTCTGAAATTTGGTATGTAGGTACAACAAAGATATAAATTAATGATGTGAGACTCAATGATCTATTCGAACTGGCATGTAGGTACAACTAAGAAATATATGATGGGTGACTAAATTATCTATTCACCATTCGTACATTTTGGTACCAAAAATTTTGCCTTATTCACAAATAGAGCTAAAGGTCGGAAATTTGGCATGTAGATACAACTAAGAAATATATGATTGGTGACTAAATGATCTATTAAAAATTCATATATTTTGGTACCAAATTTGGTACCATTTGGTACTTTCTTTACAGATGGTGCTAGAGGTCTGAAAATGTTATCTTCCATATGGTGTAAAGAGAGGCGTAGCAAAACGGGTCGGGTTCAGCTAGACTTCTTATAATGGGTGATTTTTTTAGCTATAATCTTTTTGGGATCACTGATTTAAACAGCTCATGCACGTTTCGTTTTGTTTTGTTTCACTGTCGAACATCTATATCTATAATTTAACAATGAACGTCGTACAAATGAACAACGCTTACAAAATATCACAATGCGTGTTTTGTTAAGAAAGTTCATCGCGCGCTTCTTCCATTCCATCGATGAAGCTCATTTTTGGCCCAATGGATACCTATATAAGCAGAATTGTCGATTTTGGACTAAAAATCAGCCAGAAGCATTGCAAGAGCTACCAATGCAAACAAAAAAATGTACAGATTGGTGCGGTTTATGGGCTGGTGGTATCATTGGATCGTACTTCTTCAAATATGATGCGAATCGTAACGTCACTGTGAATGTTTTTTTTTTTCCCCAATATTTTTCCCCATAATATCAATCTAAAAACAAGTAAGAGCGTTCTAAGTTCGGCCGGGCCGAATCTTATATACCCTTCACCATGGATCGCATTTGTAGAGTTCTTTGCGCGGTATTCCTTTTTAGGCAAGCAAAGAATAATTAATAAGAATTGTTATGCTATTCGAGTTATATCAAGTTATAGTCCGATTCGCACCATAAATGAATTGAATGTTGAACATTGTAGGATTCATTGTGTAATATTTCGTCCATTCGTATAAGGATTGCTCCTTGTAGGGGCTCAAGAAGCAAAATCGGGAGATCGGTTTATATGGCAGCTGTATCAAGCTATAGATCGATTCAGACCATATTGGACATGATGTTGTGGGTCATGAGAGAAGCCGTTGTACAAAATGTCAGCCAAATCAGATGAGAAGTGTGCCCTCTAGCGGCCCAAGAAGTCAAGATCCAAGATCGGTTAATATGGCAGCTATACCAGGTTATGGACCGATTAGCACTGTTGTTTACTTAGCACTGTTGTTAGAAGTGATACCAAAACACCACTTGCGAAATCAGACAAGAATTGCGCCCTCTGGCGGCTCAAGAAGTCAAGACCCAAGATCGGTTTATATGGCAGCTATATCAAAACATGGACCTAGATTGCCCATTTACAATCCCAACCGACCTACACTAATAAAAAGTAGTTGTGCAATATTTCAAGCGCCTAGCTTCACTCCTTCAAAAGTTAGCGTGCTTTCGATAGACAGTCGGACGGACGGACGGACGGACGGACGGACGGACGGACGGACGGACAGACGGATGGACATGGCTATATCAACTTAAAATGTCATGACGATCAAGAATATATTGGGTTGCCCAAAAAGTAATTGCGGATTTTTCATATAGTCGGCGTTGACAAATTTTTTCACAGCTTGTGACTCTGTAATTGCATTCTTTCTTCTGTCAGTATATTTGATTAAAGTTCATTCTAAGTTTTATTAAAAATGCATTTACTTTCTTTTAAAAAATCCGCAAGTACTTTTTGGGCAACCCAATATATACTTTATGGGGTCTCAGACGCATATTTCGAGGTGTTACAAACAGAATGACAAACTTAGTGTACCCCCATCTTATGGTGGAGGGTATAACAGTTGTATGCAAATTTCAGATGTGGACCTAGGGGAGCCGCCCCACCCCCAAAAACCACCTAATATATATATGGATCAATCATGACAATATGGGACTCAAATGACAGGTATTTTAGGTTAGCAAATGTATCTCATATCCAATTGTGGGACCACCCCAGCCCCAAAACACCCCTTAATCGGACAAATTTACCGACCATGGGAATATGGGACTGAAATGAAAGGTATTTGGTAGTAGTGCACGAAATTGATACCTACTATTATATAAAAAATCCGGACCAAGTGTCTAGGCGCCGTCCCATAACAACTCCCCAATGGGACATTTTTGCTGAAGCACGATGTTGAGAGTTTTTAAGGGCCCACCGCCCAAACCTCTCATATTTGCTGTCTATGGATATAAGGGCTCAAAGCCCTTTGAGAGTAGAAAATGAATTTTGGGGCCAAGTATTTGGGGGACGCCTCAACCCATAAAGAAATTTGAGAGTAAAGCACGATGCTGATATTTTTTCAGAGCTAAATGTGTGGGTAGCCCCTTTATTCTCTACATACCCCTCAAACAGGACATATTTGTTAACTGTGGTAAAAAGGGGCTTAAATCTGATATCTGTAATAAGGCCAAGTGATTCAGGAACACCTCACCTTATATACGTCCCCTAAAGCAGACATGTATGTATACCGACCATGGCTCAAATGTGGTTTTTGGGGGTAGAGAATGAATTTGATATCCACTTTCGGGAAAAATGGGTTTGCCAATTCCAATCCACAATCAAAACCAAGAGAATGAGGCAGATCTAATATCCAAACTTTAATGGGCGGACCCCCCTCTAACCCTATTTTCAAAAACGCCAGATCTCTGAGATGGATAGGGCGATTTGATCTAAATTTAGTTTTTTTATTATAACTCAAAAACAGAAGTTTGGTATCCTTATTGAGGGCGGGATATATAGGGGAGGCCGCGCCACCTCCAAAACTCGCCAAATGGAAATATAAACAACTAATGACAATACGGGGTTCAAATGAAAGGTATTTGAGACTAGAGCACGAATCTGATATATAGGGTCCACCCCACCCCCAAAAATACCTCTATACCGGACATATTTACCGACCATAGCAATATAGGGCTCAAATAAGAGGTATTTGGGAGTAGATCACCAATATGATATCCATATTGGGGCGAAATACCTGCAAGGTCGTACCAGCACTCCTAAACAGGACTTATTTCCTGACCGCGCCAGCATAGGGCTCAGCTAAAATAAGAGAGTGAAGAAAGGCGCAGTGGAGCAGACCCTGTTCAGATAGTTTAAAAAAAAAAACTAAACGTTTAACACATCTGCTTTAAAAATTAAATTATAATTATTTTATTTAATGTTTTTCAAACAAAATTATTTACTGCCATTAGTTTTGTAATAGGTAATTTTATCACTCCTTCGAGCGAGCAAACTCTTAACAAAACCTAAAAAACATGTTTTTATGCTAATTCTGTTTTTGCTTGTTTGTTTTTTTTATCTGGCAAATATCTGTATGCAGAAAATTGTTCATATGAATGCGTATGTGTGTGTGCGTTTGGTATATAAGGGCGGAGCCTATGTGTTTCCCCCCTACATACACACACACACACATGTATAATGTATATGCATGAGTATGGGACTATAGAATGGTTGAACCTCCTGGTTCATCCATCCTCCTGTTCAACTGATTTCACAAAAAACAAAAACGCATTTTCTCTCTCATTCCACTTACTTCTGCAAACAAAAAAAAAAAAAAAACATTTCACTCACTATTGCCATATGCGATATACGTGTTCAAAACCGGCTTCATACACTAGCAAAACCAGAGCCTTGCTGCACTATTGTAGCCGTTTTCGGTTTTGTGTTACTATTTTTTTCGGATTCACACACAATGCTTGCTGGTTGTGTAGCCTAAAAAAACAACTTTGGTTTTTTCGCTTTTGAGGTTTTTAGCTGCCGCTGCTGCTGCTGCTGCTTCGGTAGGTTTTTTAATGGCTTTGAGTTTTCTGTTTTATGCTCGACCACCACCACCCATTTGTAGTCTTTTTAACTACTCGCCCATTATTCACATATATTTTCCATTTTTTTGTTAGAAATTTCCACAAAAGGATCTCAAAAAGGTGCTGCTGCAAAAACTGTAGTGGGCTTATAGGCGCAGTAAATGATAAATGACAAACCAGCAGTCGCAGCACCGGTTAAGTAAAATTTACCATAGAAAAAAAAAACTTATCTCCCCACCACATGCACTTACAGCTGATAAATTGCTGCCTAAACTAAATTTTGATCAATAGATTCTAAAATAATTATAAATGTATTTAACGATAGTTCCGGGGAAATTAAATTTGTATAACAAACTCGATATTCATTAAAAAAAAATAGTATAGAAGAACTAAGGCTGTATGTCAAACGGTTTGTTTAAGCTTAAAGAGTGTCCCAACAACGATAAAGGAGGGTACTCAAAGATTGATTCAAAAATAGCAACTAGGGAAGCATCTGCAGAGAAATTGTCTACTCTGCAGTTGTGACAACAGGACATTTAATGTCCTTCCCCTCAAGAACGCTTCAATGTGAAAGAAATCGAACCTTGAGAAGATCATGGCCTAGTGGCTGCAAAAAAAATTTCTCATTTAAAAGGTCAAATTTTTGATTTTTTCTTTAAATTTCAGGCCCTAGAAGTTTCGGAAATAGGGCAAACTTCTCACATATCAATGAGTGCAGTCCGATTCAAATTTTAAGCTCAATGATAAGGGGCCTCCTATTAATAGCCGAGTCCGAACGGCGTGCCGCAGTGCGACACCTCTTTGGAGAGAAGCTTTACATGGCTTTTTGTGCTTTGAAAATATCAAAACACAGCTGCCTTTTGTTCCGTGCTCCAAACTTTGATAATTAAAAACTTAAATACATCCGTTCGTACACCAAAAAAGTTCTTAAAGTATACAGCAGCGCCTGCTGAACACCCACTGACGAAGGCGGCTTGGAGGTTGCCTGTGATGTAAAGATTTTACACATTCTATTAATTTTTATCGCGAAAAAAAATTATTTCTTCATTGGAATGTGAGTTCTTCTTCACTAACACAGACAAGGCAAAAGGTAAACATCAGCTGTACTATTCTATCATACTTGTCGAAAGGCTGTTAATCGATAACAAGTGCCAGCTGAAGTATTTTATCGTTATCGTCGATCATATGTTGTACTGTGTTGCCAGATGAATAGTAAGCGCACGTTATTATCAACATCACCGGATCAGGCAAATCATACACCGAAAAAATTTTCGCCGTGCCAAAGCATGAATTCTGACCACAAAGATGTTTTCTCATGGAGCAAGCTGGGGGATATGTTGGACGACAAATTGAAGGACGTTGCCAAGAAGGAGGATGTGGCTGCAATTAAGCAAGAAGTGGAAGACTTGAAAGTTGAAAACTCTAAGTTGAAAACCGAGGTAGAGAAGCTTACGAACCGAATTGAACAAATAGATAGACGAAGCAGGTCGGCAAATGTTGTGGTGAGTGGGCTTTCGTGTAAAAGCACCTTATCAGCTAAGAAGAGATTTGAAAAAATATGTAAAGATGATTTGAAAATGGAAGTTGATATCGTGAAAACAAGAATGTTATCGTCTGGCAAATCCTTTATCTTCTCTCTTGATACTTATGGACAAGCGCAGCGTGTAATCGATTCAAGGACAAAACTAAATGGAAAATCTATATATATACAAAAAGATTATACTGCCGTTGAACAGATGAATAGATACAATCTAAGAAAACTGTCTAAAGTACTATCCAGTAGCAAAAACAATATAAAAGTTCGTCTAGGTGAATTCTGTATTTTCGTTGACGACATAAGATACACTTGGGGAGATGGTAAAATACTTGCACCTTCTCAACGTGAGGCAGATTATCTCAACAATATTCTAGCAGATACAGATTGTTCTTTTGAAGTTCACTGTCAAAAACCAGTTAATTCAAGTAATGTAAGCTCAGGTTCTTTCACACAATAGCAGTTTGATTCGTGCCATATACTATCTTATAATGTTTCAAATCTACAAAGTTGTCTCAATTCTGGTAATTTTGTAACTTTTTTAAATAATTTTGATGTTTTCCTTTTATTTGAAACACATGTAACTGCAAATAAACGATCAAACTTTTCGTCATACCTCAAAAACTACTACCTACACTGGGTGGACGCAATTAAAATGAATAGATTTGGTAGAGCAAGTGGAGGAGGCCTCTATGGATTCAAAAAAGAGTTAAAAATCTCACTCAAAGCTAACTTTATAACGTCATACTCTTATCCATTTCTATCTTTAAATATTTGCGGTAACACAGTCTATTTAATTCCCATCTACATAAACTGTACTAGCTGGAAGCATGAGGCTGAAAAATTTGACTCCTTTTTATTGGATCTTGGCCCAACAAACTTTTGCCTAATGGGAGATATGAATGCCAGAATTGGCAACGTCCAGATTTTAGACAACAACATGATTCGTGGTATTTCTCATATTAATTCCGTTAGAAAGTCCAAAGATATAACTACAAACTCTCGTGGGAAACAACTATTGAACATTGTTGAGAACATTGGCGGTATTATATTAAATGGTAGGATAGATGGCGACGTTGAGGGAGAATACAGTTTCTGCGGTGTAATGGGTAACTCTGTTATTGATTACTGTATCTGTTCCACTACTTTCATTCATTATGTCGAGAAACTTGTGATTCCCCCTAAACCATATTCTGACCACATGCCTTTGTGCCTTCAAATCAGAATTCCTAGGCTAATGGACAGTGGAGGCGATAACAACATTCAACACCGTCTTTATTGGAAAGGAATATATAAAGCACAGTATGTACGAAAACTTAATTCCATGCTACTTGATCTAGGTCAAATGAATAGTTTACCTGTTGATGTTATGGTCGAGAGCATTTCCCGGGCAATTAGACAGGCTCATATCCACAGGAGGAATAGAAAATTTTTTGAACCTAGGCAAAGATGGTTTGATTGGTCTTGCTTCCGTGCACGGTCTGTTATGTACAGAAGGCTAAAATTGTACAAAAGAATGAATACGGAGAACAATAGGAGGCTCTATTACTCATCAAGGAAAAGTTTTCGAAGGCTGTGTAGTGAAAAGAAGTTGGAATATTTTAACAACAACTTGATGAGGTTAGACGAAGTAAAGTGTAGCAAGGAATGGTGGGAACTATCTAAATCATTAAGTACCAGTTCGAACAGCATGAAAGGAAACATTGATGCAAATGAGTTCAAACGATATTTCAGCTCGCTTTTGGATAAGTCTGGTCAATCCCAGGAAATTAGTTGGTGCATGCCGTTTTTCGTAGACCCGTTCTTAGATTCCCCTATTGAATATTATGAATTATATAATGTTATAAGGAAGTTGAAACCGAATAAGTCCCCAGGGCAGGATGGTATCCCTTATGAGTTCTACAGACATGCTCCCAGATGTTTCCTTCAAAAACTGTTATACGTTTTCAATCAAATCTTCCTTAAGGGAGACATACCAATCACATTCACTGAATCCATTCTGATTCCATTACACAAAAAAGGTGATGTAAACGTACCAAGCAACTACAGAGGCTTATCGCTTATTGACTCGGTTTGTAAAATTTTCAACTCTATTCTTTTGAATAGGATAACGAACTGGTTGTCAATGAATAGTATTTTGAATGAATTTCAGGCTGGCTTCAGAAAGGATTATTCTACGATTGACAACATTTTCAATTTAGTTAGCATTGTGAAGTTGAACCAGGCTAAAGGTAAGACCACTTATGCCTTTTTTGTTGATTTTTCCGCGGCTTTTGATCTTATCCCAAGAAACAGTCTGTCCTACAAACTCTCATCTTTAGGACTTTCAACGAAAATTGTATCGATAGTGACATTACTGTACAAGAATACTAAAAGCAGAGTATGGGATGGAAATACATACTCGGAATATTTTCCTGTAGAGTCGGGAGTGAAACAGGGATGTATTCTTAGCCCAGTTCTTTTTTCACTATATTTAAATGACTTACCCGATGCTCTAACTGGAGGAATAAATATCGCGAACACACACGTGAAGATACTACTCTATGCCGACGATATTGTGATCTTGTCTGATACACCTAAAGATTTACAGATTATGATTGACACTTTGCAGGAATATTGCAGTACATGGAGCTTAAAAGTAAACCTTACTAAGTCGAAAGTTATGGTTTTTAGAAAGAGTACTAGGATATCGTCCGGTCTTCGTTTCCGCTACAACGATGAAGATATAGAAATAGTTAACAGATATACTTATCTCGGTGTGGAAATCGCGTACAATTTGTCTTTCAAAGACCATTTAAAGAACAAATTATCGGCATCGAAAATTGCTATTAACTCCACGTGGTCGAAATATATAAATAACCCAAGAATCTCTCACGATAATAAATTAAAAATATTTGACTCTTGTTCAAAGTCTATCATGTGTTATGCTGCTCAAGTATGGGGTTACGAAAAATATGATGATGTTGAAAAGTTGTTTCGTTTTTTCATTAAAAAGATGTTTTACTTACCTAACAACACACCTAATTATATGTTGTATCTAGAATCCGGACTATACTCCTTATACTCCTCCACCCTTAAAACTCATTTTCTTTACATCAAGAGGGTACTTCAACTAGAAGTTAGTAGACTTCCTCGAATTCTAGCAGAGGAAATCCTTAAACTAAATATTTCCTGGGCAAAAGTGTGGTCGGAATTATGTCAGGATTTGAACTATCTGCCCGCCAACAATAGATTGCCCTTATGCGCCTATTGGAGGGAAATAATTGATGCCTTGAATGTAAAGGAACGATATAGTTTTGAATCGGCAGCCAGAAATTCTCAGTTTCACGATCTCTACCCACATCTTGATTATAATATGATCCCAACACTGACAGAGAATCTTTCTGCTCGTGCTACCAGCTTGATCATTAAAGCCAGAGGTGGATTGCTTGATCTGAATTCCAGGGCATTTCGAAGTAACACTACTGGCATATGTTCTATCTGTAACACAGATGAACCTGAAAATACTTTACATTTTATTGGAAAATGTCCTATTTTGAAAGAATTTAGGAAACTTTATTTTAACAAAATAAGTCTCGAAGAAAATGAAACATTAAACATACTAAATGGCACGAATCTTACCTCTCTGTACTCTTATTTAGAAAGCTGTATCAAATATAGAAAATTAATAATAAACTGTTTTGATGTTTGAAAATTATATAAATGATTAAATATTTTAACATGGCAAGCAGCATATGTGCTAAGCCATATATAGATTGTATGCTTAAGAATCAATATTATATACATGCATGTATTATTTTGTATTTCTTAATCAATCTATTAATAAATAATAAAATAATAATACATGGCATGGTACCTCACAAATGTTGCCAGCATTAGGTGAGAAAAACCACCGTTGAAAATTTTTTTCGGATGGTCTCTTTGCGCTACGGTGGCCTCCCAGTTTGCCCCTGTTCCTTAGTGGAATGTTCATGGGCAAAATTTGCATTTGCAGAAATTTCGGAAATCCATACGATGGAGAACAGTAGGCAGCCAGATATAGATCCGCTATCAAAATATCGCAGTACCCGTAAGAGCAGCTTTAAGAAGGATCTAATCGATGACATTGTCGAAGAACAGAATGTATTCTAGGCGATTAACACCTTCCGCTCACTTAAATCGGCCAGAGCGAACAAAATCAGGACAGCACTACAGCAAGAATCTCTAGGGAAATATACTGCCATGGCTAGAAAGGATTATAGGTCAAACCCTGCATGGTATTACTTATCAAAGGCGTGGAAAGAGGTCAAGGTCGTCCCCGTTCCCATGGTTGCCATAATAAACCATAACCCGATATTGTCTGTCATCAGTCTGTTCTAGGTTTTACTCAAAAGACTAGAGTGACAGCAAAACTTGAACGTAGGGGAATGACACCGAAGAACTTCAGTGTAGCACAAGACGCATACCTCAAGGGTAGGTAGGTGGGGACTGTTCTGCATAGACGAACAGAAAATAGTTTTGGCTATTTGCATATGCCTGCCAATTAAATCTATTGGATGGGACGAAATCCTGGCGAAAAAATAAAAAAAATTTTAGCGGTGGTTATCGCCTTCTAATACTGCCAACATTTGCGAGGTGTTATGCCATGCAAAAGGCGGCCCGGTAGCCGAGTTGGTAACGTACCACTGTCCTTGGTTTGTCTCTACTGTGGTATCACAATGGACTTAAAATAGTCTGGGTGAGTATGTAAAGAAGTGGCACTCTTACCTAACCTAACACAACCTATGCCATGCAAAAACCTCTCCTCTATGAGGTATCGCATTGAGGCACGCCGTTCGGACGCGACTATAAAAAGGAGGCCCCTAATGATGGAGCTTAAAAAAACTTGAAACGGACAGTTTGAAAAGTTTGTCCCTGTTACTTCATTGAATGAAATGTTACAGGACGAAATCATCCCAGCACAACTGAAAGGTCCCTTCGAAATAACCTGCCATGCTAGAACATATCAATGTACCGCATAACAGGACAATGGTGAGAGGTTGGGGTGATTCTCAATCATAAAGGAAGAAAAATAGACCACAGCAGGATTACTTCCATTGACACCCTGCTATACACAGCACCAGTGCGAGGGTCATTCGGGCGGTTGTTGTTGTTGTGGCCACATTTTCATGTGGAAGTGGCTGCTGTGGGTGAGCAAGCTCGTTCCGGTCCCAAGGACCGATCGCCGCTGAAACAGGATGGCCATTGGTTATTTAAATGCGCCAATAACTCGCCTTGTCATATCGAGCAGTATTTGTGCAAGAGCCGGTGCCGCCCGGTCTTCCACTGAGACTCTCTGCTCGATACCGCTGATTGTCTGCAAATGCCGTAGCAGCTACTCCATTCCACTATCCGCAACCTGTGGACGCTTCCAGCTAAGCTTCTCGTGACAGCAATGAACACCACACAAGTTGGAGCTCAATGTTCCAGCCTGTGCGGTGTTTACAGTTATCCCGTGCGGGTCGCGCGGTCATCGTAGACCGCGTACACCATACCAAGAAGCTCGCACCGGGGAGGGTCCACTGATTCCATGGCACGACCTGCGCCAAGCGGCGATAAATTTTTTGCCAAATAAATCCCTCCATACCACGCCAACCCATGATTTTCCGGGACCCAACAGAGCCTGACAGCCCTTACCATGGTTCGAAGAAACTCGGACATATTGGTAACTGGTATGATGGAAGGCTGTTAATTGAAAGACTTGTACCCGGCAGTTCGAGACAAAATACTTCCAGGGTCGGAATTACGAGAGCATTAAGAAACGCGCTGCAAGCAGGATTAGAAGCGATGCTGAATTTCACGTCTATAAACGGCTAAGGAAGCTCAACTGAAAAAAATCGCAAACTAGCTGCTCACCATGAACGATTCGACTTAAGATCTGGAGGACTCTATTTCCCTGGAAAACTGTAGGAACTCAGTCTTAACTTCCAAATTGGAACTCAGTCTTCTCAAAAACGGTTGAACCAAATTTCATGAAATTTTCACAGATGGTAGAGTTTGGGCCCCCAGCGAAAATAGGCTACTTCATTGTTTGATATACGAAAGGGGGCCGACCCTCTCCCATACCCCAAATTTCAAAAACGCCAGATCTCGGAAATGCGTGCACCGATTTAAGCGAAATTTTGTATGCCACCTTATGGTATCCCAAAAAAAAAATAACAAAATGGTATAACATTTTTGGATCAAATAACCTGGGGGGACGCCCCATCCTAAAACCCAGGCGGACGGACATGTTTACCTATACGGGCAATATGGGTATCAAATGAAAGGTATTTAAGAGTAGAGTACAAACTAGGTATACAAAGCGTTCGGGGGTGTCCCCCACCATCAAAAAACCCCCCAACAGGAGTCTTTCACCGCTTTTGGCAATATGGGTATCAAATGAAAGGTATTTTGAAGTAGAGTACAAATCTGACATAAAAATGTGTTCCTTGGTTACTGAGGGGCCTTCGCTACCCACAAAACCCCCCAGTAGAATATATCTATCGATTGGGACAATATATCTATCGATTGGGACAATATGGTATAAAAATGTATTCCTTGGTGTCTGAGGCGCCCCCATCCCCCAAAACCCTAAAAAGGACAAATTTACCGATTGGACCAATATTGGTATCAAATGAAAGGTGTTTGGCAGTTGAGTACACAGATGTTATAGGAATTTGGTCCAAGGTGTCTACGGGGCCTCCCCAACCCCAAAACTCCTTCAATGGGCATAAATTTCCAACGTCACAAAATGGGTATCAAATGAAAGGTCTTTGGGAATTGACTACGTATATGGTATACATCCATTAAATACCCGTCAATAGGGCGTGTAGTTCGAGCGGGATAATATGTGAGTTAAAATAAAGGTCTATATCAGTAGAGTTCAAATCTAATGTTGTTATAAGGATTCAAAAATCTGGGTCAAGTACAGCCGTCCTGTCATTTACCAGGACATGTATATTGCAACAATAGAGGACTGAAATAAATTGTCTTTTGGGTCTTAGCATCCTCCCAATAAAAACAGCACCAAACTGTCATGTAGGACGACCGATAATATATTGTACTCAAATAAAAAAATGTTGGCTCAAATCTGATATCTGTTTGATGCCCAAGTGTTCAG
Organism: Stomoxys calcitrans; assembly: GCF_963082655.1. Classification (NCBI taxonomy): domain Eukaryota; kingdom Metazoa; phylum Arthropoda; class Insecta; order Diptera; family Muscidae; genus Stomoxys; species Stomoxys calcitrans. The sequence goes on along the minus strand of NC_081556.1, from coordinate 40,533,644 downwards.
GGACACCTCAACTAAATTCCACCTAAATCACACACACATACCGACTATAGCAATATGTAGCTCAAATATGATTTTGGTAGTAGAGTATGAATCTGATATCCACTTTCGGGGCAAAGGGTTTGGCTACAATCCACCACCAAAACCAAGAGTATGAAGTAGATCTAACATACAAACTATAATGGGCGGACTCCCCCTTACCTTATTTTCAAAAACTCCAGATCTCGGAGATGGGTGGGGCAATATAAAACCTATATTGTTTATAATCTCAATCTCAAACTCAAAAACAGAAATTTGGTATCCTTATTTAGGGTGGGAATTCTCGCGCCACCTTCAAAGCCCGCTTAATGGTATTTGAGACTAGAGAACGAATGTGATATATGACGGTCCACCTCAACCCCAAATATACCCCCGGACCGGACAATACTCAAGACAATTCTCAAAAGATTAGACTGACAGAAAAAGTTGAACGTAGGGGACTGACGCCGAAGAGGGGGGTACAAGGCGCATATCTCAAGGGTAGGTCGGTGGGGACTGGTCTCTCTCAACGATTAGAAAGTAATTTTGGCAACTCGCATTTTCCTGCCATTTAAATCGACCGGAGCGAACGAAATCAGGCCGGCACTACTAAATACAAATATCCCTTGGTACTATACTGCAATGGATTAACGTGGCAGACCCTGAATGGTCCTACTTATCAAAGGCATGTAGAGAGGTCAATGTGGTCCCTTATCGCATGGAAGGTATATTTATCACAGCTCGACATTGTAATCATTAGTCTGTCCTCGTTTTTACTCAAACCACTAGAAAGAGTGCAAAACTGTAACGTGGGAGACTGACGCCGAAGGTGCAAGACGCATGTCTTAAGGATAGATCGGTGGAGACTGGTCTCCCTCAACGATTAGAAAGTAGTTTTGGCGATTCGTATTTTCTTGCCATTTAAATGTGTTGGGCAGAACGAAATCCTGGCGAGAAGATCAGAAACAAGTAAAAGCCTGCTAAGTTCAGCCGAGCCGAATCTTATATAGCCCCACCATGGATCGCATTTGTCGAGTTCTGTTCCCGGTATTTTTTTTTTAAGGCAAATAAAGGGTAAATGACAAGAATTGCCATGCTATTGGAGATATATCTGACTATGTTCTGATTCGGACTATAATTGATCTGAATTTTGAAGACCATAGTAGAAGTCATTGTGTAAAATTTCAGCCAATTCAAAAAAGAATTGCGCCCTTTAGGGGCTCAAGAAGTAATATGGGGAGAGCGGTGTATGTGGGAGCTGTATCAGGCTATAGACCGTTTCAGACCGAATTTCACACGCATGTTACAGACCACACAGGATATCGTTGTGAGAAATTTCAGCCAAATTGGATAAGAATTGCGCCCTCTAGAGGCTCAAGAAGCCAAGATCCCAGATTGGTTTATATGACAGCTATATTAGGTTATGGGCCGATTTAGACCATACTCAGCATAGTTGTTGGAAGTCATAACAAATTACGTCATGCAAGGATTCAGCCTAATCGTATAAAAACTGCGCCCTCTAGTGGCTCAAGAAGTCAAAATTCAAGATCGGTTTATATGGCAGCTATATCAGGTTATCGACCGATTTAAACAATACTTAGCACAATTATTGGAAGTCGCACCAAAACACGTGATGCAAAATTTCTGTCAAATTCGATAGGAATTGCGCCCTCTAGAGACTCAAGAAGTAAAGACCCCAGATTGGTTTATATGACAGCTATATCAGGTTATGGACCGATTCAGATCATACTCAGCAAGGTTTTTCATTCCTAATTTCAACAAAATCGGTTAATAACTGCGCCTTCTAGTGGCTCAAGAAATCAAGACCCCAGATCGGTTTATACTTAGCACAGTTGTTGGAAGTCATAATGACACACATCATCCAAAATTGCTGCCAAATCGTATAAGAATTGCGCCCTCTAGGGCCCAAGACCCCAGATCGGTTTAAATGACAGCTATATCCGGATACGGACCAATTTCAACCATGCTAATCACAGTTGTTGAAAATTATTACAAAACACCTCATGCTAAATTTCAGCCAAATCGGATAAGAATTATGCCCCTAAGAATTAAAGATCGAAGATCGGTTTATATGACAGCTATATCGAAACATTGACCGATAAGGCCCATTTACAGTCTCAGCCGACCTACACTAATAAGAAATAGTTGTGCAAGATTTCAAGCGGCTATCTTTACTCCTTTGAAAGTTAGCGTGCTTTCAACAGACTGAAGGAAGCACATGGCAAGATCGACTTAAAATGTCATGACGATCCAGAATTTATGTACTTTATGGGGTCCTAGAAGAATATTTCGAAGAGCTACAAACAGAATGACGAAATTAGTATGTCCCAATCTATAGTGGAGGATATAAAAATGTTCAGCCTTAGTTATCCCCTCCCAATGCCGTGTCAAAATATCTCCCATGCGACTTGCCATTCGAATAGGAGGCCCCTTATCATTTAGTAAAAACAAGTAAAAGCTTGCTAAGTTCGGCCGGATCGGGTACCCACCATCATGGATTCTGCTAAAAATGTACACTTATTAACTGAGTTTGGTCTCAAGAAGACATATCGGAATATCGGTACTTGGGGGGGGGGGCCTTTATCACCATATTGACCGATGCGGGAAAAACTTGGCACTGATGTTGTAAGTCATAAGATAGGGTTTTAGGCCAAATTTGAGCCAAATCAGGTGAAAATTTAGGTTTCTAAAGGCCAAAGAAATTAAATCCGGGGGTCAGTTTATATGGGGGCTATATCTGTTTATATACTGATTCGTATCATACTTGGCATGGATGGATGAGTCATACATAACACAGGTCTTTGTTCCAAATTTCACTATACTGATGGAACGAAATTGAGGCTTCTAAGGGCTCAAGATATCAAGGGTTCAGATATTATAAGAGAGTGAGAGAAGGCGTAGCGGAGAGGACCCTGTCCAGCTAACAGACTCCATATAAACCGATTCCAAATCAGTCTAAAGCCTGATATAGCTCCTATATAAACCGATCTCCCGACTTGACAATGGCTGAAATTTTGCACGGAATGTTTTGTTATGACTTCCAACACTCGTCCTAAATATGCTTCAAATCGATCCCATATAAACTGATCTCCCGATTTTACTTCTTAAGCCCATGAAAGCCGCAATTGTTAAGCAATTTGGCTTCCTGAGCTCTTAGAAGCTTAAATTTTTGTACGATTGGGCTGAAATTTTGCACATGGTGTTTTGTTATGAATTCCAACATTCGTGCTAAGTATGGTCTATAACTTGATGAAGCTCCTTTATAACATCTTGTGCCTCTGCAAGCCGCTATTGTTATTCGATTTAGCGAAAATGTTGTACGCAGTGTTCTATTAAGAATTCCATCAACTGTGCCCAGTACTGTTCAAAGCGGTCTACAACATGATATAGCTCCCATAGAAAGCGTTCTCTTGATAACCTTGCACGGCTCTTACAGGCTTAAATATTGGGTTGCCCAAAAAGTAATTGCGGATTTTTCATATAGTAGGCGTTGATAAATTTTTTCACAGCTTGTGACTCTGTAATTGCATTCTTTCTTCTGTCAGTTATCAGCTGTTAATTTTAGCTTGCTTTAGAAAAAAAGTGTAAAAAAAGTATATTTGATTAAAGTTCATTCTAAGTTTTATTAAAAATGCATTTACTTTCTTTTAAAAAATCCGCAATTTCTTTTTGGGCAACCCAATATTTACCTGTTTAGGCAGAAATTTAGTACGTAGATTAAAATTATGATCTAAGTTTATTTTGTGTAAATTTTCAGTAGAATCCTTGGTGGTGGGTTGCCAAGATTCAGCCCAGCGGATTTTAACACTCTCTTCCTTGTTTTATTTGGGTTTCTTTTATTTCAAAACTCATCATCCGACTTGCCTTTATCGTACCTGTCTATTGGCTTGGAATTAATTGAAACTCATATCCATTTTGTTTCCCTTTAATTTCTAACTGCCTATCATTTGATTAGCAAACAATTTTGTGCTAATCAAACTGCATCAAAGCTTTTTAGTTTCGTGCCACTTAATGCTTTGACTTGATTTAGCGGCCAACCAAGGTAGGTTGGATATCAAAGGGAAGTGCCATATTAGAGATAAAACAAAGGGCAAAGTGAAAAACCATGGCTAAAAATCAATTTAATTGCTCTGGTTGGTTGAAACAAACGGCAAATGCCGCAATCGGGGAAATAATGAAGTCTATGAAATTGTTTTGGAGATAAAAAATTAAATATGGATTAGGTATACAGGACATATTCGTTAAATAGAAAGAGGATTTCTTTATGGACTTCTCTTTGCTTTAGTGCTGCGTTGGCTGAGTTACTAACGAGCTCGTCCTTACATAACGGGAATTGCAAACCTTACTTCCTCCAAGGCTCTAATCTATCGCTGATTGCGGTATGACAATGGACAAACAAAAGTCCATCTGGCAGCAGACTGTCACAATTACCTAGGATAGGTTAGGGTAGGCAGTCTACCATCAGACTCGTCCATTGTGATACCACAGAAACTGAAGAAAGAAGATGCCTTCTAGTTCCTACCGTTGAACCATCCCGATCTCTTCAAAAAACCCAACAACTTTCGAACGTTCATATCCTCTAAATCAAACAGGTTCTCAAAGAAATGAGAACCTAAACTGGAACCCCTTCTGACTAACAGTGCGGGATACACACACAGAAGGTGTTCTCTAGTCTCTTTTTCTTCGATGTCCTCGAAGCTTCTGCAAAAGTCGTTGCTGGCAACCTTGAGTCAGGTAGCATGTTTTCCGATTAGACAGTGACCTGTCATGACGGACACAATGACTGAGACGTCTGTCCTAGCCAATGACGGCAAAGCTGTAGACATCTTCAAGTCTAGATTAGGCCACATAGTTTTGGAATGCTCTCAACCCCTTCTTTGTGATGTATTTCGGGTCTGGCCCCAAAGACTTTGGCTAACATGCCGCTAGAGGCAAACCCACAGATCCCAGTTTCCCTGGTGTAAGGTAGTTCATAGTCTCGCAAACTCGTCGGGAATTGTAACCCTGGAATATCTCTGTGGCCCCGCACCTAGAAAAGGTTAATTTGAACTGTTCCGGCATCTCGATGACGGTTTTTGGTTTCAGAAATACGTTCTCCAGGGATTTAATGGCTGCCTGATGATCTCCACTATAAGTACTACGAACAACGGGCTGTGAACTGTAGGCCGGTCAGACAGACGGACATGGTTCACGATAGTGCCGATGAGATAATGAAATCCAATTATCGAAAGGCGCCCACCAGTGGGGTGACATGTGTCCTGTCCTTGTCTGAGGAACTGGCAATTTCTTTTCTTCAAGACTCAATTATCAATCTCTCCTTTGGATGTTGCATTTGCTTGGTCATTAAGCTCGACTTGAAAGACCATTTCTAGATCTTAAGAGTACACCACAAAGCCCAGCTGATCGTCTAGGTTGGAACCATCCGTATAGAAGTCTATATAACTTCTATTACCGGGGATATCGAAGTTCCAATCGGTTCTATCAGGAACAGTGGTACAGTACTTTCTATCAAACAGCGGTTCAGGCAGGGTGTAATCCACACTGCCTGGAGCACCGGACATTGTATCAAGGATAACACAGTGTCCGTAGCCGCCACATGACCAATGAGAAAGCTCCCTCAGCCTGACGGCAGTTTTTGCTCCAATTGGTCTAGCCACAATGTCCAGATGCATTAACTGTAGCATTAAATTCAGTGCATCAGATGGTGTCGTTCTCAAACAAGTCATCCTTTGGATCCAGTTGACTATTAAATAGTAGGTGGATTTTTGAAGCGCCGTCCACCAGACCACAACACCATATAGCAATATAGGTCTGACAACTGCAATATAAACCCAATGCATGACTCGCAGTCTAAACCTTCGATTTTTGCCAGGTATATAGGGCATGAGTTGCCTCTCTTGCCCTTTCCAATCTGTTCGATTTGAAGCTAAATTTCCTGTCCAGCAAAACACCCAGGTAATTTGCGCTTTCGGTAAACGGAACATTCTCTCCTCCCAAGGAGACAGGTGACACTGTAGATAATTTGTATCTCCTACTGAAAAGAGCTGCTTCCGTGTTGCACGGACTTACTTCTAGACTTTTGGTAGCCTTCGATATTGCACGTAGAGCTTCCTGATGTATAAAGTGCTGGAATACTTTCCCCTAACCGCAATTACAACGTCATCAGCAGACCAGCGGTACTGCCTGGAGCACCGGACATTGTATCAAGGATAACACAGTGTCCGTAGTCGCCACATGACCAATGAGAAAGCTACCTTAACCACATGGCAGTGGTCGCTCCAATTTGTCTAGCCACAATGCCTAGAGGCATAGGATGTAGCATTAAATTCAGTGTACAGATGGTGTCGTTTTCAGTGCCGCTGTGATGCACAAACAAGCCATGCTTTGGATCCGGTTATGTATTGAACAGTAGTAGGACTTTTGGAGCGCCGTCCACTAGACCACAACACCATATAGGCAATATAGGTCTGACAACTGCAGTATATTCCCAATGCATGACGCGCAGTCTAAACCTTCAATTTTTGCCAATGGCTCTCTTGCAGGTGTATACGGCAAGAGTTGACTCTCTTGCCCTTTCCTATCTTTTCGATTTGGAGTTTAATTCCCTGTCCAGCGCTTTCTCTAAACCAAACATTCTCTCCTCCCAAGGAGACAGGTTCCATTGTCGGCAACTGCTGCTAAAAAGAACTACTTCTGTCTCGCACGGACTTATACCTAGACCAATTTCGGTAGCCCACTTTGCTGTTGCACGTCGAGCTTCCCTAACCGCAATTGCCACATCAGTAGCATACGCGACCACTTTGACGCCTTTCTCTTCCAGAGACAATAATCTATTGTTAAGGGCTATATGCCACAATATAGGAGACAGTACACCTCCTTGAGGTGTTCCTCTGCTGACCAATCTTTTTAGATCCACAGATCCCAGGCCTGCCGCAATGCATCTTTTGGAAAGTAAGTTATTTATTGACTTTCTTACGGTAGAGTTGAGCCTAGAAACTTCAACTCCTTCATGATTGCCGTCGGTTTTACATGATTGAAAGCATCATCAATGTCAAGAAATGCTACCATTGTATATTCCTTGACAGCGAGAGAACCCTCTATGTAGCCGACTAGGTCGTGAAGGGCTGTTTCACTGGACTTGCCTTTACTATATGCATGGTGCTGCCGAGAGAGGCGATCTCCAGGGATCTTTGACCTAAGGCATGTTTCTATCAACCTCTCAAGAGTCTTCAACATAAAGGATGACAGACTAATAGAACGAAAATCTTTGGCCTTGGTGTGGTATGGTTTTCCTGCTTTGTGTGGTAAGGTTTTCCTCTGTCCCACAGGTATTATATACCAAGCTGATACAAGCAGCGATTGGAGGCCACCGTAACGCAGAGGTTACCATGTCCGCCTATGACACTGAACGCCTGGGTTCGAATCCTGGCGAGACCGTCAGAAAAATTTTCAACGGTGGTTTTCCCCTGCTAATGCTGGCAACATTTGTGAGGTACTATGCCATTTAGAACTTCTCTCCAAAGAGGTGTCGCACTGCGGCACGCCGTTCGGACTCGGCTATAAAAAGGAGGCCCCTTATCATTGAGCTTAAACTTGAATTGGACTGCTCTCATTGACATATGAGAAGTTTGCCCCTGTTCCTTAGTGGAATGGTCAAGGGCAAAATTTGCATTTTGATACAAGCAGAGTATATCTCCCTGAGACAAGGCCAAGCCAAGTCTATCAGACTGGTTCCTTGATTTACGGCGTTGTATCACCGTAATTCAACTGGTGATACATCATTAGGGCCTGGCGACTTCAAGGAGTCGAAACTTCTTTTCGCCCACGATAAGATAAGGCGATAAGAAGTTTCCCATTAGTTTTCTAATTCCTAAAGCCTATTTTAATGAAATGCAAAAACGCATATCCTTCCTCCACTACTACCAAAGGAAAATTGCATTATACACCTGCCTACCATTTCCCAGCTGCCCTACCTGATAATGGTCAACCACAATTGTTGCAGAAAATGACCAAACCTGACAGGCCACAGCATAAACATGCAACATGCCGCACTCGCAAAAAATACCCCAAAACAAAGTGTGGCTTAAAGCGCATATATGGGGAAAAAACAATATCAAAGTTCATTTAAAAATAACAAAAAAAAAAAAAATCCACCAAAATTCATGGAAGTGCGAATGCAAATGCAAATGCCCTGGGTGATATATTCCCACCCAAATAAGGATCAATTGCAGTTGAAACTGCAATCCAAATATCGTTTTAAACAAATCGCCATTAGGCAATTTCTAAAAAACTCTACCAAATAAACCCGAAAATACTAATAGAAGTGTATGAAACTGACGAAGCCTATGCTTGTCGTTCTTTAAAATCATGTGGGCAACAAAGCAGGCATTAACAACAACAAAAAAAGACACATCAGTAAAACAATCGCCATATCGCATTATGGTGTTTCACCTGTCATGTTGGGTCATGATGAATGTGTGATGGTGGTTTCTATGTAATGTCCATGCGTTTTACTTTTTATGAGTCTGCTTTGGAAATTATATGAAAATTGGGTAGATTTTTTTTTGAATTTTTGAATTTGCTGGAGAGGGAGATGTTGCTCACTTTTTTATGCTTGTTCTTTTTATTTTATTTGTTACAAATTTTTCACTGATTATTTGAGGGGGGAAATTGAGTTTTTCAATGGCATTGAAAAAACAGCATGAAGAAATTTTTTACAGTGGGTTTGGAAGAGAAAATATTTTTCACGTGTATTGCTTCGGCGAAGAAAACGAAAGCAATAGGAATACAAACTTTTAAAATATTTTAATAATTAAATCTCAAAAAATTAAATTAAACATCTTCCCCGCATGTCCTAACTATCGAAAAATCGATTAATCGACTCTTGCACGATTAATCCTTGTATCTCAATTTTCAAATAAACAATTAATCGAAAAATTCAAGAATATAAATAAATGTGCACCCTACTTAATTTATGCGTATGAGTTATATTAATTATGGTACACTAGTGCGTATAACTGATAGTATTACCAAATATTACGTATACGTACAGCAATATGCAAATTGCCAATATGCCCATGAATATACTTAAGAAACTAGATCAAACTTCTCACATATCAATGAGTGCTGTCCGATTCCAGTTCAAGATCACTGATAAGGGAACTCCTTTTTATAGCCGAGTCCAAAAGGGATGCGACACTTTTTCAGGGAGAAGCTTTAACTTTGCCTTTACGCATGGCATAGTTACTCACAAATATCGGCAGCATTAGGAGGGGATAAACATTCGCAGAAAATGTTTATACCCTCCACCATAGGAAGGGGGTATACTAACTTCGCCATTACGTGTTGCAAACACATCGAAATATTGGTCTAAGACCCCATAAAGTATAAATATACTTGAATCGCCATGACACTTTAAGTCGATCGAGCCATTTCTGGCCGTCTGTCTGTCTGTATGAAGTACGCTAGCTTTCGAAGGAGTAAAGCTAGGCGCTTGAAATTTTGTACAAATACTTCTTATCAACGTAGGTCACTTGGGATTGAAAACGGGTCATTTCAGTCCATGTTTTGATATAGCTCCCATACAAACCGATTTAGGATCTTGACTTCTTAAGCCTCCAGATGGCGCAATTATTATCCAATTTGGCTATAATTTAATACAAAGTGTTTTTTTGTTACTTTTAAAAACTGTAAAGTAACGGATATTGACTTCTTGAGCCTCTAGAGAGCGAAATTATTATCCGATTTGGCTGAAATTTGGCATGAAGTCTTTTGTTGTCACTTCCAACTATGCCAAGTATGGTCGAAATCGGTTCACAACCTGATATAGCTCCCATATAAACCGATCACCCGCTTATACTACTTGAGCCTATAGAGGGCGCATATGAACCGATCTCTCGATTTTATTTTTGAGCATCTAGAGTTCACAGTTGGCTAAAATTTTACACAATAACTTCTACAATGGTCTCTAACATCCAAACCAAGTATGGTCCGAAACGATCCAGAGAAGGCAATTTTTATCCATATCCTTTCTTTGCCTATAAAAAGAAACCGGGCAAAGAACTTGACAAATGCGATCCATGATGGAGAGTATATAAGAATCGGCCTGGCCGAACTTGGCACGCTTTTACTTGTTTCTGATGATTTCGCCAAGATTAGAACCCAAGCATTCAGCTTCATAATCAGACATGCTAGCCTTTGCGCTACGGTGGCTATGGTATAACACAATTCCACAGCCAATTGAGAGTTGTAAATTCCAAGTCTACACCAAGATAGTAAGTTCTTGAAAACAAAACTCCAAGAGGGTAAAACATACGTAAAATACGTCGTAAAAATATAAGACGATCTAGTCATGTCCACCCGACCATCTTTCTTCTTTAGTTGGTTATGACAGAACATTTGATCCACTAGCCGAACGACGAATAGCGTTCCAAGCGCCTCGATCTTCTGCGCTCATTCTAAAACCTATGACACCAAGTTTTGAGGTGTCTCCCACCACCTGATCTTTCCATCGGGCTTTTGGTCTTCCCGGTTTGCGTGTACCACCATGTTTGCTTTCAAAAGACTTCTTTGCTGGATCTTCTTCATCCATTCTGACAACATGACCTACTATGTTATCGTCGTCATACAGCTCATTGTTCATACGTCGCCTATATTCTCCATTAAAGCAAACTGGTCCATATATTTTACGAAAAATCTTTCTCTCAAATACTCCAAGCACTGCCTGATCTGCTTTCACAATTACCCATGCCTCAGGTCCATATAATAACACGAGTAGCATCAGTGTCTTGTATAGTGTAATCTTCGTCTGTCGAGAGGTGGCCTTGTTTCTAAACTGCTTTGCTAGTCCAAAGTTGCATCTGTTTGCCAGTGTTATTCTTCGCTTTATCTCAAAACTGGTGTCATTCGTTTCGGTTATGGCGGTGCCGAGTTAGATAATGTTACCGCTCGGTTGTACAAGGCGTTTTCATTTGAGCCCCGTATTACCGAATTCGGCAAATATGTCCGGTTTTGGTGTGGGGCGGATACCCAAAGACTTGGCCATGAATGGTGGTTGTCATCTAAAGTTCGATACGGCCGATTGTAACACGTTTTAATTTGTAATACATAAGACTGGCTGAACCCGGCCCATTCCGCTGCGCCTTTATTGAAGCCAAGCGAAAAATATTTTTCTAACAAACTATCATATGTATCGCCCAGTACAAATAGAACTACTCCTTAGGTACTTGAATCCAATTTTTAATATCATATTCATATTTTACTCCCGAATACCTTTCCTTTGAGTTCCATATTGTTCCGATCGGACTACCTTTGATTTGATGGGCGCTACTATAGGGGCGGTTTGGGCCTGTGGCACCCTCCTATGTACTTGTACCCAATTTCTAATATCATGATCGTATTCTACTCCCATCTACCTTTCATTTGAATCCCATATTGTCTCGATTGGTTCACTTAAGATTTCAGGCCGTGCTGTTAAAGTAAGGGGAGGGTTCGCCCCCTTCAGATATGGGACATATATAGATTTGCCGATTTGTGGTTTTGAACCCATTAAAGGCTCATTTGTAACCCGACTTCGCTGACATTTATAACAGTGAGACACATTCGCCTCCTTCACATCGGCACCGAGTTTGGACCATAACGGACCATGTTTAAATATGGCTGCCATATAGACCGATCTCCCGATTTAGGGTCTTAGGCTTACAAAAGGCTCATTTATAACCCGATTTCACTGCAATTTGAAACAGTGAATTGTTTTATACGCCTCGTCATTTAGGCTCGTCGTTTGCTCTAAATCGGATATAGCTGTCATATAGACCAATCTACCGATTTAGGGTCTTGAGCCCATTAAAGACGCATTTATAACACGATTTCGATAAAATTTGATAAAGTGAGTTATGTTAGACTCCACAACATCCGTGCCGGATTTGCTATATATCGGACAATATTTACATATAGCTTCCACATAGACTGACTTCCGGATTTAAGATTTTAGATTATTTAAGTTTGCGCAGAAGGATTCCGCTGAACATTGAAGCATAAGATTCCTTTTCTCCTCCCCACCCGTGACGAATTTGCTCCATATGGGACCATATTCAGATAAAGCTGCCATATAGACCGATCTGCCGATATAAAATCTTCGGCTCAAAAAGGCTCATTTAGTACCCGTCTTATCTGGAATTTGAGACAGTGTGGTATGTTCGACACCCGTGGCGAGTTTGTAACATATTGGGCTATATTCAGCTGCCATATAGACCGATCTCCCGATTTGGGGTATTGACCTCTTTAAAAGCTCGTTTATTTCACTTTTCAAGGGTGAACACCATGAACCTAAGGAAGCCGCTAACAACCGAAGTTGCCTAGCTCATATCCTTCATCATTACGAGTCAATGCTTCTTTTTATAGCCGAAATTAAACGGCATGGCGTTCAGTGTTATATGACTAGACAGATGTCTTACTATGGCATAAACTGCCTCAAATACAAAACCACTGTGTACATCTCCCTAGCCAAAGGAAAAAAAGAGGTAAAACAACCAAGCTAAAGTAGACAATCTATTGCTGTTTTTAAATCCTCCAGTCTTTGTGTTTTTTGTTTTTCTTCTCTATTTCATACTGCCTGGATATTCTAGGACTCTGGCTTTGGTTCAGTACTGTACCACTTGTCCTCATAAATTGCTTAGCTTTGCAGGGGGTTAGGGTATTAGGGTGGTGCCAATGGTCATCATGGCCACACACACACACATGAATGGTAGTTGTTTTAACTTCCCAACTCTTACCTCCTAAGTCGCTCACTCTTTCGCTCCTCTCTAACTGTATCCTCTTGAACAGCGTGTTGTGTAAAGCTTATGCATGTCTGTAATGTCCTATGGTTTTTTATGGCTAAGCTTGCCTTCTGCTCAAAAAAAAAAAGAGAAAAAATTAACAAACAACAAAACTCTGTTTAATTTCTATCAAAATTGCCAAAAATAATGGTGAAAAAACTAAAGTACTACGAAACGGCGCAAATAAAAATTCCGCGTCTAAATGATGTACTTTGTGTTAGCAATTCCATGCCATGCCATGCCATGCCATCCATGGTGGCCGCCGTACGAAAAAAAACCAAAAACACCGCTGTTTGTGACCACCCCTCCCCAAAGCCCAGGCCATAAACTTTAGCCTGCTGCACAGCAGAACATTCATTTAAGGTTTTGGTGCAAGTCGAACTCTGTGTGGGTAAGTGTGGGGCATGTGTGCCTGAGTTGGACTCCGGTTTCTTCCTATTTCCAAACGTATTATTTATCATTTGTTCAATTTTAGTTGGTTAGCGGAGTCGTTGTTCATTTTTTTTCTACTTTTATTTTTGTAGATTTTTCTGGTACTTGTTTTTCGTATGGTTTGGTTTGGCTTTCTACCCATTACCCATTTTTGAGTTTTTGGAGTGTCCTTTTGGATAGCCAAAGGATATGTTCACATAAATTGCATTAGCCACACACAAAATGTACCAAATGTAGCGATGAACATTAAGTGTTGGTAATATTTTTCATCATTTACGTCCAAATCACCGGCGGACGTCATTGACAGACACATGAGCCTTTAATGCCATGAGATGTGATGTTGTGGAGTTGATTTCAATCATTATTGCCCAGTGGTTTGGGTATGAGTTATGTGTGGCAGCAGTGTTTAAGATTTCTGATATCCTCCAAAGCGGAATGGTGGAAATATGGACCAGAGACCACCATGATCACCATGACTTCTTAGGACAGTATAGCGAAGTCAGTCCATTTGGTCAGGTGTAAGCATGTCCATCTATGACGCTGAAACCCCTGGGTTGGAATCCTGACGAGAACATTAGTAAAAATTTTCAGCGGTTGTTATCCTCTTCTTATGCTGGCATCATTTGTGAGATACTCTGCCATGGGAAAACTTTTCCCCAAAGAGGTGTTGCATTGTGGACTCGGCTATGAAAAGAAGGCACCATCTCTTTGAGCTAAAAAATGCAATCGAACAGCACTCATTGATAAGTGAGAAGTTTGTCCCTTAATGGAATGTTCGACATGGGCAAATTTGCATTTTGAGTTTCTTTGTAGCACCTGAAGACCCGAATTCTTTGCCATCATTTGAATTCTATTAAGACTTCCAAAACTCCATACAGGCATGGTCTAAGGACCAAACATAACCTAATTTGATAATCAATTTGATTTCAATGAAATTCATAGCGATGAGTTATATTATGGCCCCGTTATACTTAAGACTGTTCACATAGGTCCTGCCATTCATTATCTGAAGAAATGAATCCCCTTACACTTCCCTACTACTTCCCAACCCAATCCCCTTACACTTCCCTACTTCTCAGAAATTTCCTTTTAACTTTGCCTTAGTTGCAAAACATTAGTTGCACTTTTCACCATAACTATGACTTGTCATAACTGAATCTTGCGTGTTACACACGACAGCATGGAACCCCATAAAAGTTCGTCCAAAACTTATGACAAACCACTGCATCGAAGATCGAAGAGTTGGAACAAAAGGCCAAAACATTTGACATTTTCTAATTGAATTTTACCACATTTACGTTTAAGAGTTTCCAACAACAAAGGACACAAAAATCACCACAGCAAAAAGGACCAACCAAGCAAGCAGGCAACCAACCATCCAACCAACCAACCAACCAACCAACCAACAAGCCAACCAACAAGCCAACATTCGTAAATATCACTGAAGAAATGGTTGATGTTGGGCAACTTCTTGAAAGCATTGCCACCCAAGAACTTTTCAAGCATAACTACTTCATATGATTATATAAAATATAACAAGAATGGTGCATGAGTATCATGTAGGTAGATATGGGGTATTCCATGAAAATGGTAAAAATATATGATAAACATGGAATATAAATTCTGGCTCCATAGACAAAGAAATAGAAGAACGAACGAACAGAAGACGGACAAACAGAAAGAACAGACCAACAGATGGAAAAAAGGACACACAGATAGAAGGACGGACAAACAGATGGAAGGACAAACAAAAAGATGGATGGACAGACAAACAGATAGAAGGGCAGACAAACAAGGCTCCACAGACAAAGAAATAGAAGAACGAACGAAAAGAGAAAAGACGGACAAACAGAAACAGAAAGGACAGACCTACAGATGGAAGGAAGGACAAGAAATAGAAGAAGGAATTAAAGGAAAGAAATACGGACAAACAGAAAGGACAGACCAACAGATAGAAGGAAGGGCACAAAGATAGAAGGACGGACAAACAGATAGAAAGACAAAACAAACTGATGACGGACAGACAAACAGATGGAAGGACAGACAAACAGATAGAAGGACGGACAAACAGATGGGACGACAGACAAACAGATAGAAGGACAAACAAAAAGATGGAAGGACAGACAAACACATAGAAGGACAAACAAAAAGATGAATGGATAGACAAACAGATGGAAGGACAGACAAATAGAAAGAAGGACAAACAAAAAGATGGATGAAGAGACAAACAGATAGAAGGACCGACAAATAACAAGAATGACGGAAAAACAAAAAGAAGAACGTAAAAACAGATAGAAGAAAATACAGATAGAAGGGAGGACAAATGGATAGAAGGACGGAAAAACATAATACAAGGACGAAGAAACAGATAGAATGGCGGACAAACAGATAGAAAGACAAACAAACTGATGACAGACAGACCAACAGATAGAAGGACAGACAAACAGATAGAAGGACGGACAAATAGATAGAAGGACGGACAATCAGAACTAAAGACGAACAAACAGAAAGAAAAACGGACAAACAGAAACAGAAAGGACAGACCAACAGATAGAAGGAAGGGCACACAGATAGAAGGACGGACAAACAGATGGGACGACAGACAAAAAGATAGAAGGACAAACAAAAAGATGGATGGAGAGACAAACAGATAGAAGGACAAACAAAAAGATGAATGGATAGACAAACAGTTGGAAGGACAGACAAACAGGTAGAAGGACAAACAAAAAGATGGATGAAGAGTCAAGCAGATAGAAGGTCAGACAAATAACAAGAAGGACGGAAAAACAAAAAGAAGAACGGAAAAACAGATAGAAGAAAATACAAATAGAAGGAAGGACAAATAGATAGAAGGAGGGACAAACAGATACAAGGACGAGGAAACAGATAGAATGGCGGACAAACAGATAGAAAGACAAACAAACTGATGACAGACAGACCAACAGATAGAAGGACAGACAAACAGATAGAAGGACGGACAAATAGATAGAAGGACGGACAAACAGATACAAGGACGAAGAAACAGATAGAATGGGGGACAAACAGATAGAAAGACAAACAAACTGATGACGGACAGACCAATAGATGGAAGGACAGACAAACAGATAGAAGGAAGGACAAATAGATAGAAGGACGGACAAACAGATACAAGGACGAAGAAACAGATACAAGGACGAAGAAAAAGATAGAATGGCGGACAAACTGATAGAAAGACAAACAAACTGATGACAGACAGACCAACAGATAGAAGGAAGGACAAATTGAAAGAAGGACGAACAAACAGAACAAAGGACGAACAAACAGAACGAAGGACAGACCGCCCTTCGTAAGACCGTTTTATATGCGGGCTAAATCAGGTTATAAACCCATTTGGACCATATTTGGCGCAGTTGTTGGAAGTCATAGCAAAACACTACATCGTAAATTTCTGCCAAATCGGACAAAAATTGCGGCTTGTAAGAGCTCAAATAGTCAAATTGGGAGATCGGTTTATATGGGAGCTATATAAGGTTATAGACCCATTTGGACCTTACTTGGTACAGTTGTTAGAAGATGATGCGAACTGTAACGTAACTGTGAATGGTGAGAGCTATTGTGAGAAGATATACAACTATTTTCGCCCAAAATACAAGAGCTTGACTTGCATGACATGTGGTTTCAACAAGACGGGTGCCACATTGCACACAGCACTCTTAACAATGGTATAGAAGTTGCCCCCTTCCATACTATTGTTAATGGAATCGACTTACTATGAGGCCAGTTCTGTGAACATTTCATATAACGTTCGAGAGCGGTGAATTGGCCTCCTAGATTGGGATTTGCATGAAATAATCTTTAAACATTAAATTATATGAACCGTACCATAGATTCAAATAAAGATTTTATGAATTTTTATACCTTCCCCCATAGGATGGGGGTATACTAATTTCGTCATTCTGTTTGTTACTCCTCGAAATATGCGTCTGATTGTCATGTCATTTTAAGTCGATCTAGCCATGTCCGTCCGTCTGTCTGTCTGTCAAAAGCACGCTAACTTTCGAAGGAGTAAAGCTAGCCGCTTGAAATTTTGCACAAATACTTTTCATTAGTGTAGGTAAGTTGGGATTGTAAATAGGTCAAATCGGTCCATGTTTGCCATATAAACCGATCTTAAGTCTTGACTTCTTGAGCCTCTAGAGGGCGCATTTCTCGTCCGATTTGATTGTAATTTTGCACGTAGTGTTTTGGTATCACTTCCAATAACTGTGCTAAGTATGGTTGAAATCGGTTTATAATCTGGCATAGCTGCCATATAAACCGATCTTGGGTCTTGACTTCTTGAGCCTCTAGAGGGCGCAATTCTCGTCCGATTTGACTGAAATTTTGCACGTGGTGTTTTGGTATCACTTTCAACCACTGTGTTAAGTATGATTCAAATCGGTCCATGCCATATAATAGGTGCCATATAAACCGATCTTGGGTCTTGACTTCTTGAGCCTCTAGAGGGCGCAATTCTCATCCGATTTGACTGAAATTTTGCATGTGGTATTTTAGTATTATTTCCAATTACTGCGCATGGTACAAATCGGCGTATGGTACAAATCGGTATATGTTTTGATATAGCTGTCATATAAACCGATCTTGGGTCTTGACTTCTTGAGCCTCAAGAGGGCGCAATTCTCATCCGATTTGACTGAAAATTTGCAAGTAGTGTTTTGGTATCTCTTCTAATAACTGTGTTAAGTATGATTCAAATCGGTTCATAATCTGGTATAGCTGTCATATAAACCGATCTAGGATCTTGACTTCTTGAGCCAATAGAGTGCGCCATTCTCATCCGATTTAGCTGAAATTTTGCATGAGGTGTTTTGTTATGACTTCCCATAACTGTGCTAAGTATGGCTCAAATCGGTACATCGTCTGATATAGCTGCCATATAAACCGATCCGGGATCTTGACTTCTTGAGCCTCTATAGGACGCAATTCTTGTCCGATTTGGTAGAAATTTTGTACAACGGCTTCCCTAATGACCTTCAAAATACGTGTCTAATATGGTCTGAATCGATTAATAGCTTGATACAGCTCCCATATAAAAAAATCTTCCGATTTGGATTCCTGAGCCCCTACAAGGCGCAATTCTTATCCGAATGAACTGAAATATTACACAATGACTTCTACAATGTTCAGCATTCATTTATGGTCCGAATCGGACTATAACTTGATATAGCTATGCTATTGGAGCTAGCAGTTCTTAATCAATATTCTTTGGTTGCCTAAAAAGAGATAGAGCGCATAGAACTCAACAAATGTGATCCATGGTGGAAGGTATATAAGTTTCGGCCCGGCTGTACTTAGCCCGCTCTTACTTGTTCTGAATTGTATGTGGCATTTTTTTCAAAAACTTTCCTCTGTTTTCCTGTTTTTTCTTAGCCCCAAGACAAATGACGTTCTATTCCGCGAAATACTCGGCCGCAAGAGCTTTGTAACCCTACAAGCCACACCAGAATAAAACGTCCATCTTATCAAGAAATTCGCTCTAGAGAGAATTCACTTGTTCCGGTACACGATCGTGCTTAACAGCGAATCATGCCTGACCAGATGTTAGGTCGCTTTGGTCAACTTCTCCTTAGTCCTCATCCCGCGACTCACGAGGGCCTGACAACCTTCCCCATGATCCAAAGAAGTTATTTGCATTATCTATGCAGTATTGGCTACACATGACCCTCCGAAAAAGACTTCAGCGCTGCCTCACTGTCCACCTATATCGTAACGGTGTGATTGGACATCCGCTCCAGCATTTAAATTGTTTCCAGTACCATCGAGGCAGCCAAGACCTTCGCTTGAAAGACAATACTCTGTTCAGAAGCCTATATGACATCCTAAATCCAAAGAAATCGATCATAACTCCTGACTTGCGGGGCCCATCTGACTTTGACCCACCCATTTACCCAGAATGCTCATAGCCTGGAGATTCCCTTCACAAGTAAACCACGCCCGCACCCTTCAATAAGGAAGGGCGCCAGGCTCCTGACTCGCGGGGCCCATCTGACCCACCCGTGTACCCAGAATGCTCACAACCTGGAGATTCCCTTCTCAAATAAACCACGCTCAAACCCTTCAATAAGGAAGGGCGTCAGGTTCCTGACTCCCTCAGTCTAAATGCGATTTGCGTTGCCACACACCAAACAGGTGCAAAAGCCTAAGAAAGATCGCGTATGGCAATCAGCGTCATTCAAGGGGCGCTCCTTCTCGCCCCAACGAACGACCGCCTTAAACATCCAGTGGACTGTGTCCGGCTGAAGGCCAGAACTCTTTCGTAACGAGCTACGACATCAGAAGGGAGCCTTCACTCACCTTTTGATCCTTTTCTCGACGTTTCTTCTCCATCTCAGTCTTCAGAGGGAGCGGCAGCTCTAACCTATCCAGTACAGGTCCTCAGAAAACGCCCATCTCTGACATCAGACAAAACAAAATGCAAATTTGCCCAGGAGCATATCAATGAGTGTTTCCGATTACAGTTTAAGGTCAATGATGAGGGGTCTCCTTTTTACCGCAATGCGACACCTCTTTTGAGAAGAGTCACTATGCCGCCTTAAGCATGACATAGTACCTCACATGTATCGCCAGCATTTAGAGGGCATAACCAGCGCTGATGGTCTCGCCAGGATTCGAATCCTGGCGTTCAGCGTCATAGACGGACATGATAACCTCTGCGCTATGGTGGCCTCCAAGACCACCAGATCTTGACGCTAAAATTGTTCCACAGTGTAACCAAAAGCCATAAAAGGGGGTATAAAACTTCTCCCTTCGAAGTTGGTATGGTCACAATCTCTCTAATCGGGTCTCCTATCAGTGGCAGTGATGCATTGATAATCCTGCCTTTCACCATCATATCAACCCATTAAATCACCAGAAAGGGATCTTCATGTATACCAAGCGCCATATATAGACTCCAACATCACATTAAAAAAGTCTTTCTATGTCCAATGTGAAGTCATCCAACCCCAAATTCCGAGCATAATTTTCATCATAAAAAAATTATTTTGTTACGGAATGACCCATATGCCTGCTACATATCATGTAATAAAGTTCCCTAGAAATTGTTCTCTAAAAATGGCGTACATTGTCAGCTCATCCGGAAGCGGAGTGTGTTTGTGTGTGTGTGTGTGTGCGGTGTAATAATTTCCATTTTGTATGAAATTAACGCTTATTCTTGGAGAAAACTTCATGTTTCGAATATTTTACGCAATACGAGCTAAATGGGAAAATGTACCATTCATTGCAAGTTATAGGAATTTTACCTTGATGCACTTCCTAAAATATGCTCAAGAAAAATAATGGTTGTCATAACAAAGAAGCATTATTCGAACAGGGCAAGAAAGGCAACTCGTGCCCTATACACCTGCAAGAGAGCCATTGGCAAAAGTTGGGGGTTAAGACCACGCGTCATGCATTGGGTATATATTGCAGTTTTCCAACCTATAATCCTATATGGTGTTGTGGTCTGGTGGACGGTGCTTCAAAAGTCCACCTAATGCTCAATAGTCAACCGGATCCAAAGGATGGCTTGTTTACGCATCACAGCCGCACTAAGGACGACACCATCTGATGCACTGAATTTAATGCTACATCTAATACCTCTGGACATTGTGGCTAGACAAATTGCAGCGACCCCTGCCGTGAAGCTAAGGGAGCTTTATATTTGCTCATGTGGTGGCCACGGACACTGTGGCATCTTTGATACAATGTCCGATGTTCTAGGCAGTGTGGATTACACCCTACCTGAGTCGCTTTTTGATAGAAAGATCTGTTCCATTATTCCTGATAGAACCGATTGGAACTATGATATCCCTGGTAACAGAAGTTATATAGACTTCTACACAAATGGTTCCAAACTAGACGACCAGGTGGATTTTGGGGTGTACTCTAAGATCTAGAACTGGTGATATCGAAAAGGTTACCCGACCAGTGTATCAAGCGTAGATCCTTGCAATTAAGGAAGTGGTGGAATGGCTAAGATATAACGTCATAACGACGATTGGCATAAATATTGGGTTGCCCAATAAGTAATTGCGGATTTTTAAAAAGAAAGTAAATGCATTTTCAATAAAACTTAGAATGAACTTTAATCAAATATACTTTTTTACACTTTTTTTCTAAAGCAAACTAAAAGTAACAGCTGATAACTGACAGAAGAAAGAAAGCAATTACAGAGTCACAAGCTATGAAAAAATTTGTCAACGCCGACTATATGAAAAATCCGCAATTACTTTTTGGGCAATCCAATATATCGTCAGACAACCATTAAATCCCTGGAGAACGTATTTCTGAACAATTAAAACCGCCCTCGAATGTCGCAGATCTCTCAACGAGACGGCTGAACAGTTCAAAATTCACCTGCTCTGGGTGCCAGGCCACAGAGATACCACAGGGAATTGTAAAACAAACGAGCTTGCGAGACTAGGAACTACCTTACATACTCCAGGGACACTGGAATCTGTGGGTATGCCGACATGTAAGCTAAGTCTTGAGAAGAAGGTCCGAAGGCCAACGAATGATAGATGGTCACAAAGAGGGGACTGTAAGGATTCCAAAACTATGTGGCCTAATCTAGACTCGAAGAGGTCTACCGCTTTGCTGTCATTGGCTAGAACAGACTCCTCAGTCATTGTGTCCGTCATGACAGGTGACTGTCTAATCAAAAAACATGCTGACTGACTGAACATTGCCAGTAACGACTTTTGGCAAAGCTGTGAGAACATCGAAGAGAAACAGACTATAGACCACCTTCTGTGTGTGTGCCCCGCACTAGCAGTCAGAAGGAGTTCCACTTCAGGTTCTCATTTCTTTCAGAACCTGTCTGATTTTGCTGATGTGAACATTCGCAACTCGTTGGGCTTTTTAAAGCGATCTGGATGGTATTCAATGGTAGGAACTAGAAGACGTCTTCCTTCTTCTATTCCTGTGGTATCACAATGGACGAAAACGTCTAAGTGAGTCTGATGGCAGACTGCCAATTAAACCTAAACTAAGCCATTACATGAACAAGGGGTGATTATTAAAATCAAAAATTATCAAACTACTCTGTATTTTTATGCTCTCCACCATAGGATGGGGGTATACTAATTTCTTAATTCTGTTTGTAACACCTCGAAATAGGCTTCTAGCCATGTCCGTCCGTCTGTCTGTCAAAAGCACGCTAACTTTCGAAAGAGTAAAGCTAGCCGCTTGAAATTTTGCACAAATACTTTTTATTATTGTAGGTCGGTTGGGATTGTAAACGGGCCAAATCGGTCCATGTTTTGATATAGCTGCTGTATAAACCGATCTTGGGTCTTGATTTCTTGAGCCGCTAGAGGTCGCAATTCTCGTCCGATTTGGCTTAAATTTTGCATGAGATGTTTTGTTATGACTTCCAACTACTGTGTTAAGTATGGTTGAAATCGGTTCATAACCTGATATAGCTGCCATATAAACCGATCTTGGGTCTTGACTTCTTGAGCCTCTAGAGGGTGCAATTCTCGTTCGATTTTACTGAAATTTTGCATGAGGTGTTTTGTTATGACTTTCAAAAGCTGTACCAAGAATGGTTCAAGTCGGTCCATAACCTGTTATAGCTGTTATATAAACCGATCTTGGATCTTGATGTCTTGAGCCGCTAGAGGGCGCAATACTCGTTCGATTTGGCTGAAATTTTGCACGAGGTGTTTTGTTAGGATTTCCAACAACTGAGCTTAGTATGGGTGAAATCGGTTCATAACCTTATATAGCTGCCATATAAACCGATCTTGGATCTTGAATTCTTGAGCCGCTAGAGGGCGCAGTTCTCATCCGATTTGGCTGAAATTTTACATGAAGTGTTTTGT
Source organism: Stomoxys calcitrans (assembly GCF_963082655.1). Taxonomy (NCBI): domain Eukaryota; kingdom Metazoa; phylum Arthropoda; class Insecta; order Diptera; family Muscidae; genus Stomoxys; species Stomoxys calcitrans. The sequence goes on along the minus strand of NC_081556.1, from coordinate 40,510,513 downwards.
TATGTAAACCGATTTCGGGTCTTGACTTCTTGAGCCGCTAGAGGGCGCAGTTCTCATCCGATTTGGCTGAAATTTTGCAGGAGATATTTTGTTATGACTTTCAACAACTGAGCTTAGTGTGGTTCAAATCGGTTCAACACCTGCTATAGCTGCCATATAAACCGATCTTGGATCTTGAGTTCTTGAGCCGCTAGAGGGCGCAGTTCTCATGAGGTGTTTTGTTATAACTTTCAACAACTGTGTTAAGTATGGCGCAAATCGATATATAACCTGGTATAGCTGTCATATAAACCGATCTGGTATATTGACTTCTTGAGCCTCTAGTGGGCGAAATTCTAATCCGATTTGACAGAAATTTTGTACAATGGCTTCTCCCATGACGTTCAACATGCGTGTTAAATATGATCTGAATCGATCTAGAGCTTGATATATCTGCCATATAAACCGATATCCCGATTTTGCTTCTTGAGACCCTACAAGACGAAATTTCTTATCCGAATGCACCGCAATATTACACAATGACTTCTACAATGTTCTGCATTAAATTGCTTTATTGTCCGAATCGGACTATAATTTGATTTAGCTCGAATAGCATAACAGTTCTCATTCGTTATTCTTTGTTTGCCTAATCAGAGATACCGCACAAAAAACTCGATAAACGCGATCCATGGTGGAGGGTATAAAGATTCGGATAAGATTCGACCCGACCAATCTTAGCACGCTCTTACTTGCCTTCCAATGGTCATACCACATATTTGCCAGTTCGACTTATAGCTAAATATTGCCCCATTATAACTCGACACTTCGATTAAACTTCATAAGCGCCTTAATATATTCTTTTTTTTCTCGAGTGTATCATTTACACTTATATAAGTTGTACATCGATGTGCATGTTCCAATGTAGTTATACAAGTTTCTTTTGAAATTTATAACTTCATTAAATAATTGCGCTAAAATGTATTCGCCAAAAATCAAATACTTTCCAAATTATATTGGATTTACAAGTCCTCTAAAATGCATGTCCAACATAACTTTACTAAGATGGCGAACATGAGTCGTTGGAGACGGATTCTCTGGTGTAAAGGGCCAAGGCCTTGAGCTATCAGTAAACATAGAATGGAATATTTGCTGTTAACAGTTAATTTGAGAACATCGAAGGCATTCGAGGCTATTCTGACAATGGCTCTAAATGTGGAAATTAGTTGACACATTTATATATATATATGGGAGTTATATCTAAATCTGAACCGTTTTCTATAAAATTCAAAATTTTCTATTCAAAGCATAACCCTTCTAGCCTTCATGAGAATCGGTTGGTAAATGACCACATTATATATTCAAAACTGGCCCGGCCGACACGGGATAACATTGAGCACCACACAGGCTGGAACTTTCAGCACCGACTTGTGTGCGGCCGAGGGTTCATCGTTATGCTGCAAATGCGGCCGCGGCCAGTCAACGATTTCGAGAGTAGGGACTCAGTGAGGGGTAAGGTGGCACTGACTCTTAATTAAATACTGAGTGGCAATGATACTCGAGATGACAAGGCCAGTTATTGGCGCCTTTAAATAACCAATGACCAACATTAGAGTCTGTTCCTAGGTTAGGGGCGGCTAAAGGCAAGGGTCGGCTCTTGAAGCAAGCGGCTCGGTACACCCAGGGATACATGTGCGATTCCACAAAACCTTCCACATGGGCGGCGATGTGCCAGTAACCCGCCCTCGTGGGATTAAAATTACTCAGAGATACAAAAGAATAGAAGAAATGGACTCCCCTGACGTTGGCAACCCACGTAAACGAAAAAAGAACCATGATTTGCGGATCTACAACTGGAATGTCCGCACTCTTTATAGAGAAGGTGCAGTATACGCACTGGCGAATGCATTGGAGAAGTACAAGGCAGATATTACAACACCAAACGGTGACGAACTATACCATAGCTGCCATAACGAGGCATGAATTTGGCTGTGGATTTGTGCTTAGTCGGAAACTGAAAAACTTTATCTCCAGTTTTACTCCGGTGGATGAGAGGTTAGCCACAGTCCGCATAAAAGCCAAATTCTTCAACATCAGCCTTATTTGTGCCCATGCCCTGACGGAAGACAAGGACGAGCAGACCAAGAATATTTTCTATGAGCGTCTAGAGAGAGAATGCGAACGCTGTCCTGGCCATGATATGAAAATCGTTCTGAGAGATTTTAATGCAAAGATAGAGAAGAAAAATATCTTTGATCCAACAGTGGGAAAATTTAGCCTGCACCAGGAAACTTCCAATAATGGATTGAGGGTTAAAGATTTCGCCGTGGCAAAGAATATGATAGTTACCAACACCAGATTTCAAAATCGAAGGATTCACATGGCTACATTGTTGTCACGTTGATCACGTTGTTATAGATGCAAGGCATCCATCCAGCGATCGATCCGAGGAGCAAATATAGATTCGGTTCATAAACAAACGGTTCGCCGCCGTTTGAGTAGGGCGAGAAAAGTACGATCTGACACTGCACGAAAGCTGGCCATTGAAAAGCTGCAAACACAACAGATGACAACGGCATACTCCACTTGACCGACCCAACTGATTGATGAAAGTACTCCTTGTCTCGATGATATAATGGCACAAGGCAGAAGTAGTTCTTTTCAGCAGGAGATACTAGTTGCCTACAGTACCACCTGTCTCCTTGGGTGGAGAAAATGTTCCATTTACAAAAAGCTCAAAATACCTGGGTGTTTTGCTGGACCAGAAATTGAACTTCAAATCGAACATCTTGGAAAGGGCAAGAAAGGCCACTCTGGCCCCATACACCTGCCAGAGAGCCATTGGCAAAATTTAGGGGTCTAGACCCCGTGTCATGCATTGGGTATATACTGCAGTTGGAAGACCTATAATGCTATATGGTGTTGTAGTCTGGTGGACGGCACTTCAAAAGTCCACCGACTGCTCAATGCTTAATCGGATCCCAAGGATGGCTTATTTGTACATCACAGCCACACTAAGGACGACACTATCTGATGCACTGAATTTAATGCTACATCTGATGCCTCAGTTATCACTCCTATAAAGCTATATGGTGTTGTAGTCTGGTGGACGGCGCTTCAAAAGTCCACCTACTGCTCAATGCTTAACCGGATCCCAAGCATGGCTTATTTGTGCATCACAGCCGCACTAAGGACGACACTATCTGATGCACTGAATTTAATGCTACATCTGATGCCTCTGGACATTGTGGCTACCCAAATTACAGCAACCACTGCCGTTAGGTTAAGGGAGCTTTCATTTTTACGCCTCTTTCTTCCAGAGACAATAATGGCTATATTTCAAAGTAGCGGATACACTACACCTCCTTGAGGTGTTCCTCTGCTGACCCATCTTTTTAGATCCACAGATCCCAGGCCTGCCGTAATGCATCTTTTAGTAAGAAAATTATTAAAAAAAAACTTTCTTACGGTAGAGTTGATGCCTAGAAACTCCAACTCCTTCATGATTGGGGTCGGTTTTACATTATTGCAGGCACCTTCCAAGCACACAAACAAGTCACTACCGTTTTTACTTTCTACAGAGGAGGCCACCGTAGCGCAGAGGTTAGGTGTCCGCCTATAACGCTGAACGCCTGGATTCGAATCCTGGCGAGACCATCAGAAACATTTTCAGCGGTGGTTTTCCCCTCCTAATGCTGGCAACCTTTCTGAGGTACTATGCCATGTAAAACTTCTCCCCAAAGAGGTATCGCACTGCGGCACGCCGTTCGGACTCGGCTATAAAAGGGAGGCCCCTTATCATTGAGCTTAAACTTGAATCGGACTGCACTCATTGGTAGGTGAGAAGTTTGCCCCTGTTCCTTAGTGGAATGTTCATGGGCAAAAATTTGAATTTACTTTCTACAGGATGTAGACAATGTAAGGCCCCTTGCAGCAGGTAATTTACCTGCATACATGCTGCACACATAATTTGCAAAATTCCTTATGAAACACACAAAACCACCAGCCACCAAAATCACCATCAGAAGAGCAACAGCAAGCAAAAGTTTGCCATTGTACGCGAATAAGATGTTATGGCTTAGAAACTTCAAATTCCATCAAGTCTAAGACATTCTATGCCAAGTTGTCCAAGGCGAAATTTTTCAGCTGCCAAGTCACGACAAGCTAGTGCTGCAAATGGGCAAAATCAATTGGCAAAAGTTCAAATTAACACACATCAAAGTAAATGCACAATGCAATTTTCAATAGACCACAAACGCACAGCCACAGTTACACCCTAGGAAAATTTCTAAGGATTTCTAAGGATGCACTCAATTACTGCTACACATGCAAGGCAAATTGAGTAGAGCTATTGTTAGGAAACTGAATTTTACATTTCTGTAATTAGAATTGGGAAATCTTCTATTATTTCAAATCACTGCTACAAAATTATTATTGTTTTTTTTTTTTTTTTTAAAGAAAGTCCATAGATTCTAAGAAAATTTGCCAATCACAATTCAATAAATTTCCCCTTCGGTACATTTATGAAAGCCAATACTTTTCTCAAGAAACTCCTTTAGTCGTTTATTGTTACTCTTTGAAGAATTTCAATTTTCATCTACCATCAAATGACATTAATTTTCTTTTTATGAGAATTCTTTGAAAATCTTCAACACACACACACACACCCACACACACATGCTCACACACTAACATAAGTGCATGCATAAAGCAATTTAAGGATATGCACTCAGTTTTGTATGGCCCAAGAAGCTTTTATATAGAATATCTCAATATTACAACTCAATTAAAAAACTCTTCATGTGTTTTCATAAGAAAACTTTTTAATTGCAGTATTGCAAAGTTTTCCCATTTGTTTCCTCTGTTTTCTTATGCTTCAGCAGCAACGCTCGCAACATACTTCACTACTAGCTGTTGCCAAGGCTTCTTATTTCATGCTAAATATCAATTAAATTCAATAAATTTGTGTCAAAAAAGAAAATAAACAACCTAAAAAGTTTGGGGAAAACTTCATTTTCATATATAAACAACTATTAAGATGAGATTACTAAGAAAATTCTGTTAAATTTTTATTTTCAAAAAATACGATTTCACTTGCAATAATGAAAATTGAGGTTACTAGGGGCTCACGAAATCAAATCCGGGGATCTATTATATGGGGCCTGTATTAGTTCGATTCGGATTATACTTGCCACAATTGTTGAAAGTCATAACAGAAGTCGCTGTGGCAAAGTTCAGCCAAATCGGGTGAAAATTGAGGCTTCTAGAGGCTCAAGACCATGAGTGTCGAGATGCTACGGAAGCCAAGAATGCGGCATATAGAGCAACCATGCCATCTGTAGCGACGCGCCAGATGAAGGAGAGGTATGGGGAGAAAAGGAGAGAGGAGAAACGGCAGTAAGAACAAGCAAAAAGGCGTTAAGTTCGATCGGGCCGAACTTTGGATACCCACCACCTCGGGTATATATGTAAACCATCTTTCGTTACAATCCGGGGCATAATTTATGCCGCCATAGCAGGCTTATCGAAAAATGGTCCGCTTTGGACTAAATTCGACACGGATATTGAGAGGACAAATAAGTACAAGTCATTGTTCAATTTTCAAACCCTCCACCATAAGATGGGGGGTATACTAATTTCGTCATTCTGATTGTAACTACTCGAAATAGTCGTCTGAGACCCCATAAAGTATATATATTCTTGATCGTCGTGAAATTTTATGTCGATCTAGCCATGTCCGTCCGTCTGACCGTCCGTCCGTCCGTCCGTCTGTCTGTCGAAAGCACGCTAACTTCGGAAGGAGTAAAGCTAGCCGCTTGAAATTTTGCACAAATACTTCTTATTAGTGTAGGTCGGTTGGTATTGTAAATGGGCCATATCGGTCCATGTTTTGATATAGCTGCCATATAAACCGATCTTGGGTCTTGACTTCTTGAGCCTCTAGAGTGCGCAATTCTTATCCGATTGGGATGAAATTTTGCACGACGTGTTTTGTTATGATATCCAACAACTGTACCAAGTATGGTTCAAATCGGTTTATAACCTGATATAGCTGCCATATCAACCGATCTTGGGTCTTGACTTCTTGAGCCTCTAGAGTGCGCAATTCTTATCCGATTGGAATGAAATTTTGCACGACGTATTTTGTTATTATATCCAACAACTGTGCCAAGTATGGTTCAAATCGGTTCATAAACTGATATAGCTGCCATATAAACCGATCTGGGGTCTTGACTTCATGAGCCTCTAGAGTGCGCAATTCTTATCCGATTGGGATGAAATTTTGCACGACGTGTTTTGTTATGATATCCAACTACTGTGCCAAGTATGGTTCAAATCGGTTTATAACCTGATATAGCTGCCATATAAACCGATCTTGGGTCTTGACTTCTTGAGCCTCTAGAGTGCGCAATTCTTATCTGATTGGAATGAAATTTTGCACGACGTGTTTTGTTATGATATCCAACAACTGTGCCAAGTATGGTTCAAATCGGTTCATAACCTGATATAGCTGCCATATAAACCGATCTGGGGTCTTGACTTCTTGAGCCTCTAGAGTGCGCAATTCTTATCCGATTGGAATGAAATTTTGCACGACGTGTTTTGTTACGATATCCAACAACTGTGCCAAATATGGTTCAAATCGGTTCATAACCTGATATAGCTGCCATATAAACCGATCTTGGGTTTTGACTTCTTGAGCCTCTTGAGGTCGCAATTATTATCTGATTCGCCTGAAATTTTGTACGACGGATTCTCTCATGACCATTAACATACGTGTTTATTATGGTCTGAATCGGTATATAGCCCGATACAGCTCCCATATCAATCGATCTCTCTATTTTACTTCTTGAGCCCACAAAGGGCGCAATTCTTATTCGAATTGGCTGACATTTTACACAGGTCTCCAACATATAATTTAATTGTGGTCCAAACCGGACCAAATCTTGATATCGCTCTAAGAGCAGAGCAAATCTTTTCTTATATCCTTTTTTTGCCTAAGAAGAGATGCCGGGAAAAGAACTCGACAAATGCGATCCATGGTGGAGGGTATATAAGATTCGGCCCGGCCGAACTTAGCCCGCTTTTACTTGTTTGATATCAACCCTCCCCCTTACCCCAACAGTACTACCCAAAAATAAAAGTGGAGCGAACAATATGGGATTCAAATGACAGGTATTCAAGAGTAGAGTACATAATAAAAGTCGGGTCCAAGTGCCTTGGGGGCCGCCCCAGCCCCAAAACCCCTTCAAATAGGTTTATTTGACGATATACATGACAATATGGGACTCAAATGAAAGGTATTCGGGAGTAGACTACGAATATGGTCAAGAAGAAGAAATATGCTTTATGATTTGTTGATATCGGAAGGGGGCGTACCCTTTCCGCGTTCCCCAAAAATACCACCCAAAATGACAAGTGGACCGATAAAGACAATATGGATATCAAATGAAAGGTATTAAAAAGTAGAATACGAATATGGTATTAAAAATTGTGTCCAAGTACAAAAATGTCTAAAATAGACAAATTAGTCGGGCATATCAATATGAGGATTAAATGAAAAGTATTCGGGAGTACATTACGAGTCTGGCATACAAAATCAGATCGAAGTGTCGGGGGTCACCCCACCGCCTAAAAGCTCCTCAAATGGGCATATGACCCATCATGACTATATGAGACTCGGTTGGTTTGTTTGTTCCGTATAATCAAGAAGAGGTTATATAATTTTTCGATATCGGATGGTGGCTGACCCTCCCCTTACACCAAAAACGCCACCCAAAACCAAAAGAGGACTGATGGCCACAATATGGGTATCAAATGAAAGGTATTGGAGACTAGAAAAAGAATATCATATTAAATTTTGGGATCAAGAACCTAACGGGCCGCCCCAACCCAAAAACCTCTCTAAACAGAATTATTCGACGTTCCTATCAATATGGGACTCAAATAAAAAGTATCCGGCGGTAGATTACAAATGTGGCATAAAAAATTAGGTCCAAGTAATGGGAGCCCGCCTCACCCCCAAATACCCCTAAAAGGGCATATCAGCCGACCATGGCTATATCGGATTCAAATGAAAGATATTTGGGAGTAGATTAAAAATATGACATTAACATTTGCGTTCAAGTCAAGGTGGCTCTTTTCCACCTAAAAATACGTCGAATAGATTAGTTGACCCATTACGGCAATATGGGACTCAAATGAAAGGTATTTGAGAGTAGAAAACGAATTTGATATCGAATTTTAGGGGTGCGCCCTAAATAACCCCTTAAACTGAACTTTATTTGCGACTATGGCAATATGAAGCTCAAATCAACGGTATTTGGGAGTAAAGAAAAAATTTGATATCTATTTTCAGGGCAAAGTGCCCCAGCCCCAAAACACCCTCCAAATAGTTCATACTTACCCACCATGACACAATGGGGTTCAAAGTAAAGGAATTTCGGAGTGGACATGAATTTGATATCCATGTTTGAGTCGAAATATCTCCCCTAAAAAGCACTTCTCATAACCCTAATTTCAAAAATACCATTTCTCGGAGATTGGTATTGCGATTAGTTTGAAATTTTTTGCACTCTAACATTCACAAAAAAAACACGGTTTCTATTGTTGGGGACGGATGCCGCGGGGTCAGCCCAAAACCCGCCAAACGGATATATAGCCCAACCACGACAATATAGAGCCATGTGTTTGGAGAGCCGCCGCACCCCAAAATACCTCCCTATTATATAAAAGCTATTTGTATAATAGGGAGATAGTTTGCAATAAAGGGCATAAACCGACCTTTATGACCACGAACAGGCAAGAGGTACTGGATATTACCTATGTATCGGAAGATAAAAGTGGAAGAATATGCGACTGGGAAGTGTTGGATGACCGCAACTTCTCTGATCATCGTTATATTAGTTTCAACCTTGGAGAAAGTACTGCAGTAGTGGGTCCTCGGCTAAACAGAAGAAAGACAGATTGGGACAAATTTCGGCACAAATTCTGCACCACTATCCCTTCTATACCAGAAAAGGAAGTGGAAACTACGTAAAAAAGAGGTATGGTGGTCAAGCGCATCACGAAGGCCCTGAATGACTCGCTTGTGTCAGCATATTCCAGTGCCAAGCCAAGGGGCAAACAAAGACCGACATTTTGGACACCAGAGCTGATTGGTCTAAGGAAGGACTGCAGAAAACTCTTCAACAGAGCAAAAGCCACAAGAGCACCACACGATTGGGACATCTAAAAGGCTGAGCTAAGAACAAATCCTGGGTAGAATTCTGTAGCCCCGTGGAGGATACATCTGAGGTCTCTAGTCTGGGGAAGATTCTGTCTCGAGACCTTTTACGCTGGGGTATATTCAGAAGTCAGCGAACGTATGGACAATGTCTAGTGAGGAAACACTAGAACTACTCGTTGATACACATATCCCGGAAAATTCTCCAACTGACAACATGGCGCCAGAAGAGGTTGTCATTGGTATGCATTCGTCGGAGGTTATTAGGGAAATTGTGTCTGAGCCGAAAATCCTTTGGGCGATAAGAAGTTTCGACTCCTTTAAGTCGCCAGGCCCTGATGATGTATCACCGGTTGAATTACAAGCTGTGTCTGATAGACTGGTTCCCTGGCTTAGGGAAATGTCCAGAGGTATAAGATGTAGCATTAAATTCAGTGCATCAGATGGTGTCGTCCTCAGTGCGGTTGTGATACACAAATAAGGCATCCTTGAGATCCGGTTAAGTACTGAACGGTAGGTGGACTTTTGAAGCGCCGTCCATTAGACCACAACACCATATAGCATAATATAAGAATGTCATATCTACCCAGCACGAAGGTTATTTCCATTCCGAAAGCAGGAAAAACTTACCAGACGACGGCGAAGATTTTCGTTCTATTAGTCTGTCATCCTTTATGCTGAAGACTCTTGAGAGGTTAATAGAAACATATCATAGGGCAAAGATCCCTGGAAATCGCTTGTCGCTGCAGATCCCTGGAGATTGCCTGTGCATATAGTGAAGCCAAATCCACTGAAACAGCCCTTCACGACCTAGTCGGCTACTTAGAAGGTTCTCGCGCTGTCAAGGAATATACAATGGCAGCATTTCTTGACATTGAAGGTGATTTCAATAATGTATAACCGACGTCCAGGAGTGAAGGAGTTTCTAGGCATCAACTCTACTGTAAGAAAGTTTATTAATAACTTACTTACTAAAAGATGCATTACAGCAGGCTTGGGATCTGTGGATCTAAAAAGACGGGTCAGCAGAGGAACACCTCAAAGAGTTGTACAGTTCCCTTTACTTCAGAATATAGCCATTAATAATATATTATTGTCTCTGGAAGAACATGGTGTAAAAGTGGTCGCGTATGCTGGAAGTTCTACGTGCAACAGCAAAGTGGGCTACCGACATTGGTCTAGATATAAGTCCGTGCAAGACAGAAGTAGTACTTTTCAGCAGAAGTTACCTGCAGTGGAACCTGTCTCCTTGGGAGGAGAGAATGTTCCGTTTACAGAAAGCGCAAATTAGGGCAATTCCAAGAGGGCAATTGCCAAAAGTTGAGGGTTTAGACCGCGTGTCTTGCATTGGGTATATACCGCAGTTGTCACACCTATAATGCTATTTGGTGTTGTGGTCTGGTGGACGACGCTTCAAAAGTCCTGCAAGAGAGCCATTGGCAAAAGTTGGGGGGGTTTAGAACGCGTGTCATGCATTGGCTATATACCGCAGTTGCCAGACCCATAATGCTATATGGTGTTGTGGTCTGGTGGACGGCGCTCCAAAAGTCCACCAACTGCTCAATGCATAACCGGATCCAAAGGAAGGCTTGTTTGTGCATCATAGCCGCACTGAGGACGACACCACCTGATGCACTGAATTTAATGCTACATCTTATGGCTCTGGGCATTGTGGCTACCCAAATTGCAGCGACCACTGCTGTGAGGTTAAGGGAGCTTTTTCATTGGTCATGTGACGGCTACGGACACTGTGTTATCCTTGATACAATATCCGATGTCCCAGGCAGTGTGGATTACACCCTTCCTGAGCTGCTTTATTATAAAAAGTACGGTACCACTATTCCTGATAGAAACGAATGGAACTACGATATACCTCTTAGCAGAAGTTACATAGCCTTCTATACGAATGGTTGCAAACTAAACGACCAGGTGGGCTTTGGGGTGTTCTCTAAAGATCGAGAACTGGTCATATCCAAAAGGTAACCCGACCACTGCAGTGTGTTTCAAGCGGAGATCCTTGCTATTAAGCGAGAGGTGGAATGGCTAAGATATAATGTCATAACGGCGATTGGCATAAATATCGTCTCAGATAGCCAGGATAGACGTATTTCTGAACACAAAAACCGTCCTCGACTGTCGCAGATCTCTCAACATGATGGCTGAACAGTTCAAAATTCACCTGTTCTAAATGCCGGGCCACAGAGATATCCCAGGAAAACAGAAGCATACTAGCATGCAAGACTAGGAACTACCTTAACATTCCAGGGATACTGGAATCTGTAGGTATGCCTCTAGCAACATATAAGCTAAGTTTTCAGGACGAATGACAATTGGTTACAAAAAGGGGAAGAGGTCTACCACCTTGCTGTCATTGGCTGGAACAGACGTCTCAGTCATTGTGTCCGTCATGACAGGTCACTGTCTAATCGGAAAACGTGCTGACACACTTAATGTTGCCAGCAACGACTTTTGCAGAAGCTGCATCTAGTTTGGAACCTTTCGTGTAGAAGTCTATGTAACTTCTGTTACCAGGGATATCGCAGTTCCAATCGGTTCTATCAGGAATAGTGAGTGGTACAGTACTTTTTATCAAAAAGCGGTTCAGGTAGAGTGTAATCCACACTGCCTGGAACATCGGATATTGTATCAAGGTTAACACAGTGTCCGTAGCGGCCACATGACCAATGAGAGAGCTCCCTTAACCTCACGGCAGTGGTCGTTGCAATTTGGGTAGCCACAATGTTCAGAGGCATAAGATGTAGCATCAAATTCAGTGCATCAGATGGTGTCGTCCTCAGTGTGGCTGTGATGCACAAATAAGCCATCCTTTGGATCGGGTTAAGTATTGAGCAGTAGGTGGACTTTTGAACCGCCGTCCATCAGACCACAGCACCATATAGCATAATATGTTTGACAACTGCAGTATACACCCAATGCATGACACGCTGTCTAAACCTCCAACTTTTGCCAATGGCTCTCTTGAAGGTGCATAGGGCAAGAGTTGCCTATATTGCCCCCTCCAAAATGATGGATTTGAAGTTCAATTTCCGAACTAGCAAAATTCCCAGGTACTTTCTGTAAATGGAACATTCTCTCCACCCAAGGAGGTTCTCCAGGTTCCACTGCAGGCAACTTCTATCTCCTGCTGAAAAGAACTACTTCTGTCATCACGGATTCACGCCTAGACCACTTTCGGTAGCCCACTTTGCTGTGACACATAGAGTTTCCTAAGAGTGCTGGGAAACTTCACCTAACCGCAATAGCCACGTCATCAGCATACGTGACCACTTGCACAGCTTTTTCTTTCAATAATATATGTGCTGGGGTCTTAAACGAATATTTCGATGTGTTACAAACGGAATGACAAAATAAGTATACCCCCATCCTATTGTGGAGGCTATAAAAATCCCCTGAATGACCGGACAGATTCGCCACATTGGGAAAGAGGTCAGCAGACTTTATAACAGAGGACGGCGTAAAAAAGAGGCAGCTTATCGAAATGTTTACTACCCAGGATGCAAGAAGTACAATGAGGTGGTCAGAGCGGCAAAACGTGCTTCCTGGAAGCTTTTCTGCCAACAAGTCGATTAAGGTAATGACGCAGCCAAGTTCAGAAAGATTTTCTCAAAAACCCATCTCTAAACTGTGGAGTTAGAAGACGACATGGAAAAGAGAACAGAGACAATGGAAGACATGTTGAGGCCTTTGATAGAAAAGCACATAACACAGGAGACGACAGGACTCTTGAAAACACCGCAATCTTGGATTAATGAGGTTAATCGACGGCTTCACATTAAGGATTTTATAGCAAAGGAAGCCTTGAGGACCCGGACCTGATGGAATATATTAGGCGTTACTACAAAAGGAGGCGGACTATCTGACGCCCCATTTGGCTACCAACTTGGGACTTGGGAAACTTGAAATTGGCCAATGAATTTTCTAGGCAATGAGGTTGGGTTGTTTATTTCCCATCCCATGTTGGTGGGCAGATGAAAGGCTTCTACACCATTTGTAATTCATATACTTTCCTAATTTTTATAACAACTTTAAACTACTGGTTATTGAAAGAACTTCTCCAATGACCATATGTGCATTGTGTAATAACCAATACCACAATCTTTTAGCTAAATGAAAACTCTTAGAAGAAATATGAAAACATTAGAGTATCGAGAAAAACATGCACAACATAGTTTTCTTTTACTTCTGTAGCTTTTCATTAGTATACGAACAAGAATTATATGACGAAGTAGAAAAATTCTTCTTCGTCAAGAAGTTTATGAATATGGCCCCATATAATGAAGATGATGCTGAAGATCTTTTAGGGCCATCCATGCCCAGTGGGGGGGGGGGGGGAAGGCGTATTGGCAAATTGCCCCATGCACATTCAAGTGATGGTTGATGGTGTTGTATATCAAATATTTTATTTTAAAAGCATTGAAAAGAAATATAAAACTTTAATAACTACTAATTTGAAGAAACTCTCTCAAGCAAACACACATGCAAAGTAGTATAGCGCATATAAAAGAAGCACAAATACATACAGCCATTGAACATCTTGTATGAATGTTGCTGTAATTGGAATGATGGATAATAATGGAGTTCAAAGATTAAAAATTAAAGCATATCCAATAGGGGAAGGCAAGAATCGGACAGTGGCCACTATGTATGTTTGTTTGTTTGTGTGTTCCTTATAGACTCAAAAAGGGCTGAACCGATTTCCTGGAAATGTTCACAGATGGTGCATAATCATCCCGTGGTGAAAAAAGGGTACTATATTTTTTGATATCTGAAGGGGGGGACGGACGCTCCCCCTTAACCTAATTATCAGAAATGCCAGATCTCGGAAATGGGTGACGCGATTTAACCGAAATTTTGTGTGCTCTCCTATAGTAACCTAAAAACAAAAATTTGGTATCCAAATTTCGGATGGGGTACCTAGGGGGGCCGCCCCACCCCCAAAACCTACCAAATATATATATAGCCCAATCAAGACAATATGGGACTCAAATGAAAGGTATATAAGAGTAGAAAACTTTTATGATATCCAATTATCGGACTAAGTAAGTGGGGGACCACCCCAACCCCCAAAACACTAAATCGGACTTTTTTTTCATGTAACCAACACGCAGGGGATGTCCCCTATATATACAGTACATTGCGTTGGCAATTAGGAAAGTTAAGGGTTGGAGGGGGGAAAGAGGAAGTAGTGTTTATTGATATTAGTCTTAAATTTCTGAACATCAATATCGGTGGGACGGACATTAGCCGGAAGTCGATTCCACATACGAATGGTTCGGGCGAAAAATTAATTTTCTCGGTAATGCATGGTTCGGTCGACTGGCCAATCAATTACAAACGGGTGTGAGATACTGGCAAGTCTTGTATTCCTGGTGAACAACCTAACGTCAGGGATAAAAAGACGAATATCCCTGACAATGGGGTATGTCAATTAGACTGGGGGTTAATTCGGCTACTCGACATGGGTATGTCAGTTAGACTGCCAGACGAGTGCACCAAGTTTCAGACCGAGGTCTGTGGCATTACCTTGGCTGCTATGGAGATCCGGAGGATGGGTATATCACCTTTGAAACTCAGGATATATATGGACAATATGGCGGGCCTCTATGCCTTCAATTTATGAACGATGAGCTCGATGTGCGTGTCGCCGTTGTTTGAGGGCCCTGTACGCACTCCTGTCTCATGACGTTGTGTTGGCCTGGGTCCACGGATACATGGGTGTTTTGGGAAATGAAAAGGCGAACGAGTATGTCAGAAGGGGATTCTCTACAAGCAGACCTTGTGTAGGTCTTGTAGAGGAGATGGCCAGTGCGGGGGCGTTGGCAAGGGAATCAGTGGAGGGTTGTCGGATTGTCAGAGCACTTTGTCCATCGCGGGAGACGCTTCTTCGCCGATCCCGGCGAGCTTGCAAATGTACGAGTATCTCTAGTGAGTCTCCTCAGATAAGCAGATAAGAAGGATTTAATTCGACAAGGGAAGCGATGAGATCTTCAACGCGTTGTCATGCATGTGCAGACGCGGATCACCAACGCTTGGCACTTGGCGAGTGAATAAAATTTGGTATAATTACGTCCTTTTGAATGACGCAGGTCAAGTTCTTGAACGAGCCAAATCGGACCATATTTGGATATAGCTGCCATATAGACCGATCTGCCGATAAAGGGTTTGAAGGCCATAAAAGCTTAATTTTTATCTGATTTCGCTGAAATTTGAAATAGTGAGCTATTTTAAGCCTCCCGATATCCGAACCAAATATGGTTTAGATCGGACTATATTTAGACATAACTGCCATATAGACCGATCCGTCGATCAAGGGTCTGAAGCCCATAAAAGCTTTATTTATTACCCGACTTCGCTGAAATTTAAAAAAGTGAGTTATTTTAACCAACCTATTGTAAATATGGTTCAGATAGGACTATATTTAGATATAGCTGCCATATACACCGATCTCCCGATAATGGGTCTGAAGCCCATAAAAGCTTTATTTTTTATGCGATTTCGCTGAAGTAAGCTCATAAGAAATAAGAAACTGTGAGTAGTTTTAGGCCTCTGCATATCCGATGCAAATATGGTTCAGATCAGACTACATTTAGATATAGCTGTCTGGTATTGTGTCCCCACCTTAGTGCCTGTATCTATGTGTCGCAAAAACCCCCAGGCCCACTCTGTCCTCTAGCTTTGATCCATCCGTCAATCCGAGGTTAAAGTGTATGTATGTATATCCGAGTATACGAAGTTAGGCTCGAGATAAACACCGCAAAAAATCTTTTCCTATACTCTAGCCTGGTTAAGAACCCAGGGATTTAGCGAAGCACAGTGGGAAAAAATCGAAAAAAATCAATACAAAATATGCCGTGTGAGAACGGGTTGAGACATGTCTTTAAAATTTGAAATGGTTAAAGCTAAGGTTCTAAACTATATGACGTTTAACTGAGTAATCCGCTGTGGACTCTTGTCGAGGCAAAGTTGTTGTTAATCTTGTCACGTATCCAAATCATGCAAAATACCAAGGAGAAAATCAGACCATAAATAAAGATTAGTCAGCCCAAACAATTTTCGAAGTACCAAGGTGACCAACTTAAAGGCGCCGGGCAACCTTAAAGCCATCAAATTTCAAAGGGATACCTCCATCGTTTCTCACATTGCGTATTTTTTACTAGTTTTTTTTCGATTTTCTCCCACTGTGCGACGTAGGCACACATGCTAGCCAACGCACCATGTTGGCTTCCATATAAAAACACAAAGCTAAAAATCTATCATGCCTATTGCCACCATATAACCAATATATCGACTATTTGCAATACATTCATGCATACAATATTAGTTATAAAAACAACAACAACGACAACAGCAGTAACAACAACAACTATAATAATAATAAAAACATCAATTTGAAATATAAAAATCATATTAGAAAATTTTCTCGAAAATAATTTCAAGAAACTCTAGATGACCACAAGAAAATTTCATTTTTCCTTCCTTTCACATATATGGACTTTCTTTCCTTCTTGCTGTATGTGTGTGTGTGTGTGTGTGAATGCCTTAATGCTGCCACTGCTGCTATGGCTACTGTATGCTGTTGCTGTGTGCTGTTTGTTGTTTTAGCCTTTTTAACTTGTCCAATATACACTTCACTTATGTTTTACAAGGATATCTTTGTACAAGAAAACTATGTTTATTATGTGCTTGTGTTAGACGGAGCGGGAGAGAGAGAGAGTGAGAGGAAGAGTTTCCAAAAATTTACTTAAAAGTTATGGTCAAGTTAAAAGTTTATTGTTGATTGAACACTAATTAAGTTTGTTGCCTCAAATTGTTGTTCTACCATTTTTGTTTCTTGTTTTTGCACCAAGTTTTTATAT
Organism: Stomoxys calcitrans; assembly: GCF_963082655.1. Lineage (NCBI taxonomy): Eukaryota > Metazoa > Arthropoda > Insecta > Diptera > Muscidae > Stomoxys > Stomoxys calcitrans. The sequence goes on along the minus strand of NC_081556.1, from coordinate 40,493,434 downwards.
GAGTTTAGGTTTCATTCCATGTATGTGCTTCCTAATGAAAGACAATTTTGATGGAAATATAGAAAAAAGAAAACCGAAATACAACAAAACTAAAAATCAGCATATAAGGAACTTAATACCGAAAGAGGTTTGCTCTAATCAATTCAAATTGCAATGTGTATACAAATAAAAAAAAAATAATATGGTGTTTAGCTTGCTTAAGGAAGGCTTAGAAAATTCGATTGTAAATGTTGTAGTATGCGATAAGCTGGAAGTTTTAGAAATAATTAAAGTTTTTAATTTTTTTTTTTTAATGCAATGGATTAGAAATGGATATTTGTGTTGTTAAGAGACTTGGCTAAGTTCTTAAAGAATTGAAAGCTTCATTAAAAATTTCCATTTTTTAATATGCCATAGGGGCTTATTGTAAATAAATATACTTAGGTTCCTATACATGTTAACAGCGAAAGCCGACAGTTTTACATTTTCAAAGTGATACATACACGAGTGATGCATGCACTCGCAGATCCCTTAAATTCTTTGTTATAAACTGGAAGCTCGATTCTGAAATCGACAAAAAAAACGACAAAGTCCGTACGTAACTAATTTAGTACATAAAATTTCATACCAACATTTTAACTGTAGCATGGTTATAGGCGGGCGAACATTGCTACATCTAAATACAGTCCGATCCGAACCATATTTGGGACGGATGTCGGGAGAACTAAGACAACCCACTATTTCAAATTTCAGCTAAATCGGGTAATAAAAAGAGCATTTATGGGCTTCAGACCCTTTATCGGCAGATCGGTCTATATGACAGCTATATCTAACTATAGTCCGATCTGAAGCATATTTAGGACCTATGTTAGGAGGTGTAAAACTACTCAATCTTTCAAATATCAGCGAAATCGGTTAAAAAATAAAGCTTTTATGGGCTTTATACCCTTTTTCTGGAGATCGGTCTATATGGCAGCTATACCTAAATATATTCCGATTTGATCAATATTTATGTCAGATATCAGGAGGCTTAAGATAATCTTCTGTTTCAAAATTCAGGGAAATCGGTTAAAAAATAAAGCTTTTATAGGCTTTAGACCCTTTATCTGGAGATCGGTTTATATAGCAGCTATACCTAAATATAGTACGATTTGATCCACATTTATGTCAGATATCAGGAGGCCTAAAATTATCCTCTGTTTCAAATTTTAGCGAAATCGGTTAAAAAATAAAGCTTTTATGGGCTTTAGACCCTTTATCGGCAAATCGGTCTATATGGCAGCTATATCTAACTATAGTCCGATCTGAAGCATATTTGGGTCCTATGTAAGGAGGCATAAAACTACTCAATGTTTAAAATTTCAGCGAAATCGGTTAAAAAATAAAGCTTTTATGGGCTTTAGACCCTTTATCTGGAGATCGGTCTATATGGCAGCTATACATTAATATAGTCCGATGTGATTCATATGTATGTCAGATATCAGGAGGCTTAAGATAGTCCTCTGTTTCAAATTTCAGCGAAATCGGTTAAAAAATAAAGCTTTTATGGGCTTTAGACCCTTTATCGGCAAATCGGTCTATATGGCAGCTATATCTAAATATAGTCCGATCTGAAGTATATTTGGGTCCTATGTTAGGAGGCGTTAAACTATTTACTATTTAAAATTTCAGCGAAATCGGTTAAAAAATAAAGCTTTAATGGACTTCAGACCCTTTATCGGCAAATCGGTCTATATGGCAGCTATATCTAAAAATAGTGCGATCTGAACCACATTTGGCTCCTATGTAAGGAGGCATAAAACTACTCAATGTTTGAAATTTCAGCGAAATCGGTTAAAAAATAAAGCTTTTATGGGCTTTAGACCCTTTATCTGGAGATCGGTCTATATGGCAGCTATACATAAACATAGTCCGATGTGATTCATATGTATGTCAGATATCAGGAGGCTTAAGATAGTCCTCTGTTTCAAATTTTAGCGAAATCGGTTAAAACATAAAGCTTTTATGGGCTTTAGACCCTTTATCGGCAAATCGGTCTATATGGCAGCTATATCTAACTATAGTCGGATCTGAAGCATACTACGGTCGTATGTTAGGAGGCGTAAAACTACTCAATGTTTCAAATTTCAGCAAAATCGGTTAAAAAACAAAGCTGTTATGGGCTTTAGACCCTTTATCGGCAGATCGGTCTATATAGCAGCTATATCTAACTATAGTCGGATCTGAAGCATACTACGGTCGTATGTTAGGAGGCGTAAAACTACTCAATGTTTCAAATTTCAGCGAAATCGGTTAAAAAACAAAGCTGTTATGGGCTTTAGACCCTTTATCGGCAGATCGGTCTATATAGCAGCTATATCTAAAAATAGCCCGATCTAAACCACATTTGGGTCCTACGTTAAGAGGTCGCTGTTTCAAATTTCAGCGAAATCGGTTAAAAACTAAAGGTTTTATTGGCTTTAGACCCTTTATCGGGAGATCGGTCTATATAGCAGCTATACCTAAATATATTCCGATTTGATCAATATTTATGTCAGATATCAGGAGGCTTAAAATACCCCTTTGTTTCAAATTTCAGCGAAATCGAGTAATAAATAAAGCTTTAATGGGCTCCAGATCCTCTATCGGCAGATCGGTATATATGGCAGCTATATATAAATATAGTCCGATATGGACCATATTTGGGTCAGATGTCGTGTGGCCAAAAACTACTCACTATTCGAAATCGGTTGAAAAATAAAACATTTATGGGCATTAGACCCCTTCATCGGAAAATCGGTCTATATAGCAGCTATATCCAAATACGGTCCGATTTGGCCCATTCAAGAATTTAACCAGCGTGCATCAACAATACGTATCTGTGCCAAATTTCAGCTCAATATCTCAATTTTTGAAGGCTGTCGAGTGATTACAACAGACGGATGGACAGACACACGGACATAGTTAAATCGTCTTAGAATTTTTACGACGATCCAAAACTATATATACTTTGTGGGGTCGGAAATTGATATTTCGATTTGCTGCGTACGGAATGATTAAATGAATATACCACCTATCCTACGGTGGTGGGTATAACAAGTAAAAGTGTACTAAGTTCGGCCGGGCCGAACCTTGGCCATATTCTGCTAAAATATGGGAGCTATATTTGGTTATAGACCAATTTGGACCGTACGTGGAACAGTTGTTGAAAGACATAACAGAACACTACGTGCATAAATTCAGCCAAATCAGACGAAAATTGCGGCTTCCAGGGGCTCAAGTAGTCAAATCGGGAGATCGGTTCATATGGGAGCTATATCTTGATCTACACCGATATAGCCCATTTGCAATCCCCAACGACCCACATAAATATTTAGTATGTGTGGAAAATTTCAAGCGGCCAGCTTTACGTGTTCGACCGCTATCGTGATTTCGACAGACGGACATGGATTAATCGATGCAGAACGTCGAGGCAATCAAGAATATATGTACCTAATGGGCTCTTAGACGATTGTTTCGAGGTGTTACAAACGGAATGAATAGATTAATATGCCGCCATCCTATGGTGGTGGGTACAACAAGTAAGAGCGTGCTAAATTCGGCCGGGCTGAATCTTATATACCCTCTCCCATGGATCGCATTGGTCGAGTTGTTCGCGCGGTATCTCATTTTAGGCAATCAAAAAATAATGAAAAAGAATTGTTATGCTGTTGGAGCTATATCAAGCTAAAGTCCGATTCTGACCATAAATAAATTGAATGTAGAAGACCATAGTAGATAAGAATTGCGCCTTGTAGGGGCTCAAGAAACAGTATCGGAAGATGGGTTTATATGGGAGCTGTATAAGGTTAAGAATCGATTCAGACCATATTGGACTCGTAAATTGAAGGTCATGGGAGAAGCCGTTGTACAAAATTTCAGCCAAATCGGATAAGAACTGCGCCCTCTAGAGGCTTAGGAAATCAAGAGCCCAGATCGGTTTATATGGCTGCTTTATCAGGATATGAACCGATTAAGACCTCTAGAGGCTTGAGAAGTCAAGACCCCAGATCGGTTTATATGGAAGCTATATCAAGTAAGGAACATATTTTAACCATACTTGGCACAGTTATTGGAAGTCATAACAAAACACCTCATGCAAAATTTCAGTCAAATCAGACAAGAATTGCGCCCTCTAGGGGCTTAAGAAGTCAAAATCCAAGATTGGTTTATATGGCAGCTATTACAGTTTATGCATCGATTTGAACCGTATTTAGCACAATTGTTGGAAGTCATAACAAAACACCTAATGCAAAATTTCAGCCAAATCGAATAAGAATTGCGCCCTCTAGAGGCTTAAGAAGTCAAGACCCCAGATCGGTTTATATGGCAGCGATATCAGGTTATGTACCGATTTGCACCATACATAGCACAGTTTTTGGTCATACCAAAGCACTTAATGCAAAATTTCAGCCAAATCGAATAAGAAATGCGCCCTCTAGAGGCTTAAGCAATCAAGACTCCAGACCGGTTTATATGGCAGCGATATCAGGCTCCCGAAGTCTCAACGAGAGATCGGTTTATATGGCAGTTATATCAAGTTATGGACCGATTTCAACCATACACAGTTGTTGGAAGTGATACCAAAACACCACGGTCAAAATTTCAGACAAATCAGATAAGAATTGCGCCTTCTTAAGGCTCAAGAAGTCAAGGCCCAAGATAGGTTTATATGGCAGCTATATCAAAACATGCACCGATTTGACCCATTTACAATCCCAATCAACCTACACTCACAAGAAATATTTGTGCAAAAATTTGGTTGCTTTCCCGATAAGAGACATATGGACTTGGGCACGCTCACTTCCCACAGCCATTTTTGTGCACGGATGGGTCTAAACTGGAGTTTAATTTAAATTCCCTGGAATTATAAAGGGGGTACTCCGTATTTCAGACGGTGCAGAGGGCTCACATTTCGAACATTATTAGATAGAGACTGGTAAAGTCAGGTTCTGCTGGGTCCTATGCCACCAATGGGAAATTGCCGTTGAACTTGCCAAGAATGCATAGCTAATGAGCGCCAAATGTTCTACTAATAAGTGATGCCTGCGAGAGCTTCTTGGAAGGTATTTGACGTCGCTCTGGACGCAAAGGGAGGCTCACTTCTGCAGAGTCTGGGCTGAAGAAGAGGATGGTCGAGCACATGTTACACAACTAACTCGTAATTGCCTGTATAAGACAAAGGATTTTTACGGGCATGAATTCCCTTCAGGCACTTAACCCTCACCTCATTACGGAATATTAGAAAATCCACCTTATCCACTCCATGGCCTGAGGACTACCGTTAAAAATCTTGGTTAACCCGAAGTCTTTCGGGTCGACGCAGTTCAAATTAAGGGTGTGGGCTACGAACGCACATCTAACACTGTGAAACGGTTGGTGTGACGACAAAAAGCCTATGGGGATATCCAGATTGTGAAAAGACGAGGCTATTGCTGAAAGGAGGTAAGCCGGAGGTCAATATAGTCAAGAGGAGACATAGAACTACGAGCACACTTTTGCAAAGTCGATTACTGGCTTAAGTGTACGTCCCTAGTGGTATTGAGCGGTTTAATTTCAGCACCTTACCGAGTCAATCTAACATGGTTCGAATTTTGAAACCTTGCACTGTCTGAAAGACGGAGTATTTTTGAGATTTCTAAAATCTTACCAAGGGCAGCTTAAGTGTATGCATCTTAGAGAATGAAACGGCTTAAATTCCGCATCAACTTTTTATATCCTCCAATAACACCTCGAAATATGCGTCGAGACCCCATAAAGTATATATATTCATGATCGTCATGTCATTTTAAGTCGATCTAGCCATGTCCGTTCGTCTGTCCGTCCGTCCGTCCGTCTTTAGAAAACACGCGAAAATACTTTCGAAGAACTAAAGCTAGGCGCTTGAAATTTTGCACAAATACTTTTTATTAGTGTAGGTCGGTTGGATTTGTAAATGGGTCAAATGGGTCCATGTTTTGATATAGGTGCCATATAAACTGATTTGGGGTCTTGACTTCTTGAGCCTCTAGACGGCGCAATTCTCGTTCGATTTGAGTGAAATTTTGCAGGTGGTGTTATGGTATCACTTTCAACAACTGCGTTAAGTATGGTTCAAATCGGTCATTGTTTTCATATAGGTGCCATATAAACCGATTTGGGGTCTTGACATCTTGAGTCTCTAGAGGGCGGAATTCTCGTCCGATTTGATTGTAATTTTGCACGTAGTGTTTTGGTATCACTTCCAACAACTGTGTTAAGTAGTATTCAAATCGGTTTATAATCTGGCATAGCTGCCATGTAAACCGATCTTGGGTCTTGACTTCTTGAGCCTCAAGACGGCGCAATTCTCGTCCGATTTGACTGAAATTTTGCACGTGGTGTTTTGGTATCACTTTCAACCATTGTGTTAAGTATGATTCAAATCGGTCCATGTTTTGATATTGCTGCCATATAAACCGATGTTGGGTCTTGACTTCTTGAGCCTTTAGAGGGCGCAATTCTCGTCCGATTTGAGTGAAATTTTGCAAGTGGTGTTTTATTATCACTTTCAAAAACTGCGCTAAGTATGGTTCAAATCGGTCCATGTTTTGATCTAGCTGCCATATAAACCGATCTTGGGTCTTGACTTCTTGAGCCTCTAGAGGGCGCAATTCTCGTCCGATTTGTCTGAAATTTTGCACGTAGTGTTTTGGTATCACTTCTTACAACTGCGTTAAGTATTATTCAAATCGGTTCATAATCTGGCATAGCTGCCATGTAAACCGATCTTGGGTCTTGACTTCTTGAGCCTCTAGAGGGCGCAATTCTCGTCCCATTTGACTGAAATTTTGCACGTGGTGTTTTAGTATCACTTTCAAAAACTGCGCTAAGTATGGTTCAGATCGGTCCATGTTTTGATCTAGCTGCCATATAAACCGATCTTGGGTCTTGATTTCTTGAGCCTCTAGAGGGCACAATTCTCATCCGATTTGACTGAAATTTTGCACGTAGTGTTTTGGTATCACTTCCAATAACTTTGTTAAGTACGATTCAAATCGGTTCATAATCTGGTATAGCTGCCATATAAACCGATCTTGGGTCTTGATATCTTGAGCCTCTAGAGGGCGCAATTCTCATCCGATTTGACTGAAATTTTGCACGTAGTGTTTTAGTATCACTTCCAATAACTGTGTTAAGTACGATTCAAATCGGTTCATAATCTGGTATAGCTGCCATATGAACCGATCTGGGATCTTGACTTCTTGAGCCTCTAGAGTGCGCAATTCTCATCCGATTTGATTGTAATTTTGCACATAGTGTTTTGGTATCACTTCCAACAACTGTGTTAAGTATGGTTGAAATCGGTTCATAATCTGGCATAGCTGCCATATAAACCGATCTTGGGTCTTGACTTCTTGAGCCTCTAGAGGGCGCAATTCTTGTCCGATTTGACTGAAATTTTCCACGTGGTGTTTTGGTATCACTTTCAACAACTGTGCTAAGTATGGTTCAAATTGGTCATTGTTTTGATATAGGTGCCATATAAACCGATTTGGGGTCTTGACTTCTTGAGCCTCTAGAGGGCGCAATTCTCATCCGATTTGACTGAAATTTTGCGCGTAGTGTTTTGGTATCACTTTCAACCACTGTGTTAAGTATGATTCAAATCGGTTCATAATCTGGTATAGCTGCCATAAAAACCGATCTGGCATCTTGACTTCTTGAGCCTCTAGAGGGCGCAATTCTTGTCTGATTTGACTGAAATTTTCCACGTGGTGTTTTGGTATCACTTTCAACAACTGTGCTAAGTATGGTTCAAATTGGTCATTGTTTTGATATAGGTGCCATATAAACCGATTTGGGGTCTTGACTTCTTGAGCCTCTAGAGGGCGCAATTCTCATCCGATTTGACTGAAATTTTGCGCGTAGTGTTTTGGTATCACTTTCAACCACTGTGTTAAGTATGATTCAAATCGGTTCATAATCTGGTATAGCTGCCATAAAAACCGATCTGGCATCTTGACTTCTTGAGCCTCTAGAGGGCGCAATTCTCATCCGATTTGACTGAAATTTTGCACGTAGTGTTTTGGTATCACTTCCAACAACTGTGTTAAGTATGATTCAAATCGGTTCATAATCTGGTATAGCTGCCATATAAACCGATCTGGGATCTTGACTTCTTGAGCCTCTAGAGTGCGCAATTCTCATCCGATTTGACTGAAATTTTGCACGTGGTGTTTTGGTATCACTTCCAATAACTGTGTTAAGTATAATTCAAATCGGTTCATAATCTGGTATAGCTGCCATATAAACCGATCTGGGATCTTGACTTCTTGAGCCTCTAGAGTGCGCAAATCTTATCCGATTTGGCTGAAATTTTGTACAACGGCTTCTCTAATGACCTTCAACATTCTTGTTCAGTATGATCTGAATCGATCAATAGCTTGATACAGCTCTCATATAAACCTATCTCCAGATTTTGCTTCTTTTGCCCCTACAAGGCGCAATTCTTATACGAATGAACTGAAATATTACCCAATGACTTCTAATATGGTCTTCAACATACAATTTACTTATGGTCCGAATCGGACTATATATGGTCCCCATATATGGTCTTCAACATTCAATTTACTTATGGTCCGAATCGGACTATAATTTGGTACATCTCCAATAGCATAACAATTCTTTCCCATTATTCTTTGTTTGCCTTAAAAGAGATACCGCACATAGAACTCGACAAATGCGATCCATGGTGGAGGGTATATAAGATTCGGCCCGTCGGAACTTAGCACGCTCTTACTTGTTTTATCTAGGCTAAACTAAACTTCTGACACTTTTCCCCATACTACATTAATCTTTCATTTGCCTTTCCCGTTGTTTTCCTTCACCCCGGATAAAAATAAATATATTTTCATTGAAAACCCAACGAATATCCTGTTACGAAATTAATTTAATCAATCCTTTTTAATTCTCAACACCTCCTCCAAGGCAAAGAGGCGTCATAGAACAGACAAATATGAGGACCATCATACATCAGGGCCATTTACATTTCAAAGCCTCATTAATGTATTACCCGCAATTACCTTTGCAAACTTTTGTTTCATCAATTTTCATTAAATTTATCTGCCAAACAAGAAACTTCCTAACGCCATAAAAAATTAATGTACGACAGTAGTAGTCAAACAACAAAAAAGGCAATATCTCACAAAAAAAGAAACCCCCATTGATTCCTTACAATTTACGTTACGGTGAGGAAGGATAATATTTTGGCGTTTTTTTTCGCTCTATCTCATGTTTGGCAAAAATACAAAATTAAGCCAAAAATAGCGAAAAAAAAACGCCAAGGGACGCCGTATAGATTTTTAGTGGAGAATATTTCCATACTACTACACTTGAAATGCAAAGGAAGGGGGTTTTTTTTTCATATATTAAACTCTCCTTATGCGGAGAAAGCGGAAATGAATCTCATGTGGATAAATGTGAATAAATCCAAAAATAAATTGAATTACAAAAAAAAGCTCGAAAAAAAAACGCGATCACACACACAGCCAGTAATGGTTACAATACATGTTTAATATATTTTTTCCTATTTTAAAGGACTTTCTCCACTCTTCTCTCTCTTCCCTCATGGATATGGGGTCTGGCTCAGCTTGATTTGACCAAATAGAGATGGTGGCAAAAGTAGAGCACACATAAGCAAGGTATATCCTTGGGTAAATCAAGGGTTACTTTGCTCGCAAACTGGGCATTTCCAATTTTATACAACAAAAAAACCAAACAACAACGTTTATGACGAACGTTAAATTTTCTGAGTTTAAAGTTTAGACTTGAAGATGCCAACAATTCTTCCTATTACAACCTTAAAGAAAGTGCAATGGATGGGAAAATGCGTTGCAACAACAAGGTTTAGTTTTTATAGCTACCAAGAGACAAGACGTGAATTTTTGGTTAGTCGGAGACTGGGGTAGGTCATGTTGTCAGAATGAATGAAGAAGCTCCAGCAATGACGTTTTTTGAAGGCGACCCTAAAAGAATGCGCAAAAGTGGAAGACCCAAACCCTGTTGGGATAACTAAGTAGAGAGTGACATCTCGACATCTCGGGTGTCAGATATTGGAGAAGAGGCAAAGAAGATCAAGGCTTGGATATTCATTCTACCTTCGGCTAGAGGAATAAATTTTCAGTAATGACCAACTCCTTAACCCAAAATTCTCATAAAGACCCAATTCTTCAACAACATTACCCAGACCAAAGCAAGGGCAAAAAGAACAAATATTTTTGGTTGCCCAAAAAGTAATTGCGGATTTTTCATATAGTCGGCGTTGACAAATTTTTTCACAGCTTGTGACTCTGTAATAGCATTCTTTCTTCTGTCAGTTAACAGCTGTTACTTTTAGCTTGCTTTAGAAAAAAAGTGTAAAAAAGTATATTTGATTAAAGTTCATTCTAAGTTTTATCAGAAATGCATTTACTTTCTTTTAAAAAATCCGCAATTACTTTTTGGGCAACCCAATATTATAAGAATGTCTAACAAAAATATATGGCCGCTGGCTCACCAAAATCGTCCTATGAGGTTTAAATGCCAACATGGTTTAGGTTTGGGTTGAATGGACAGCCCACCCCGAAAGATGAGTTCACTCATGGACCAGTCCGACCCATTGTGACACCCTAGCAAGAAAAGACCTGGTGAAAAATCATGATGATGAAATACTCCGTCAACCGCTCCATCCGAAGGGGAGACGGGATGATGAAGCGATATGAAACAAGTAAAAGTTCGGTCGGGCCGAATTTTATTAGGTTGCCCAAAAATTAATTGCGGATTTTTCATATAGCCGGCGTTGACAAATTTTTTTCACAGCTTGTGACTCTGTAATTGCATCATTTCTTCTGTCAGTTATCAGCTGTTACTTTTAGCTTGCTTTAGAAAAAAAGTGTAAAAAAAGTATATTTGATTAAAGTTCATTCTAAGTTTTATTAAAAATGCATTTACTTTCTTTTAAAAAATCCGCAATTACTTTTTGGGCAACCCAATATACCCTCCATCATGGATAGCATTTATCAAGTTCTTTGGCCGATATCTCTTTATGGACAAACAAAGGATAACGGCTAAGAATTGCTATGCAATGAATTGGTTTGGCTGTTGGAGACCAAAGTGGAATTCATTTTGCAAAATTTTAACGAAATCGGATAAAAATTGAGCCCTCTAGCGGCTCACGAAATCAACCTACGAAATCGGGTTATATGTGAGCTATATTAGGTTGTGAACTAATTACTTGACGAAGTTGTTGATGGGCAAGCCAAACCACTTCATGCAAAAATGGCAACCAAATCGCATAATAATTGAGGGCGCAATTATTATGCGATTTAAGCGGCTTAAGAAGTCAAGATCCAAGATCGGTTTATATGTGAGTTATATCAGGTTATGAACCGATTTGGACCATACTTGGCAGAGTTATTGGAAATAAAAATTAAACACTTGGTGCAACGTTTCAGCAAAATCGGATAGGAATTGCGGCCTCTAGAGGCTCAAGAAATCAAGATCCGAGGTCGGTTTATATGGAAGCTATATCAGGTTATGAACCGATATAGACCATACTTGGTACGACCATCATCGCCTGTACCAACCACTCCAAACTAAATTTTAGCCAAATCGGATAATAATTGCACCCCCTAGCGGCTCAAGAAGTCAAGATCGGAAATCGGTTTATATGGGAGCTATATCAGGTTATGAACCGATTTGGACCATACTTGGCAGAGTTGTTGGAATTAAAAATAAAACACTTGGTGCAACGTTTCAGCAAAATCGAATAGGAATTGCGGCCTCTAGAGGCTCAAGAAATCAAGATCCGAGGTCGGTTTATATGGAAGCTATATCAGGTTATGAACCGATATAGACCATACTTGGTACGACCATCATCGCCTGTACCAACCACTCCAAACTAAATTTTAGCCAAATCGGATAATAATTACGCCCTCTGGCGGCTCAAGAAATCAAGATCTGAAATCGGTTTATATGGGAGCTATATCAGGTTATGAACCGATTTGGACCATACTTGGCAGAGTTGTTGGAATTAAAAATAAAACACTTGGTGCAACGTTTCAGCAAAATCGAATAGGAATTGCGGCCTCTAGAGGCTCAAGAAATCAAGATCCGAGGTCGGTTTATATGGAAGCTATATCAGGTTATGAACCGATATAGACCATACTTGGTACAGACGATGATGGTCGAACCAAAACACTCCATACTAAATTTTAGCCAAATCGGATAATAATTGCGCCCTCTGGCGGCTCAAGAAGTCAAGATCTGAAATCGGTTTATATGGGAGCTATATCAGGTTATGAACCGATTTGAACCATACTTGGCAGAGTTGTTGGAATTAAAAATAAAACACTTGGTGCAGCGTTTCAGCAAAATCGGATAGGAATTGCGCCCTCTAGAAGCTCAAAAAGTCAAGATCCGAGACAGGTTTATATGGGAGCTATGTCAGGTTATAGACCGATTTGAGCTATACTTGGCGCAGTTCTTGACTGTTCGTGTCCTTGCCTTTATGGCCTGTTTACTGTCCGTAAACATGTTCACACTCAACGTCCTCACGTTTGCACCACACCACCTCACGCATTCCATGATCACCCGGACCTCCGCCTACAGGACCATATTATGGTCAAGCAGTCTCAAACAGATCTCAGTCCCTGGGCTCTCAATGTAGGCCTCCAAGCCCACTCTGTTCTCTAGCTTTGATCCATCCATATAACAGAATCTGCCAGATGGCAATGCTAGTGTTCCATCAGTTCAAGATTCTGCGCACTCGACCTCAAGTGTCGTTTCAGGTATCCTATCGGGAACCTTTTCGCTTTCTTGCAGGTTTCCTATCGTCGCCTCGACTATACCGCGATGGTATGAGCTGCTCCCATCCTCAATCCATTCTACCATCGCCTTAAGTCTCATAGCCGCAGTGGATGCTTCCAACTTAATCTGTATGTCAATGGGTCGGATATTTAGAATACTCTTCAGTATCTTAGTGGGCGTGGTCCTTATCGCTCCGTCTATGCCATGATAATATGTTCTCTGAACTTGTTGTATGGTCTTAACGTTAAACTTTTTCTCCCTAGCAGTCCACCAAACAACTGAGGCGTAAGTAAGTATTGGTCTTATCACGCTTCTGTAGAGCCATTGGACTATCCTCGGAATCCGACCCCATTTCGAGCCTACAGCCAGTCCACATGCTCAATATCTGTGAGCCTTCTTAGAAGCTCCTGAATGTGACACAACCAATTAAGTTTCCTATCCAAGATCACTCCTAAGTATTTGATCTTGTCAGATATCGAGGCCACCGTAGCGCAGAGGTTAGCATGTCCGCCAGTGACGCTGAACGCTTGGGTTCGAATCCTGACGAGACCATCAGAAAAAAGAATTTCAGCGGTGGTTTTCCCCTCCTAATGCCGGCAACATTTGTGAGGTACTATGCCATGTAAAACTTATCTCCAAAAAGGTGTCGTACTGCGGCACGCCGTTCGGACCCGGCTATAAAGAGGAGGCCCCGTATCATTGAGCTTAAAGCTTGAATCGGACTGCACTCATTGATATGTGAGAAGTTTGCAACCTGTTCCTTAGTGGAATATTCATGGGCAAAAATTTCCAAATGTGTGCAGATATCGAAATCGGTTTATTGAGGAAGCCTGGTGTTTCAATTTGCCCCACCTTCAACTTCCTCGTGAAAAGGCATATTTCAGTCTTCTCTGGGTTTACATTGAGACCCCTGGGTCTAGCCCAGTCATATGCCATATGCAAGACCCTTTCGGATCCTCTCCATAGCTGGTTCAGATCCTTACCCTAAGAAGTATTATAACACCGTTTACATAGCAGACGGGTTCAAATCCCTCCTCAGTCAGCATCCGTAATAGGTCTTTTATGGTGGTCACCCATAGGAGTGGCGATAAAATGTCCCACCCAGGCGTGCCCTGTGCCACTTGCTCCCTTTTATTTATCTCATGGGACACATAATTTATGCACTTGTTCCTTAGCATATGGTTTATCGAGTCTCTAAGGATCCGGTTCATCCGGTACTGGTCTTGGATCCATGTGACGGTCCGCTTATTATTAAACGGCCCCTCGATGTCAATGCAAACCGCCAAAGTGTATGTCTTGGCATCGAAGGAATTTTTAAATCTTATGCACAACCTCGTGCAGGACAGTTTCCAGCGACCTTCCCTTGATTTAGGCATGCTGTTTGTATTTGAGCGGTTTGCTGGATGTCCTACTCTTTATCATCGTATCCACAATACGTGTGATGGTCTTGAGTAGAAAGAACGTGGGGTTTATAAGTCTGTAGGACTTTGGTGTCGCATAACTTGCCACGTCGGCCTTGGTTAGAAATACCATCCTTGCCTGCTGACTTTCGGAGTATGTACAAGTCCTACGCGCGCTGTGAAAGTAGTGCTCAGATTAAGATAGAAGGTAAGATTAGGTTAGGTTTAAGTGGTAGTCTGCCATAATGCTCGCTTAGACGTTTTCGTCCATTGTGACACCACAGGAACAGAAAAAGGAAGATGCCTTCTAGTTCCTACCTTTGAACCATTCAGATCGCTTTAAAAAGCCCAACAACTTGCGCATGTTCACATTCGCTAAAACTGTCAGGTTCACAAAGAAATGGAGTGGAACTCCTTCTGACTGCTAGTGCGGGACACACACACAGAAGGTGTTCTATAGTCTCTTCCTCTTCGATGTCCTCACAGCTTCTGCAAAAGTAGTTGCTGGCAACTTTCAGTCTGTCAGCATGTTATCCGATTAGACAGTGACCTGTCATCACGGACACAATGACTGAGACGTCTGTCCTTACCAGTGACAGCAAAACAGTAGACCTTTTCAAGTCTAGATTAGGTCACATAGTTTTGGAATGCTCACAGCCCGCTCTTTGTAACCATCTATCATTGGTTGTCCTTCGGGCCTGGTTCTGTAAACTTAGCTTACATGTCGCATACCCACAGTTTCCAGTTTCCCTAGAATCCGTACGGTAGTTCCTTATCACACAAGCTCGTCCTTTTACAATTCCCTGGGATATCTCTGTGACCCGGCACCGAGAACAGGTGAATTTTGAACTGTCCAGCCATCTCGTTGAGAGATCTGCGAAAGCTCAAGCGCAGCAATTTGTCTACCCACAATGTCCAGAGGCATTAGATGTAGCATTAAATTCAGTGCATCGGATGGTGTCATCCTCAGTGCGACTGTGATGCACAAACAATCCATCCTTTGGATCCGGTTAGGTATTGGGCAGCGGCGCTTCAAAAGTCCTTTTGTGGAAACGCCTGAAATTTTCTATCAAATCCGGGTGACTTTAATGGTTTGAAGCTGCTCAAGGCTTCCTTCACCATTATTTTCGTTATGATAAGCCTTCGATCAACCTCATTATTCCAAGATTCCGTTGTCTCTGAGAGTCCCATCGTATATTGTGGAGAATGCGATTTCATCAATAGCCTCAAAATGTTCTCCGTCGTCTCTGCTCTTACTCCCATGTCGTCTACTAACGTTTCAGTTTGGATATGGGTTTTTGAGTAAAACATTTTCATCATCATCCTTAAGGCACTCGTTTTAAATGGTTCTAAATTTTTACTATTGAACAGATCTGCATGCCGATTTGGCCAAAGGATTCAGTAGGACAATATTTACAATCCAATTTGTATGACAGAGTTAGATAATGGTCGAAAAATGCTAACGGCCAAGCAGAGACACATAGCAATGAAATCATGATGCGTGAGAGCTCCAAAGCTTCCTTTCAATCGTTTGGTCCTGAAGGACATATGTCATCACTATCATTCACAGCCATGACCACAAATGCATATCCTTGACCATACGCTGAAACATAACAAAATCGCAAGATTACCAAATCTTTGGGTGAAAATGAGCTAAAATCTTGATAAGGCAAAACCAAAAGGGTTGACCATTGAAATGCAAGAAGTTTGGCATAGAACAACCATCCACACAAAAAAAGGTCGATTAAATGATTTATGTTGACTTGGTTGATTTTTGACAAAATAAGATAAATGAGTTGTTTCTCTTGGTTTTTTTCTTCTTTTTCAAATAAACAAAAATTTATTTAAGGTTAACCAAAGCACCCCAACAGGTGCGAAGGTATGAGAAAGGTTCGCAGGGATCTTAGGCGTACCCTTTTGAAGGTCAGTTTTTTTTCTGAGAATGTATCCAAGAATTGTTTAACAATGGTTTTACTTAACCAAAGTTATGTGTTATGGTTTCGGCCTTTTTTCCAGTCTACCACTTGTTTAAAGCGAAACCCTTATGGTCACTGGTAATATGTTTGGTTATGGTCATTGTTGATTTTAGCCTGGTCCCTGGCAAATAGACGCATGAAAATTACGCGGTTTTACGCTGTAATGCCTAAGGATTTAATGGACTATGTTTTTTTTCAAATATTTTTGTTAATAATTATATGAAAAAAGCAATACGTAGACAAATTGACTACAATGTGGGAAGCAAATCTTAAATGGAGTTAGGTTGAAAAGAGGGTGCTGACATTACCGTCCCATCCCACCATGGCCACACACCCAAGCCAGTAATCGGCTTGTTGTGCGCTCTAATAACTATTGGGTTGCCCAAAAAGTAATTGCGGATTTTTCATATAATCGGCGTTGACAAATTTTTTCACAGCTTGTGACTCTGTAATTGCATTCTTTCTTCTGTCAGTTATCAGCTGTTACTTTTAGCTTGCTTTAGAAAGAAAGTATAAAAAAAGTATATTTGATTAAAGTTCATTCTAAGTTTTATTAAAAATGCATTTACTTTCTTTTAAAAAATCCGCAATTACTTTTTGGGCAACCCAGTATAAAGTAATCTCTAAAAAGAATATTTTAAGTTAGAAATTCCATGCTACTTACAAAATCCTTAATTGTTTTCAATAAACCTCCCCTAAGTTGGCTCATGTCTGAGTACCTCCACCTAAGTACCGGTAACTGTTGGACGCGAAAGCCGGGCAATGACAAAGGAAATGCTCCAACATCTCATCATCTTCGCCTCATGCCCATGCTATCACTTGCCGCACCGATTTAACATAAGTGAGCTCGTAGTCCTATGTGTCCCGTTGTAATACCAATAGCTATACTGACTTCCTTCTTGCTTCCTTTCAGTTATAGCCTCGTCTTCTCACGATCTGGATCTCCCCATAGGATTTTCGCTGTCCTACCGATCATTTCGCTGTTCCTTAATGTTTAATGAGCATTCGTCGCCCACTTCCTTAACTCGGACTGGGTCGATCCGAAAGGCTTCGGGTTAAGTAAGTTTATTGATGGTAGTCCTCTGGCCTTCACCGCCAAATCGTCTGCCCTTTCATTTCCCCTTACTCCGTGATGGGCCGGCACCTCAACGATGCGGATTTTGCCATCCTCAGAGAAGGCGTTAATCTCATTCTTACACTGCAAGACTAGTTGTTATTGCCCTAATGGTAATTTTCGTCCTCGACGTCCTCGCGTTAGCACCACACCACTTTACGAATTCCGTGATCGCCCGGATCTCCGCCTGCAGCACCATATTATGGTCAGGCAGTCTAAAACCGATGTCAGTCCCATGGGTTTTCAATGTAAACCCCCAGGCCCACTCTGTCATCTAGCCTTGATACATCCGTGTAACATGATCTTCCAGGTGGCAATACTAGGACTCCGTCAATCCAAGACTGTGCCAATGGCAGAAGTGCGTCGCACTCGACTTCAAGGTTCATCTCAGGTATCCGATCGAAAACCTCTCCACTTCCTTCCAGATTTCCTATCGTCGCCTCGATTATACCGCGATGGTATGAACTGATCCCATCCTCAATCCATTCTCCCATCGCCTTAAGTCTCATAGCCGTAGTGGCTGCCTCATACTTAATCTGTACGTCAATGGGTCGGATATCTAGAAAAGTCTCCAGTGCCCTAGTGGGTGTGGTGCTCATCGCTCCGCCTATACCAAGACAACATGTTCTCTGAACCTGTTGTATGGTCCTTATGTTATTGGTCTAATCACGCTCCTGTAGAGCCAGTGGACTATCCTCGGCTTCGGGACCCATTTCGAGCCTACGGCCTACGGTCTACATAGTGCCCAACATCTATGAGCCTCCTCAGTACGCTCCTGAATGTGACACTTCCAATTCAGTTTCCTGTCCAAGATCACACCTCAGTATTTAACCTTGTCAGATCTCGAAATCGTCTTATTGAGGAAATGTGGTGCGTTAAATTGGCCCAGCTTCGTCTTCCTCGTGAACAGGCATATTTCAGTCTTCTCTGGGTTAATACCCTGTGCCACTCTCTCCCTTATATTTATGCCATTGGACACACAATTTATCCACCTGTTCCTTAGCATATGGTCTAAGGAACGGGTCCACCCGGTACTGGTCTAAGGATTGGATCTGTGTATCGGTCGCACATTGTTAAAAGCCCCCTCAATGTCAATGCGCAATCTCGTCTCGTCTCCACAGACCTTCCCTTGACATAGGCATGCTGTTTTTAGTTGAGCAGTTCGCTGGATGTCATACTCTTCTTTATCATGGTGTCCACAATACCTTTCATGGTTTTGAGTAGAAAGGACGTAAGGCTTATGGGTCTGTAGGCCTTTGGTGTCGCATAACCCTTGCCTTCTGCCTGGTTTTCGGAGTATATGCAAGTCCTAGGCACGCTGTGAAAATTTTGGCGAGGCACCTGATAGTCTGCCTCTGCCGAAAAAATCCCATCAGGACCGGGTGACTTAAATGGTTTGAAGCTTCTCAAGGATTCCTTCACCATAAATTCAACCTTCGATCAACGTCATTATTCCAAGATTGCGGTGTCTCCGTGAGTCCCGTCGGTGATGATCTCATCGTCTTCTCCCTGTTCTTTAGACTGCATTGACTTTCCTGTCACTGCACTGCCTGATGTTATCGCTTTAGGTTTTTTGCCTAGTCTAGTCTTCCGACTCTTTATAAAGTCGGTAATGGTTCCATCGTCGGGTCCCTGTTCGTTAAGCTTTATTGGATTTCCATTCCCTGTTCTGCCTGGTGTTTCATTACTAGGATCTTTGCCTTCCAAATCTTAAGTAAATGGGCTTCTTGGGAGTAGGTGATGGTACCATCATCGGCTCCCCGTTCGTTGGGTTGCATTGAGTCTCCTGTAGCTGCGCTGCCTAATGTTTCAATATTAGGATCTTTACCTATCCAAGTATTCCGAATCTTTAAGTCGCTGATGGGTCCGTCGGCGGGTTCCTGTTTGTTAGGCTCTGTTGGATCTCTCGCCACTGCACTGCCTGATATTTTAGTTTTAGAATCATTGTTGTTTGTTGGGCGGTGTTGCCACTGCACGGCCTGGTGTCGCAGAATGAAAATTTCTGCCCATCCTAGTCTTCTCAATATTAAAAAAGGCAGCTTTACTCCCGTAGTGCGCCATGCCTTTAGTCTTAGCCAAACTTGTCACGGAGACTTGATCAATGCCAACCACAAAGAGAGTTCCTTCCTCCTTCTCCTCCCTGTGGAAGACCCCCCAATTCTCTGCGACCAAACCTTGGTTTTGCTTGGCCAAGCATCCCAACATGAGTTCCGTCGCAAATTTACTGCCCCTACCCCTGGATGAAGACCGTAGCCTTTGTGTGCTGGGGCATATCCACCTTTCTCACAAGGGCGAGCTTGGCGCCCTCCCAGGAAGCGTGAATACCTCTGACGAGCTGTTTGATGGTATCAATACATTCCGCCGATGCAAAACGCAGTGTAAAAATGTCCCCTCTAAACTCGCAGCTCATCATTTGTTTGGGTGAACCCTCTACAGAGTTCCACACATGTTCGAAAATCCGCTCGTAAACCAGATCCTCCTCTTGGGACCTATGATCTGGTGGAATCCTACCGGATGCACAGCCGATATTGATGACTGCAAAAGTCAGCTCATCTCTGTTGCTATGCTTCCTTGCCACTCTGGCGTAAGAGGGCGGCTCCTTACAAATTTCAGCAACCATTTTCTCCTTCCGTGATGGCTATGGCCTTTTGGAAGTCACAGTCCTCCATGAAGACGCAGGGGCCCCGCGCGCTTCCTTCGTTCCTGTTCCAACTTTGTCTACCTCTGCAGGACATAGTCTGGAGTCTCCATTGCGAGATGGCTGGCTTGGTTTTCCCAGAGTACTTGAAAGGGGGGAGCTCTTTTGTTTGGGTGTACCCTCTACAGAGTTCCACACATGTTCGAAAATCCGCTCGTAAACCAGATCCTTCTCTTGGGACCGATGATCTGGTGGAATCCTACCGGATGCACAGCCGATATTGATGACTGCATAAGTCAACTTATCTCTGTTGTGCTTCCTTGCCACTCTGGCGTAAGAGGGCGGCTCCTTATCATTCTCAGCGACCATCTTCCCCTTCCGTGATGGCTGTGGCCTTTTGGAAGTCACAGCCCTCCATGAAGACGCAGGGGCCGTGCGCGCTTCCTTCGTTCCTGTTCCAACTTTGTCTACCTCTGCAGGACATTGTCTGGAGTCTCCATTGCGAGATGGCTGGCTTGGTTTTCCCAGAGTACTTGAAAGGGGGGAGCTCTTTTTCTTCTTCAGCATTTTTGCAGTGTTATGCTCTTCGGGAGATCTGATTCTTTTTCCAGCTTCCGTAGAAGTGCCTGGAATGTCAGTTCTATCCCTTTCAGCATCCTGCACTTTTTGCCCGATTACGCTGTCGGTACATACTGCTCTGTCTCCTTCGTCGTGCACCGGATCGCTTTTTCGGTCTGCTTGTGAGCTTAGCATAGTCATCGCTCACTTCTGCTGTCATCCCGATGCCCTCATCGCTCGATTTCATTGGCACAGTCGCTGTCTGAATCCGAGTCAGAAACTCCACCTTTACTTAAAAGTGGAGGCCACCGTAGCGCAGAGGTTAGCATGTCCGCCTATGACGCTTAACGCCTGAGTTCGAGTCCTGGCGAGACCATCAGAAAAAATTTTCAGCGATGGTTCTCCCCTCCCAACATTTGTGAGGTACAATGCCATGTAAAACTTCTCTCCAAAGAGGTGTCGCACTGCCGTTCAGACTCGGCTTTAAAAAGGAGGCCCCTTATCATTGAGCTTAAAACTTGAATCGGACTGCACTCATTGATATGTGAGAAGTTTGCCCCTGTTTCTTAGTGGAATGTTCATGGGCAAAATTTGCAATGTTACTTAAAGGCGGGGGACGAACTGTACATCCCTCTGGAATATCCGTCTCTTCCTCATTTATTAGTCTGACGACTAGTTGTGCGCTTGAAGCATTACTCTCGACTACAGGTGCCAAGGCACCCACACCTATAGGAGGGGAGGACAACATGCTGCGGTCTGAGGCCACCACCGCAGATGTTGAGTTTGTTTGGAGTCCATTGCTAGCCTACTCCGAAAGGCTTTAAAATTTTTTCGTAATAGGTAGTACCTATTCCGAGATACGAATATATTTTTATTTTTTCTTTGAGAAGCGAAATAAAAACACGTCTGCTTCATTCAACGGCTACAATACAGTCAGTTTTAAAGATTGAAGCTAAGAGTTGCTAACAGAAAAAAGTCAGCAAATCACCAATCAAATAATGAAATGAAAACATTTTTCTCTGTTTAAATTAAAAATTTAATCAATATCACTAACAACATTGTCATGATCATTAATAATCCCCATCACAATAAGCATCACCTAGCCCAACTACAGAGTGCCTGTGGTATTTATGCGGTATATAAAACCAATACAACAGCAATTTCAGCATATTCTTACACAAGAATTTCCACTGATTGCTAACTGCTCATATCGCAGCCAGCTACGAAACGCATAGTAACCTTGCAGTTCGAATTGCAAATATTTGCAATAGCACAAAAACCTCGCACCTTTGAGTGTTCGATGTGTGTTTGTGAGGATTTCGAGCGTTATGTGACAACCCCTACGCCTAGTAAAGGTGGTAATTAAAACACATTTAATGGGAACTCAATTAAAATGCATATGATTTTTCTCTATAATTTTTCAATTATAATTTACAAAATTGAAACCTCATTGAACATATTGACCTTTCAATTCAGCCATTCGTTGATGGCAGACCGTTGATAGGAGCAACAACCACAATTGTGGGGCACAACGGCAGAAAACAAAATTCCAAATGGGCCAGCCATAATTATGCATAAGAGACGAGGGGCGTATACAAATTTGAGAAAACAAAAATAATAAAAATTCCATTGAGGAATAAAATAAAAACCAGCAGGGAAAGGCAAAAGTGGAGCTGTGTCGACTGTACACATACCCTATTACAACAAAGTGGGAGCCATTTGAACCAATTTTGATGGACCTCGTCGGATATTTTCAGATGGGTTTTTAAACAATCCGTATCAAATTTCAAGCAGACATGTTCAAACTGTAATAACTACAGTTGAAAAATCACAACATTATTGCAAATTACACGTACCCTATTACAACAAAGTGGGAGCCATTTAATTCTAAACCAATTTTGATGGACTTCGTCGGATATTTTCAGATGGGTTTTTAAACAATCCGTATCAAATTTCAAGCAGACATGTTTAAACTGTAATAACTACAGTTGAAAAATCACAACATTATTGCAAACTACACGTACCCTATTACAACAAAGTGGGAGCCATCTAATTCTGAACCAATTTTGATGGACCTCGTCGGATATTTTCAGATGGGTTTTTAAACAATCCGTATCAAATTTCAAGCAAGCATATTCAAACTGTAATAACTACAGTTAAAAAATCACAACATTATTGCAAATTACCCAAGATCTGTGGAACATATGTATGGGAACCATTAGCGAAGCCATGCCAGCTTTTTGGTCCCTCCCCCCAGAAAGCTGGCATGGCTTTGCTAATGCTAAAACCCTTTGCATAGCAAAAAGATTTTCAAATTTTAATGGAAACAAGGTAATTTTTAAAATTATGGGCGAAAAAGGGATCTAAACTTTTCTGGAGGTGCTTAGCCCACCCTCTAGAGGCCTTTCTACGCTTCTGATGGGAGCCATATCTAAATCTGAACCGATTTCGATCAAACTCTTTATATATTGTGCTAGTCTCGAGGAAAGCATTATGAAAAGTTTTGGCAATATTGGTCAATAAATGCGCATGCAGTGGCTCTAGTACTGAAATCGGGAGATATATATATATAAGAGCTTTACCTAATGTCGAGAGTCAAGAGAAAATCCCTCGCGCCGACAGCATCGGTTAACAAATGACCACATTATTGCAATGTTAGGACAAATAGGACGAAGATATATATAGAAGCTATATCCAAATCTGAACCGA
The DNA here is from genome assembly GCF_963082655.1 of Stomoxys calcitrans. NCBI lineage: Eukaryota > Metazoa > Arthropoda > Insecta > Diptera > Muscidae > Stomoxys > Stomoxys calcitrans. Next base: position 40,470,235 of record NC_081556.1, on the reverse strand, counting down.
TTTTTAAACCCTCCACCATAGGATGGGGGGTATACTAATTTCGTCATCCTGTTTGTAACTACTCGAATTATTCGTCTGAGACCGTCGCGACATTTTATGTTGATCTAGCCATGTCCGTCCGTCCGGCCTTCCGTTCGTCTGTCTGTCGAAAGCACGCTAACTTCCGAAGGAGTAGAGCTAGCCGCTTGAAATTTTGCACAAATACTTTTTATTTGTGTAGGTCGGTTGATATTGTAAATGGACCATATCGGTCCATGTTTCGATATAGCTGCCATATAAACCGATCTGGGGTTTTTACTTCTTGAGTCTCTAGAGGGCACAATTCTCGTCCGATTTGGCTGAAATTTTGCATGAGCTGTTTTATAACGACTTTCAACAACTGTGCTAAGTATGCTTCAAATCGGCCCATTACCTGATATAGCTGCCATATAAACCGATCTTGGGTCTTCACGTCTTGAGTCTCTAGAGGGCGCAATTCTCGTCCGATTTGAGTGAAATTTTGCACGTGGTGTGTTGGTATCACTTTCAACAACGGTGTTAAGTATGATTCAAATCGGTCCATGTTTTGATATAGGTGCCAAATAAACCGATCTTGGGTCTTGACTTCTTGAGCACGTGGTGTTTTGTTATCACTTCCAACAACTGCGCTAAGTATGGTTCATATTGGTCTACGTTTTGATATAGCTGCCATTTAAACAGATCTTGGGTCTTGACTTCTTGAGCCTCTAGAGGACGCAATTATTATCAGATTTGGCTGAAATTTTGCATGAGCTGTTTTATAACGACTTTCAACAACTTTATTAAGAATAGTTCAAATCGGTCCACAACCTGATATAGCTGTCATATAAACCGATCTTGGGTCTTGACTTCTTGAGCCTCTAGAGGGCGCAATTCTCATACGATTTGGCTGAAATTTTGCATGAGGTGTTTTATAATGACTTTCAACAACTGCGCTTAATATGGTTCAAATAGGTCTATGTTTTGATATAGCTGCCATATAAACCGATCTGGGGTCTTGATTTCTTGAGCCTCTAGAGTGCGCAATTCTCATACGATTTGGCTGAAATTTTGCATGAGATATTTTATTATGACTTCCAATAACTGTGCTGAGTATGGTTCAAATCGGTCCACAACCTGATATAGCTGCCATATAAACCGATCTTGGGTCCTGACTTCTTGAGCCACCAGAGGACGCAATTATTATCCGATTTGACTGACATTTCGCATGAGGTGATTTGTTATGACTTTCAACAATTGTACTAAGAATAGTTCAAATCGGTTCATAACCTAATATAGCTGCCATATAAACCGATCTTGGGTCTTGACTTCTTGAGCATCTAGATGGCGCAAATCTCGTCCAATTTGGCTGAAATTTTGCATGAGGTGTTTTGTTACGACTTCCTACAATTGTGCTGAGTATGGTTCAAATTGGTCCATAACCTGATATAGCTGCCATATAAACCGATCTTGGGCCTTGACTTCTTGAACCTCTAGAGGGCGCAATTATTACCCGATTTGGCTGAAATTTTGCATGAGGTGTTTTATTATGACTATGTATGGTTTAAATCGGTCCATGTTATGATCTAGCTGCCATATAAACCGATCTTGGGTCTTGACTTCTTGAGCCTCTAGAGGGCACAATTCTCGTCCAATTTGGCTGAAATTTTGCATGAGGTGTTTTGTTACGACTTTCAACAATTGTGCGGAGTATGGTTCAAATTGGTCCGTAACCTGATGTAGCTGCCATATAAACCGATCTGGGATCTTGACTTCCTGAGCCACTTGAGGGCGCAATTATTATCCGATTTGGCAGAAATTTTGTACAACGGCTTCTCTCATGATCTTTAACATACGTGTCGAAAATAGCATGAATCTCCCCATCTGCCTATTTTACTTCGTCAGCCCCTAAAGTATGCAATTCTTACTAGATTTGGCTGAAATATTACGCAATGACTTCTTTTATGGTCTCCAATATTCAGTTCAATTATGGTCCGAAATTAACCATAACTTGATACTGTGCCAATAACATAGCTTTTCTTTTCTTTTATCCTTTGTTTGCCTAAAAAGGGAAATCGTGGCAAGAGCTCGACAAATGCGATCCATGGTGGAGGGTATATAAGATTCGGCCAATCTTGCCAAAATTTTTCACAACGCTTGCCTTGACGACTGCCATAATATTTTAGAAGTTTGGTCGAAATCGGTTTAGATTAAGTTAAAGCCTCTTCTTTGTACTTATAGGGTAGGTGTAGGGTAGTATACAGTCGGCACCGCCCCACTTTTGCCTTTCCTTACTGGTTTCGAATTAATTCCTCTACCTCGTTAGCCAATTATGTTTATTAAATATGAGAATATTTATACTAGCACCGTGTTTTTGTGTGCTTGTGCAGGGGTGTGTGTGTGTGTGTGTGTGTGATGCAGTGTGAAAGTGTGAAAAACCAAATGTATTTGGTTTTGTGACTGTGTTTGCACCCGCACCGGATGTTTATTGATAATTTGTAAATTATTATTTTGTTGATAAATAGTAGTAGGAAAAATAAAAGCAATTCCACTAACGGTAGGTGAAAACAGTTCCACCCACTGTTGCAGCATTGACTATGGCAACAACCTCAATGCACAGACTCCTGGCAATTGGTGAATGCATTTGTGGCTTATAATGAATGTAATGAGTTTTAAAAATTATGAAGACCCCCTTGCCCATGCGAGGAGGCCTGTTGATCCGGTTGTTCATTAGCAAAATGAGTTGGTTGTAATGAAATTATCACAAAATTATCTTTTAATAATAAAATATGTGAACGACGACCACCTGTGTGAGAATGTCTGGCTAAGATAGTGTGAAATTAAATGAAAGCAAAAAAAAATATTAAAGGTATTTAAGGATTATTGAAACATTAAAGGCTTGAAGTTTTGTTTTAATCAAATAAAATATTTTCTTTGCTTACGCGAAGTACTTTTTCCCAACCTCAATGTAATAATTCATATATTCTGGCTTACTTCTTCCCCTTTACTTTACCATTCCATTCCATTCCTTCTTACGTTTGTGTATATTTTATAAATTGTCGAATATCCTTTTGCAGTCCACTGCTCAAAAAAAAGCCAAAAGGTCACCATATGCAAGAGTAACGAACAACAAAACCCCAGCATTAATTAAAACATCAGATGAAATTTCAACTGAGTTCGTTTTTTCCCACCAGCTCAAAAGGCGAAAAAAAAGAAAATATTTGCACTGTCACATTAAAATTAATTTTTATATTTTTATAACCCTTGTAACAACATTGACGTATGAAAAAAATTAATATCCCTGGGTCTTCTTAGAATAGAAGGAAGAGAGTAAAATAATATAAGATGCAGAAGAGAAACAAAAGTTCAACAAGAACGAATTGGAAGTCACCTGCATAGGAAAACACATTTAACAACAAGTAAAAATGTGTAAAGTTCGGCCGTGCCGAACCATGGATAATTTAAGCATCAAGTTTTATAACAACTCCACTACCACATCCACAGTAATATGTAAATGGGGGCTGTTCTGGATCATATTTGATTCAGGTCCCGAGAACTCTTATACAAGTACAGCTTCAGCGAAATCGTGCAACAATTCGGCTTTTTAAGGGATTAAGATCGGTCCTTATGGCAGCTATATCTAAATATAGTCTGATCAGGACCATATGCTGGTGGGATGACGGGAGGCTTAATACAAGTCACTGTATGAAATTCCAGCAAAATCGGGTAATAAATGCTGCTCATCACCCCTAATCGGCAGACTGGTCTATATGACAGCTATATTTGAATAAAGGCCCATCCGAACCATGTTCGGAATCGGATATCGTGAGCGTGAGGCTTTAATCCACTCATGATTTGAAATTTCAGCGAAAGCGGATAATAATGGCGGCTTCTATGAGCTTAAGACCGTTTACCGGCAGATCGGTCTATATGGCAGCTATATCTAAATATAGTCTGATCTGGACCATATGACGGGAGGCTTAAAACAACTCACTATTTAAAATGTCACCCAAATCGGATAATAATTGTGGCTTTTATGGGCTTAAGACACTCAATCGACAGATCGATCTATATGGCAGCTATATGTAAATATTGTCCGATCTGGACCATACTTAGGCGTGACAACAGAAGGCTTAAAATAACTACCTATTTCAAATTTCCTTGAAATAGGATAATAATTGCGGCTTTTATGGGCTTACGACCCTAAATCAGCAGATCGGTCTATATGACAGCTATATCTGAATATGGTCTGATCTTAAGAATATTTCTAATTTTATAGAAATGGGATGATAAATGGGTCTGTTACGGGCTTAAAACCCAAAACGGGCAAATCGGTCTATATGGTACATATAGCTGCCATATAGACCGATATGACCCTAGACGAACCGGACCCGCTCCGCTGCGCCTTTTATAACTCTCTAATATATTTTCAGGATGGGGACACTTGGCCCTTAATGCGGATATCGAATTCGTGCCATTGTAGCCTATGACACTGAACACGTTCGAATCCTGGCGAGAATATCGAACAAAGCGGTGTTTATCCCCTCTCAATGTTGGCGAAATTTGCGAGGTACAATGCCATTCATGGTCATTAAAAAAATTTTCCCCAAAGAGGTATCGCACTGCGGGACGCCGTTTGGACTCGGCTATAAAAAGAGGTCCCTTATCATTGAGTTTAAACTTGAATCGGAAAGCATTCATTGATGTGTGAGAGGTGTATCACCTCTTAATGTTGGCGACATTTGCGAGGTATAATGCCATGCATGATCATTTCAAAAAATTTTCCCAAAGAAGTGTCGCACTGCGGGACGCCGTTCGGACTTGGCTATAAAAAGAGGTCCCTTATCATTGAGTTTAAACTTGAAGTTTCTGGTGGTAATGTTCTTCCATAGGGTAATGTTCTCATTAGGGGAGTTTTGGTACCTCAGACATTTCGGCTGAAATTCGTGCTGCACTTCCAAATCCCTTCAATTTGAGCCCCATTTGAAGGGTGTTTTGGGGCTGGAGTGACCACCGGCACTTTGCATTGAAAATAGATATTAAATTCGTTCTTTATTCCCAACGAAATGAAGTTCAGTTTAGGGCGTACCCCAAAATACCTGGCTCCAAAATTGGATATCAAATTCGTTTTATACTCTCTCAAGTTTCTTTCATATGAGTCCCATATTGTCATAATGGGTGAAGTAACCCATTTGATGTATCCCTAGGAGGAAAAGCGCCACCTAGACTTGAACGTAAATTTTAATGTCATATTCGTAATCTACTACCTAATACCTTTCATTTTGAGTCCCATATAGCCATGGTCGGCTAATATGCCCATTTGGGCGTATTTGGGTGTGGGCGACCTCCTATTACTTGGACCTAATGTTTTTATGCCAAACTTGTTATCAACTGCTTAATACTTGTCATTTGAGACATGAACTTCCAATATATATATATATGTGTAGAGAAGTTTTGGGGTTGGGAGGAAGGGGGGGGGGGGAGGGGGGGGGGGCTGCTGTATTCTTGGACCCAAATTTTAATACCATATTCGTTTTCTGCTCTCCAAAACCTTTCATTTTATACCCTTATTGTGTCCATCGGACCACTTTCGGTTATGGGTGGCATTTTTGCGGTAAAGGGCAGGGTCCGCCGCCACCCAATATCTTAAAATTATATAGCCTATGTTTCCTTTCAGACAAACGTACACAATCTATGAAAATTTTAAGAAAATCGCTTTAGCCAAATATCATATATCATGGGCCTTAGGGCGTTTTTGAGGGGTGGAGTGACCCCCTATACTTCGATCTGATTTTGTATGCCAAATTCGAAATCTACTCCCGAATACCATTCATTTGAGCCCCATATTGAAATGAACGTCCAATATGTTTGCTTGGGGGAGGTTTGGGGCGGTCCGATGGGTACTCAGACTCAAATTTTAATACCATATTCGTATTCTACTCTCCAATAACTTTCATTTGATACCTATATTGTCCCGATTGGTCCACCTTTGATTTTGGGTTGTGTAAGGGTGAGGGTCCGTCCCGCTTCCGATACCGAAAAATTATATAGCCTATGTTTTCCTCCGGACCAGCCTACACAATAGGCGAAAATTTCGAGAAAATCGGTTCAGCCGTTTTTCAGTCTATACGGAACAAACAATCCGAATCCCATATATCCTTGATTGGCTAATTTGCCACCTTTTGAACGTTATTTTGGGGGTGGGATGACCCCTTATACTTCGACATGAATTTGTATGCCAGATTCGTTATCTACTCCCGCATACTTTACATTTGACACCCATATTGTCCTTATCGGTCCACTTTTGATTTTGGCGGGTGTTTTTGGGGTAACGGTGGAGGATCCGCCCCTTCCGTTATTAATAAATTATAAAGCCTATTCCTACTTCCTGACTATATTCGTAATGTATTCCCGAATACCTATCATTTGAGTCCCATATTGTCATGATCTTCAAATAAACCTATTTTAAGGGGTCTTGGGGCTGGGGCGGCCCCCCAAGTACTTGGACCCATTTTTTATTATGAAATTCGTATTCTACCCTTAAATACCTTTCATTTGAATCCCATATTGTCTCGATAGGTCCACTTTTATTTATGGGTAGTACTTTTGGGGTAAGGGAAGGGTCCGTCCCCCTCCCGATATCAAAAAATTATATAGCCTATGTTTCCTTCGAGACCAACCTACACAATCGGTGAAAATTTCAAGGTAATCGGTTCAGCCTTTTTGAGTCTATATAGAACAAACAAACAAACAAACACAAATTGAATTATATATAGACGGTCCGATATGGGCCATATTCGGTTTGAATATCGGGGCCCCTAGTAAAATTTTCTATTTCAAATGTAAGCAAAATCGAACAAAAACGCGGCATTTACGGGATCAAGACCTAAAACCGCCAGATCGGTCTATATGGTAACTATATCCAAATATAGTCCGATTGGGTCCACTTGTAGAAGAAATACAAGTCTGTGCAAAATTTCAACTCAATATCTCAATATTTAAAGACTGTGACTGTAGCTCCCATATAAACCGATCTCCCGAGTTGTTTTTTCGAGCCCTTACAAGCGGCAATTTTTGTCCGATTTAGCTGAAATTTTGCATGTGGCGTTCTGTTGCGACTTCCAACAACTGTGCCAAATACGGTCCAATCAACAAGGGATACATATGCAATCCTACAAAACCCATGCGGTTGGGGGGGCTGGGCCAGTAAGACGCCCCCGAAAAACTATGAGAAACAAAGGAATAGTAAAAACGGACCCCCCCGTCCCCCACCATGATTTGCGGATCTACACCTGGAATGTTCGCAATATCTGTAGAGAAGGTGCAGTATACGTGCTGGCGGTTAGTCGGAGACTGAAACACCTTATCTCCAGCTTTACTCCGGTGGATGAGAGGCAAGCCAAAATCCGTATAAAAGCCAAATTCTTCAACATCAGCCTTATTTGTGGCCATGCCCCGACGGAAGATAAAGACGAACAGACCGAGGATATTTTCTACGAGCGCCTAGAGAGAGAATATGACCGATGCCCCGCCCATGATATTGAAATCGTTCTGCGAGATTTTTTGGTCCCACAGTCGGAAAGGTTAGCCTCCACGAGATAACGTCCAGTAATAGGTTGAGGCTGATAGATTTCGCCGCAGCAAAAAACATGGTAGTTAGCAGCACCAGATTTCAACATAAAAATATTCACAAAACCACATGGCTGTCACCCGATCAAAACACGAGGAACAAAATTGATCACGTTGTGATAGATGGAAGGCATTCATCCACCGTGTTTGATGTACGATCGATCCATGGAGTGAATATCGATTCGGATCATTACCTTGTTGCAGCAACGGTTCGCACCCGACGTTGACGGCGCAGAGGATGCCGCAGAATCAATCAATGATTGAGGTATAGAATTTTAACCTCCTAGTCAGAATGAAGTCCAAGTAGCAGTAACCCGACCAAAGAACAACAAGGCGCCAGGTGCCGACGGGTTACCAGCTTAACTATTTAAGACCGGAGGCGACACGCTGATAAGGCGTATGCATCAGCTTATCTGCGCAATCTGGCTAGAAGAACGCATACCCGATGCTTGGAACCTCAGCATACTATGTCCCGCACACAAGAAAGGAGACAAGACGGAATGTGCCAACTACAGAGGCAAAAGTCTCCTCCCCATCGCATACAAGATACTCTCGAGCGTATTGTGTGAAAGACTAAAACCTTAAGTCAATGAGATAATTGGGCCCTATCAATGCGACTTTAGACCTGGTAAGTCCACCATGGACCAGATATTCACACTACGCCAAATCCTGGAAAAGACCCAAGAAGGACAATTCAACACCTACCATATCTTTGTTGACTACAAAGCCGCCTTCGATGTCCCTTCACGTTCAAAGTTATTTCAAGCCATGTCTGAGTTTGGTATCCCTGCAAAATTAATAAGGCTCTGCAGGATGACACTTGAAACGTTTCCCCGGTAAGAATAGGATAGAGCCTCTAAAATTGCAAATTTTGCCCATGAACATTCCACTAAGGAACAGGGGCAAACTTCTCACATATCAATGAGTGCAGTCCGATTCAAGTTTTAAGCTCAATGATAAGGAGCCTCCTTTTTTTATAGCCAAGTCCGAACGGCGTGCCGCAGTGCGACACCTCTTTGGAGAGAAATTCTACATGGCATAGTACCTCACAAATGTCGCCAGCATTAGGAGGGGAAAACCACCGCTGAAAAAATTTTTTTTTCTGATGGTCTCGCCAGGATTCGAACCCAGGCGTTCAGCGTCATAGGCGGACATGCTAACCACTGCGCTACGGTGGATAGAACCTCTACGAACCATTTAATATCAAACGAGATTTCAGACAAGGAGGCAGCCTCTCGTGTGATCTCTTTAACATCCTGCTGGAGAAGATTATACGAGATGCAGAAGTTAATAGATATGGCACACAAATCACAAGAGAGCACATGCTACTTGCCTATGCCGACGATATCGATATCATAGGTCGGTCACCGGAAGTAGTAACTGCAGCCTTTGAAAGAACCGAAGGAGGGTCAGTAAAAATGGGTTTGGCAATAAATGCAGAGAAGACGAAATGGTTTCAACTCCCAAAAAGCCTTGTGCAACCGAGCACATAAAGAAAATGGAGAAAGTTGGGAACCACAACTTTAAGAAAGTCAGCAACTTTATCACTGTCGTTCCCGAAATCAATGACACCAGTTTTGAGATAAAGCGAAGAATAATACTGGCAAACAGATGCTACTTTGGATTAAGTAGGTAGTGTAGAAACAAGGTCACCTCTCGACAGATGTAAACTACACTATACAAGGCACTGATACTACCCGTTTTGTTATATGGTTCTGAAGCATGGATACTTGTGAAAGCAGATGAGGCAGTACTTGGAGTATTTGAGAGAAAGATTCTTCGTAAAAATATATGGACCAGTTTACGTTAAAGGAGAATATAGGCGACGTATGAACTACGAGCCGAATGAGCTGTATGAAGACGATAGTATAGTTACTCGTATCAAAAACCTTGGCTAGCTCATGTTGTCAGAATGAATGAAGAAGCTCCAGCAAAGAAGTCTTTTGAAGGCAAACACGGTGCTACACGCAAACCAGGTAGACCAAAAGCCCGATGGAAATATCAAGTGGTGGGAGACACCTCAAAACTTGGTATCAGAGATGTTAGAAGGAGCGCAGAAGATCGAGACACTTGGAACGCTATTATATTGGGTTGCCCAAAAAGTAATTGCGGATTTTTTAAAAGAAAGTAAATGCATTTTTAATAGAGATTAGAATGAACTTTAATCAAATATACTTTTTTTACACTTTTTTTCTAAAGCAAGCTAAAAGTAACAGCTGATAACTGACAGAAGAAAGAATCCAATTACAGAGTCACAAGCTGTGAAAAAATTTGTCAACGCCGACTATATGAAAAATCCGCAATTACTTTTTGGGCAACCCTATTCGTTCGGCTAGTGGAACAAATATTCTGTCAAGGCCAATTAAAGTAAAGTATTGCTTGTTCTATATTCCTTATTGTCACAAACGAAACCTTGTACCAAAGCTACATTGCTTATATATCCTACAGGACATAACAAATAAATACACACATCACCCAGTTACCCATTGCAATAAGAGATTTTTTCGCTAGCTGGTCCCTTCTTGGCATGGCGAAAAAAACTCAAAACCTTAACAATATTTGTCTTGTTAATAAAAATAATATTTTTAAAAAAAAAAAAAACCTAAGCCGCTGTTTCCTCTTTCGCCAGCAAGGCAAAAAGAAGGTGGGACATATACCCCATCGCATAAAAGTGCATATGAATACAATGAAAATTAAGCATTTCCACCAAGCAACGAATCCAACGAACAGCTCAAATAACTAGGAGATGTGAACATAAATTTCCCACACGCCAGCGTATGGACATGCATTCGTTTGGATTTGTTGAGTCCATTTTTTTTTGTCTTTTCATTCAATTTTTTCGCTCTTTGCTTGCATGGTTATTCCACAATGTTAGTTAAAAGTTAATGAGACAACATAACTTTTTACCGGCTCGTCGTCTCATCTTGCCTTCCGTTTGTGTTTAAGGTCCTGCGGTGCTGCGAACAAACGTACAAACAACAACAAGTTGGTGTTGAGTTGAGTGCTATGCGCTGATGATTTTTCCCAAGGACTTGAAGCGAACAAAAAATACTAACCAACTAGAAATTACGCGAACATATAAATTGTGGTTGTGGTGTATATAAATGGTGCTCACATGGGACATGCCATTGTATCCTTGCAGTTCTTCTCCAATTTGGGTGTGTGTAAATGATCAATGGTATGGGGTCAGCTGCCCATTCCAATAAACGGCAGTGGCAGTAATGATTGCAAAACTTTAGCTTAAAATGAAGTGTGCTTAGCTTACAGAGAGAGCTAGAGAAAGAGTTAGCCAAAAAAGTTGGCTAAAAAGGCTATTATTCTTTAATGGTGGCCAAAAAAACTAAGTTCGGCAAATTTTTTTCAACCAACAATACAACAAAGTGTAGGGTATAATGCTAAAATAGGAGCTACAGTTCCCTAACTAGTTGAGCTTTCAAAGGCTACAATGTTTTGAATAGCTTCAGGAAAATTTCTGCAAAACTGTTGAACAGGAAGGTAGTACAGCTTGAGACAGTGCTAATAGAAATTTTTTTCTCATTGGCTGGTGGTCTAAGTTTGTCTTCCAGTAAGGCAGTGGCAATGAGCTCTTGCAAAGACCCTGCAGCGGTACAAACCTTCTTCCTTTTGGACCACTTTGGATGATGGTATGCCAAACCAACTACCCTAAAGCCTGGTTTACATTCCCTCATTTCGATTTATTGCAGTGGGCTTACAATGCCTCCATGGCCTTCCACAATTCGAGTAATTTTCCTCCACTTTTCGCACATCCTTATGTGCAGCACATTAATTTTCGTGTGAAAAACTATTGTTGGCTAACACCAACTTTCCATCACACCAAACAAATCGCCAGCTACCTAACATGACAGTAACCAACCATGGCCATGTGGCATTCTCTGGTACAGGATGTGTTGATTTCTGTCCCAGTACCAAGTAAAATACCAAAAAAAAAAAAAAAATCGCACAAAAAACCCCCATAGCATAAAAAGTCCTCCAGCAGCATTAGTTGAGAGTTCTGGTGTCGCGTTTACATTTGAAATTTATGATTTTGTAGCAAAGGTGACAAGGACAATGGTCATTTATTTTAGCAAATACATTTACGAGAATCTACATAAACATAGCCAGCAATGGTCTATGAGGTTTTTTTAGCTACCTTCCTCTGCATTTTGGTTTGCAACTGTCAAATACAACAACAAAAAACTGGCAACAAGGAAAATACGGTTTAGAGAAATTATTAAACAGGATATAGGATATGGGAGATGATTTATTGGAATACATTTTGCAGTGATTATCTGTAAAAAAATACAAAAAAAAATCTCTATGAAATTTTTGTTTTTAGAAGAAAACAGTCTGAAATCAGACTCCTAGAACCAAAGTGGAAATCCTTCTGACTGCTAGTGCGGGATATACACACAGAAGTTGTTCTATAGCTCCTTCTTCTTCGATGTTCTCACAGCTTCTGCAAAAGTCGTTGCCAGCAACATTCAGCCTGTCAGCTTGTTTTCCGATTAGACAGTGACCTGTCATGACGGACACAATGACTGAGACGTCTGTTCTAGCCAGTGACAGCAAAGCGGTAGACCTCTTCAAGTCTAGATTAGGCCACATAGTTTTGGAATGCTCTCAACCCATTCTTTGTGAACATCTATCATTCGTTGTCTTTCGGGCCTGGTCCTGAAAACTTGGCCTACATGTCGCTAGAGGCATACCCACAGATTCCTGTTTCCCTGGAATGTGTAAGGAAGTTTTTTGTCGCGCAAGCTCGCCTGCTTTACAATTCCCTGGGATATATCTGTGGGCCGGCACCCAGAACAGGTGAATTTTGAACTGTTCAGCCATCTCGTTGAGAGATCTGCGACAGTCGAGGGCGATTTTTGTGTTCAAAAATACTTTCTCCAGGGATTCTGAAAAAATATTTATGACAATCGTCGTAATGCCCGGCCGATACGGGATGACAATGAGCACCACACAAGCTGGAACTTTGAGCTCCGACTTGTGTGGTGCCCATCGTAATCACGGGAAGCTTAGATGAAAGCTACCGGGCGCGTCCACAGGTTGCGGATGGTGTAAAGCTCCGTTTTTATGCGGAGTAGCTGCAAATGTGGCCGCGAGCAGTCAGCGATTTTCGAAGGAAGAGTCTCAGTGAGGAGTCAGGTGGCACTGGCTCTTAATTAAATACTGAATGTCAATGTTACTCGAGATGACAAGGCGATTTATTGGCGCCTTCAAATAACCAATGACCCACATCAGCGTCTGTTTAGGGGCGGCTGGAGGCGTGCGTCGGATCTTGGAGCAAGCGGCTCGCCACAACGAGGGATACATGTGCAATACCACAAAACCAATGCGGTTGGAGGCCAGTAACCCGCCCCCGGAAAACTATGAGAACCACTATGACAAACAAAGGAATAGTAACAACGGGGACCCCCCCAACATTGACGATCCACGCAAATGAAAAAAGGACCATTATTTGCGTATCTGCACCAGAAATGTCCGCACTCTCTATAGAGAAGGTGCAGTATACGCGCTGGCGGATGTATTCGAGAAGAACAAGGCAGATATTACCGCCCTACCGGAAGTGCGATGGACTGGGAATGGTGTCACTATAACATCAAACGTTGACAAACTATACTACAGCTGCCATAACACAAGGCATGAATTTGTCTGTGGTTTTGTGGTAAGCCGGAGACTAAAACACCTTGTCTCCCGCTTTACACCGGTAGATGAGAGACTAGCTACAATCCGCATAAAAACCAAATTCTTGCAAACATCAGCCTTATTTATGCCCATACCCCGACGAAAGACAAGGACGAAAAAAACAAAGGATATTTTCTATGAGCGCATGTTTGAACATGGCGAGGAAAGTACGATCTGATGCTGCACGGAAGCTCGACATTGAAAGACAGGCTGAAAACACAATAGATGGCAACGGTATGCTCCACTCGACTGACACAACTGCTTGATGAGAGCACTCCTTGTCCCTATGATATAACGGCGTAGTCGTAAACCATTGTCCACTCCATGGAAAATGCCGCGAAATCCATACTTGGGTACCGGAAGCCTCCAAGAGTATCCAAAAGCTACTGAAGCCAAGAATGCGGCATACAGAGCAACCCTGGAATCAGTAGCAACGCGCCACATGAAGGAGAGCTATCGGGAGAAAAGGAGAGAGGAGAAACGTCTATTCCGCAAAAGGAACAAGTAAAAGCGTGCTAAGTTCGGCCTGGTCGAATCGAATCCTCCACCATAGATCGCATTTGTCGAGTTTTTTTTCCGATATCTCTGTTTAGTCAAACTAGACTGGAGCTATATCAAGTTATGGTCCGATTTGGACCATAATTGAATTAAATGGTGGAGACCATAGTAGAAGTCATTGTGTAAAAGTTTAGCCAATTCGAGTAAGAATTGCGCCCTTTAGGGTCTCAAGAAGTAAAACAGAGAGATCGGTTTATATGGGATCTGTATCAGGCTATAGACCGATTCGGACCATATTTGACACGTATGTTGAAAATCATGCGAGAAGCCGTTGTACAAAATACAGCCAAATCGTATAAGTACGCCCTCTGGAGGCTCAAGAAGTCAAGATCCCAGACTGGTTTAAATGGCATCTATATCAGGTTATGGATCGATTCGAACTATGTTTGGCACAGCTGTGAGAAGTCATAACAAAACACGTCATGCGAAATTTCAGACAAATCAGATAAGAATTACGACCTCTAGAGGCTCACGAAGTCAAGATTCAAGATCGGTTTATATGGCACCTATATCAGGTTATGAACCGATTTCAACCATACTTAACACAGTTGTTGGAAGTCATAATTTAACACATCGTGCAAAATTTCAGCCAAATCGGATAGGAATGGGACACTCTAGACGCTCAAGAAGTCAATACCCTAGATAGGTTTATATGACAGCTATATCAGGTTATGGACCAATTTCAACCATACTCAGCACAGTTGTTGGATGTCGTAATAAAACACCTCGTGCAAAATTTCAGCCAAATCGGAAAAGAATTGTACCCTATAGTGGCTTAAAAAGTCAAGATCCAATATCGGTTTATATGGCGATATATCAAAACATGGAGCAATATAGCCCATTTACAATCCCAACCGACCTACACTAATAAGAAATTAGCTTTACTCCTTCGAAAGTTAGCGTGCTTTCGACAGACAAACGGACGGACAGATGGACGGACGGACGAGGGGACGGACAGACGGAAGGAAAGATGGACGCAAAGACGAACAGAAAGACGGACGGAAAGACGGACGGAAAGACGGACGGAAAGACAGACGGAAAGACGGACGAACAGACGGACGGACAGATGGACAGACGGACGACCGACGGACGACAGACGGACGACAGACGGACGACAGACGGACGGACGGACGTACAGACGGACGGACGGACGTACAGACGGACGTACGGACGGACGGACGGACAGATGAACGGGCTGATGGACGGACGGACGGACAAACGGACGGATGGACGGACGGATGGACGGACGGACGGATGGACGGACGGATGGACGGACGGATGGACGGACGGATGGACGGACGGATGGACGGACGGATGGACGGACGGATGGACGGACGGATGGACGGACGGATGGACGGACGGATGGACGGACGGATGGACGGACGGATGGACGGACGGATGGACGGACGGATGGACGGACGGATGGACGGACGGATGGACGGACGGATGGACGGACGGATGGACGGACGGATGGACGGACGGATGGACGGACGGATGGACGGACGGACGGATGGACGGACGGATGGACGGACGGATAGACGGACGGATGGACGGACGGATGGACGGACGAATGGACGGACGGATGGACGGACGGATGGACGGACGGATGGACGGACGGATGGACGGACGGATGGACGGACGGATGGACGGACGGATGGACGGACGGATGAACGGACGGATGGACGAACGGACGGATGGACGTACGGATGAACGGACGGATGGACGGACGGGCTGACGAACGAACTGACGGACAGACAGACAGACGAACGGACAGACAGACGGACGGACAGAAAGACGGACGGACAGATGGACGGACATGGCCAGATCGACTTAAAATGTCACGACGATCAAAAATATATATTCTTTATGGGGTCTTAGGCGAATATTTCTAGGAGTTACAAACAGAATGACGAATTTAGCAAACCCTCCTCCTATGGTGGAGGGTATAAAAAGGAAATGGAATGACGTGTGTGTAAACGAATCGAGATGTACAGGAGTCAGAATGAAGTCCGGAAACTCTATCAAAGAATTAAACATCAAACCGATGGCTGCGGTGCAGGCACATCCTTCTTCAGAGACAAGAAAGGAAATCTGGTAACTGATAAAGATAGCATGATGAGGATATGGAAAGAACATTTTACCCAACTACTAGTGCCCGACGTTGGCGGCGAAGAGGATACCGCAGAACCAATCCCTGATGATGGTATAAAATGTTTACCTCCTAGTCAGAATGAGGTCCAAGTAGCAGTGACCCGACTGAAGAACAACAAGGCAGCAGGAGCCGACGGGTTACCCGCTGAATTATTTAAGACCGGAGGCGACACGCTGATAAGGTGTATGCATCAGCTTGTCTGCGCAATCTGACTAGAAGAACGCATATACGATGATTGGAACCATAGCATGCTATGTCCCATACCCAATAAAGAAGACACGACCGAATGTGCCAACTACAGAGGAATAACTCTCCTCCACATCTCATACAAGATACTCTCGAGCGTACAGTGTGAAAGAATAAAACCTAAAGTCAATGGGCCCTATCAATGCGGCTTTAGACCTGGTAAGTCCGCCCTAGACCTGATATTCACACTGCTCCAAATCCTGGAAAAGACACGAGAAGGGCAAATCAATACCTGTCATCTCTTTGTTGAGTAAAAAGCCGCTTTCGACAAAATTAATAAGACTCTGTAGGATGACACTTGCTGAAATATGTTCCTCGAAACCGACGACATCGATATCATAGATCGGTCACCGGCAGTAGTAACTGTAGCCTCTGAAAGAATCGAAAGAGAGTCAGTGAAAATGGGTCTGGGAGTAAATGGAGATAACACGAAGCGAAAGATAAAGAAGATGGAGAAAGTTGGGAACCACAACCTTGATATAGTCACCAACTTTATCGACCTCGGCATTACCATACCCGAAACCAGTGACACCAGTTTCGAGATAAAGCGAAGAATAATACTGTCAAACAGATGCTATTGGTTGCCCAAAAAGTAATTGCGGATTTTTTAAAAGAAAGTAAATGCATTTTTAATAAAACTTAGAATAAACTTTAATCAAATATACTTTTTTTACACTTTTTTTCTAAAGCAGGCTAAAAGTAACAGCTGATAACTGACAGAAGAAAGAATCCAATTACAGAATCACAAGCTGTGAAAAAATTTATCAACGTCGACTATATGAAAAATCCGCAATTACTTTTTGGGCAACCCAATACTTTGGACTAAGTAAGCAGTTTAGAAAAAAGGACACCTCTCGACAGACGAAGAATACACTCTGCAAGACACTGACACTACCCGTGCTGTTATATGGTTCTGAGGCATGGGTACTTGTGAGAGCAGATGGGGCAGTGCTTGGAGTATTTGAGAGCAAGATTCTTCGTAAAATATATGGAGCAGTTTGCGTTAATCGTGAATATAGGCGACGTATGAACCACGAGCTGAATGAGCTGTATGACGACGATAGGATAATTACACTCGTAGAAATTTTGTCTCTAGAGAAAGTTTCCTTGAACTTTTGTCTTAAGAGAAAATTTCTTAGAAATTTTGTCTTTAGAGAAAGTTCTTAGAAATTTTGTCGTTAGAAAAAGTTTCTTAGAAATTTTGTCTTCAGAGAAAATTTCTTAGAAATTTAGTTCTAAGAGAAAGTTTCTTAGAGTTTCAAAATTATGTCTTTAGAGAAAATTTCATTAAAATTTTGTCTTGAGAGAAAATTCTGCCTTTAGAGAAAAGTTCTCAGAAATTTTATCCCTAGAAAATATTTCAATCAAAAGTGTCTCATTAGGGAACATTTTTTTAAAATTTTTGTCTTTCAAATTTCTCAAAAATTGTGTCTTAGTAGAAGTTTTTATTTCCCTTTAAATTTTGTTGTTGTTATAAACACAAGTGCTTTCTATTTATTGCTCTTTAATTATGGGTTTATTTGATTATTCTCATTTTCATTTACCAAAGAAATCAATAGGTGACATTATTACCCAATATCACTCCTCTACTCGTATCCACCTTGCGCTCTAGTTAAGCAGGACATCATTACAAGTTAATAACATTTAATTATGACATTCAATAACATTAGTCGTCGCCTAGTCGTAAGACCACAAAATAGATAGACAGCTAATGACGCTTTTATGTATAAATATATGTAATTGAATACACGCAAACATATTTCACCTCAGAGATAGAAGGGAAAACAGTAACGAAAATCCCTTTAGACCTACAAGGACTAAAGCACACACGCATATACACTCAAAAAAAATGTGTTGGTAAAAATAGCAAAAAATGTTTGCTGAAACAGCAGAAAGTCTGCTGAAAATGGTTCAGCAGTAGTTTTTTGCTAAAACAGCAAACATATTCTGCTATTTTCAAATGGTAAAAGTCGAAAAAATCTCAAAAATGTCATAAATATTTCAAAATTTTTCAATTTTATAAGCATATAACGTAGAATTGTTTCCAATTTGCTAATTTTTTCTCGAATTTAAATAACAGCTACTGTTATACTGCCTAAATTGGCAGTTTTTTGTTTATTAAAATATAGCAAATGCCTTAGTTCTTGCTAAGAAGTTCAATATATTTGACTGGATTTATTCAAAAGTTTAAAATGTTTAACCTAATATCAGCAGACAGTGCTTGCTGATATCAGCAGACTAATTTTTCTGGGTGTACAAGCCCCCTGAAACTAAAACTTGGTTATTGGTTGATTTAATGTGTTTGCCTGAATGGCAAAGAGAAAATTAAATAAAATTACACTAAATAATGCACGAAATTAATGAAGTAATTACGAAACTAAAACAACACCAACTACAACCACAACTACATCTACACCTACACCTACAGCAGTGGCAATGGCAACAACAAGCGAGTTCATAATTTAATTAGAAATTAAAACGCGCATTCGTGACATTTATTATTGTTGTTTCAACTGGACCTCCTCTATCTTCTTTGGTATTTTTTCCATTTTTTGGGCTATCCCTTCGAGGACGACTTAAGTGTTCAACAATAAATATAACAATTACAGAAATTCTAAGGCCAACACAAGCACATAGGTTAACGTCTGAAAGAGGCCAAATTATCCTTGAACAAAGAAAGAGAACTAGAAAAAAGGATGAAAATGGAATGGTTTCTGGTTTTTTTTATGGAAATCTCCCAAAAATGAAGCACAGTGGGAAAGTTAAGCCTCAGTTGTATGGTGCAACTAGCTACCAATGCTGCATACTAAAACCGAAATAAAGACAAGACATTTCCTCATTGGTTGCTCATGGTATTTATAATTATCAAATTTTGCCCATAAACATTGGAGTAAGGAACAGGAGCAAACTTCTTACCTATCAATAAGTGATGCCCATTTTAAGTTTAAGCTCATAGAAAAGGGACCTCCTTTTGGGCTCGGCTATAAAAAGTAGGTCCATTTTCATTTAGCTTAAACTTGAAACGGACATCACTCATTGAAACGTAAAAATTTTGCCCCTGATCCTTAGTCCAGTATATTGGCCAAAAGTAATTGCGGATTTTTCATATAGTCGGCGTTGACAAATTTTTTCACAGCTTGTGACTCTGTAATTGCATTCTTTCTTCTGTCAGTTATCATTTTGGGCAACCCAATACATGGGAAAATTTTTATAATCTTATACATAAAATTCAATTTGTGTTTGTTTGTATGTTTGTTTGTTTGTTCAGTATAGACTCATAACCGGCTGAACCGATTACCTTGAAATTTTCACAGATTGTGTAGATTGGTCTGGAAGGAAACATAGCCGTTACCCCAAAAGTACTACCCAAAAATAAAAGTGGACCGATCGGGACATATGGGATTCAAATGAAAGGTTTTCAAGAGTAGAGTACGAATTTCATAATAAAAGTTGGGTCCAAGTACCAGGGGGGGGCCCAAAACCCCTTAAAATAGGCTAATTTGACGATCTTGACAATATGGGACTCAAATGAAAGGTATTCGGGAGTAGATTACGAATATGGCCAGGAAGTAGGAATAGGCTTTGTAATTTATTAATAACGGAAGGGGCGGACCATCCACCTTTACCCCAAAAACATCACCCAAAATCAAAAGTGGACTGATAAGAACAATATGGGTATCAAATGAAAAGTATGCGTGAGTAGATAACGAATCTGGCATACAAATTCATGTCGAAGTATAGGGTGTCACCCCACTCCCATAAAAACGCCTAAAATGAACACATTAGCCAATCACGGATGTATGGGATTCGGTTTGTTTGTTCCGTATAGACTGAAAACTGGCAGAACAGACTTTCTCAAAATTTGGTCTGGAAGGAAACATTTTTTCGGTATCGGCCTTATGCCAAAAACACAACTCAAAATCAAAATAGGACCGATCGGGACAATAAAGGTATCAATTGAAAGGTATTGAAGAGTAGAATACGAATATGGTATTAAAATTTGAGTGTAGGTACCCATCGGGCCGCCCCAACCCCAACACTCCCCAAAACAGACATATTGGACATTCATTTCAATATGGGGCTCAAATGAAAGGTATTCGGAAGTAGATTTCGAATATGGCATACAAAATCAGATCGAAGTAACGTGGGTCACGCCATCCCTCAAAATTTTCATAGGTTGTGTACGTTTGTCTGGAAGGAATCATAGGCTATATAATTTTTAGACATCGGGTGGAGGCGGAACGCCAAAAACGCCACTCATATCCGATGGGCATAATAAGGGTATCAAATGAAAGGTATTGGAGACCAGAAAACGAGAATGGCATTAAAATTAGGGTCCACGTACCCAGCGGGCCCCAATCCCCAAAACTTCTCTAAACAGATATATTCGAAGTTCATGTCAATATGGGACTCAAATGAAAACTATTAGGCAGTAGATTACAAGTATGGCATAAAACATTAGGTCCAAGTAATGGGAGGTCGCCCACGCCCAAATTCCCCCAAATGGGCATATTAGCCGAGCATGGCTTTATGGGACTCAAATGAAAGGTATTAGGGAGTAGATTTGCGTTCAACTCCTAAAGATACGTCAAATGCGTTATTTGACCCATTATGATAATATGGGACTCAAATGAAAGATATTTGGGAGTAGAAAACGAATTTGATATTCAATTTTGGAGCCAAGTGTTTTGGGGTACACCCTAAAGCACCCCCTAAACTGATCTTCATTCCGTTGGAAATAAAGATCGAATTTGATATCTCTTTTGAGTGCATAGTGCCAATGGCCGCCCCAGCCCCAAAACACCTTCCAAACGGTTCTTATTTATCGGCCATGGTAATATGGGGCTCAAATCAAAGGAATTTGGAAGTGCATATGTGAGTGGAAAAATCTGAGGTCCCATCCGCATTCAGGGCGAAGTGTCCCCACCCTAAAAAGATATTAGAGAGTTAAAGAAGGTGCAGTGGAGCGGGCCCAGTTCAACTCGTCATAAATAAACACCACGAGGAACCAATGAGGAATTGTGTTGGCATTAGAACGGGATAACAACCGCTAAATTTTTTATACCCACCACCGAAGGATGGGGTATATTAATTTTGTCATTTCGTTTGCAACACATCGAAATATCCATTTCCGACTCTATAAAGTATAGATATTCTTGATCAGCGTAAAAGTTTAAGACGATCTAGCCATGTCCGTCCGTCTGTCGTCCGTTTGTCCGTCTGTCTGTTGAAATCATGCTACAGTCTTTAAAAATAGAGATATTGATCTGAAACTTTGCACAGATTCTTTTTTTTTTTTGTCCATAAGAAGGTTAATTTCGAAGATGGGCTATATCGGACTATATTTTGATATAGCTCCCATATAGACCGATTCGCCGATTTAGGGTCTTAGGCCCATAAAAGCCACATTTATTATCCTACTTTGCTGAAATTTGGGACAGTGAGTTAAGTTAAACACCTCGACATATATCTCCAATATGGCACAGATCGGTCCAGTTATAGATATAGCTGCCATATAGACCGATCCGCCGATTTAGGGTCTTAGGCCCATAAAAGCCACATTTATTATCCGATTTTGCTGAAATTCGGGACAGTGAGTTGTGTTAGATGATGGTGCATGATGGTTTTGGTGCAGGCACATCCTCCGGCAGAGACAAAGAAGGAAATCTGGTAACTGACACAGATAACATACTGAGGATATGCAAAGAACATTTTACCCAACTGTAGTGTCCAACGTTGGCGGCGAAGAGGATATCGCAGAACCAATCTCTGATGATGGTATAGAATGTTTACCTCCTAGTCAGAATGAGGTCCAAGTAGCAGTGACCCGACTAAAGAACAACAAGGCTGCAGGAGCCGACGGGTTACCCGCTGAACTATTTAAGACCGGAGGCGACACGGTGATAAGGCGTATGCATCAGCTTATCTGCGATAATTGGGCCCTATCAATGCGGCTTTAGACCTGGTAAATCCACCCTAGACCAGGTATTCACACTGCGCCAAATCGTGGAAATGACCCGAGAGAAACAAATCAACACCTACCATCTATTTTTTGACTACAAAGCCGCCTTCGATACCACTTTATGTTCAAAGGTTTTTCAAGCCATGTCTGAATTTGGTATCCCTGTAAAATTGATAAGACTCTGCTAGATGACACTTGCTGATACGCGTTCCTGAGTAAGAATAGGAAAGAATATCTCCGAACCATTTAAAACCAAACGAGGTTTCAGACAAGGAGACGGGCTATCGTGTGATCTCTTTAATATCCTGCTGGAGAAGATTATTATTAGTGTGCCATATCTTTATATGGCACACTAATCACAAGAGAACACATGCTACTCGCCTATGCCGACGACATCGATATCATAGGTCGGTCACCGCAAGTAGTAACTGCAGTCTTTGAAAGAATCGAAAGAGAGTCAGTAAAAATGGGTCTGCCAGTAAATGGAGATAAGACGAAATGGATGGTTTCAACTCCCAACAAGCCTTGCACAATCGAGCAGATAAAGAAAATGGAGAAAATTGGGAACCACAACTTTGAGACAGTCAGTAAACTTGTCTACCTCGGCACCACCGTAATCGAAACAAATGACCACCAGATAAAGCGAAGAATAATACAGGCAAACAGATGCTACTTTGGATTAAGTAGGCAGTTTAGAAACAATGCCACCTCTCGACAGACGAAGATTACACTATACAAGACACTGATACTACCCGTGCTGTTATATGGTTCTGAAGCATGGGTACTTGTGAAAGCAGATGAGGCAGTGCTTGGAGTATTTGAGAGAAAGATTCTTCGTAAGATATATGGACCAGTTTGCGTTAATGGAGAATATAGGCGAAATATGAACCACGAGCTGTATGAGCTGTATAACGACGATAGCATATTTACACGCAGTAAAATTCAACGGCTGCGTTGCCCAAGTCATGTTGTCCGAATGGATGAAGAAGCTCCAGCAAAGAAGTCTTTTGAAGGCAAACACGGTGGTACACGCAAATCGAGAAGACCAAAAGCCCGATGGGATGTTCAAATGGTGGGAGACACCTCGAAACTTGGTGTCAGAGATTTTAGAATGAGCGCAGAAAGTCGAGGCGCTTGGAACCCTATTCTATGTTCAGCTAGTGGAACAAATATTCTGTCATAGCCGATTAAAGTAAAGTAAGTTGTGTTAGACACTTCGATGTCATTCTTTAATTTGGCCCAGATCGGTCCAGATTTGGATATAGTTGCCATATAGACCGATCTCTCGATTTAAGGTTTTGGGCCCATAAAAAGTGTATGTATCGTCCGATGCTCCTTGATATATATCTGCAATTTGACCCCGATCGATTAAGGTTTGCATATAACTGTCATATAGACCGATCTCTCGATTTACGGTTTTGAGCCCATAAAAGGAGCATTTATTGTCCGATTTTCCCGAAATTTGGTAAAGTGAGTTGTGTTAGGCTCTTCGACATTTTTCTGCAACTTGGCCCAAATCGTTTCTGATTTAGATATAACTGCCATGTAGACCGATATCTCGATATAAAGTCTTGGGCCCATAAAAGACGAATTTGACACAGTGACTTATGTTAGGCTTTTCGACTTCCGTGTGGTGTATGGTTCAGATCGGTTTATTTTTAGATATATTGTAGCTACTAAAATGACTAACATTTCGTTATACACAATTGACCAATGACTTGCACTTAGTAGTATTTGGTCCAAATCGGAACATATTTCGATATAGCTGCTATGGGGCATAAGGTATGCATTTTTCACCGGATTTTGACGAAAGGTAGTTTACATATATACCCGAGGTGGTGGGTATCCAAAGTTCGGCCTAACCGAACTTTACGCCTTTTTACTTTCGTTTCTTTTGAACAAATAGGATATGTCAGCGGCGAACTTAAGACAGGAAAAGCTCCCGGTCCGGATGGAATAGCAAATGACATAATCTTTCACGTTGAAAAGGTATGGGCAGAAATACCACAACATGTCTTTAACACTTGCCTCTCGGGGGTTCTTCCTCCCAAGGTATCCTAGAGACAGAGACTTGTTCTGCATCGAGGATAATAAACCTTTGGACAATCCGTCGTCCTATAGACTACTTTGTTTTTCCTATAGGGTTGAGACGGAACTAAGAGAAAATGGAGGGGTTTCTAATCTACAATTTCGCTTTATTGAAGGGGAAATCTACCATAGATGTCATACAAGAAGTAAAAACTGCCTGGAATATCATAAGGCGGACAATAAGAGATCGTAACCTACCAGAAGAAGAAGGATTTTTCTCTGAAACACCGGCTGTACTTGGGTACTGCTTTACCCATGCTTCGGAGCCATACAACAGCAGTGTGTTGTACACCGAGGCGGCAACCCTTGCCGATGAAGGATACCATGGGGTCAATCCGGTACGTGTAACCGGCTGCCATGGGATTGTGTAGTATGATTGTCTTGTATGCGGTAATGTTTATCTTCCGAGAGGTGGCTTTGCTCCTCATCTGCTTGCTCAGTCCGAAATAGCCTCTGTTAGCCAATATTATCCTTCGTTTTATTTCAAAACTGATGTCACGTGTTTCAGCTACGGCGGTGCCGAGGTAATTAAAGTTGGTGACTATCTCAAAGTTGTAGTTTCCAAAAATTTCCATTTTCTTTATCTGATGGGCTTTACTGACACTGTCACACCCACTTTCATTGATACTCTTTCGGTACATTCGATGGAGGCCACCGTAGCGCAGAGGTTAGCATGTCCGCCTATGACGCTGAACGTCTGCGTTCGAATCCTGACGAGATCATCAGAAAAAATTTTCAGAGGTGGTTTTCCCCTCCTAATGCTGGCAACATTTGTGAGGTACTATGCCATGTAAAACTTCTCTCCAAAGAGGTGTCGCACTGCAGCACGCCGTTCGGACTCGGCTATAAAAAGGAGGTCCCTTATCATTGAGCTTCAAACTTAAATCGGAATGCACTCATTGATATGTGAGAAGTTAGCCCTTGTTTCTTAGTGGAATGTTCATGGGCAAAATTTGCATTTACTTTCGATAGTATCGAAACCTACCAGATTACTTGGTTAAAATGGTAGACAGCTATCTGAAATATAGAATGTTCCTTTTCGATACCGTGTCCGGAACAAAAGATTACAAAATAACATAATGGGTTCCTCAAGGATTGATGTCTTCTAAACGACGGTCTTCTAAATCTGGGCCTCCCAAAAGGCAGGACACTAATGGGATACGCGGAGATAAGGCGCTTATAGTCGACCAACCCACAGCTCTTCTAATAAAAACTGGGGCTAACGACTGCCTGTCATGATTTCTCACATGGCTAACATCAAAAAGGCTGACGCTGGCTGCAGCGAAGGCAGAAGGCGTAGATTTGATTGCCCTAGGCTAATGGTGGATGGACATATTATAGCCATAGGAAAAAGCCTAAAGTACTTAGGAGCTATCTAATAGCAGATTGTCATTCGAGCCACATGTTGCTAAGATCACCAAGAAAGCATTGAGTACATCAAAAAAATTGATTAGGATAGTGCCCACGGTTGCTTTTACACAATTGTTGCACGCTGCTCCAATCTTTTCAATCTCCAATCCAAAGAAGAAATTATCGAATATGTTGGAGAAAGTACACCAAACGCGTTCACTAAGGGTTACGCCTGCATGCCTCACCATATCGACAATTGCATTATTGATACTTACGGGGATATAAGGAGTTCGACGAATCCTAGAAGGGAGAAAATACAGCGCAAGATCAGCGCAAATCCCTTACAGGCGAATACAGTAAGAGAGACATAGTTCGCATTTAAAGAGAAGCGAAGAGACTTATCTGTTCCAAAGGCAGATTGGAACGTATCTGCACCGCTTCCACATGGTGGAAGACACAATTTTTAAGTGTGAACATTGGAAAAGTCTTAGATGTAACCACGGCATACCTATCCTTACTGGCATGGGTATAAAAGACGTGATGCATGAGATAATGGAAACAAGTGAGAAGTGTACCAGGTACGCAGCCTACATCCACGATGTAATGGTAGGAAAAACGGCTTATCAGCGAGGTCGAACCCTTTTATTTCAAAGCTTACAAATTCTCTAGAGTGACACTGCTTTTTGATTTTTCCTTGCCATTGTGCCAACTTATATTTACAAAGGACACTTAAACCATTGTAATTAAGGTGTTTTAGTTGAACCCGGACGGACAAACAGGCAGTCAGCCAGACAGACAGACACTTATACCCCATAATAGCAATTGTAAATTATTCTCAGAGTATTATTTTGTTTTTTTTTTTCGTCTTCCAAAAATTCACCCTTCCACCAATTCAAGGGTAAATAGAGGCAAAGAAAAATGAAATGTGTGAGCTTGGTGGCCATAATGTTGCCGCTTAATATGATAATTTTTGGTATTTTTAGAGTGTTTGTCATTGTATTAAATGCAAAAGGACATACACACCAATTGTTCTAGAGGCAAATACAGCATATTTGGGATTTCTTTGTTTATTTGGGCAACTTCCCAAAAATTCCCACAATTTTGGGGTAAAAAATTAATTTTTTTATAAGATTTTTTTTTAAAGAATAAAATGCAAAGCGTGATTTTCTAATGATTGGCTAGATTAAAATTAATTTAATTCCAAATATTTTTTTTTAAATATGGACTAGACTTAAAATAGAATAGAAACAATGCCTAGGGAAATAAAACAGCAACACATGTTATTATGATATGCTGTTTTTTTTTTTTTTTTAATTCAGGAATTTTGTTTTATAAGGGAGGGTAAAGTAGAGTGTTCCCCAGTACAGTGCCAAGTGTATAGGAGTATAAGTATTTTAGTGTAATCGTCCATAAAATGCTTAACCAAGTGTCACCACATACAGGATATACACTAGGAACCAGATACCTGCATGAGATCCAAAATTTGACACTCAATAGCCACTTTGGCCAAAGCAATTGTCTGTATCGCATGCCACATAAAAACACAGTTAGCTAGAAACACACGCACAAATACAATAGAATGAGAGATGCGCAAACGTTTAAGTAATCATTCAGTGGATGGAATTGTCAATTTGGTCTACAGACATCGTGTGTTATTTGCAAAAGAACACCACTCAGATGAGTGCCAAATGAAGCCAAAGCAAGCAGAGGAATGAGACATCAAGTTTTGTTGAACATGAACATTCCGCTAAGGAACAGGGGCAAACTTCTCACATATCAATGAGTGCAGTCCAAATCAAGTTTAAGCTCAATGATAGGGGCCGAATGTGGGCAAAAATATATCCCAATCCACCTTTCTTCCGTTTAGCCGAGCGACCACTTCTGCAGTATTTTCTCCAAGCCTAAAACTGATCAGAGAAGCTGTGGTCATCCAATACTTCCAAGTCGAATATCCTTCCTTCCGATACAAACTCATTATTTTTTTGTGGAGTCCGATATGCACCTCCTTTTTATAGCCGAGTCCGACCGGCGTGCCGCAGTGCGACACCTCTTTGGAGAGAAGTTTTACATGGTGAGGTACTATGCTATGTAAAACTTCTCTCCAAAGAAGTGTCGCACTGCGGCACGCCGGTCGGACTCGGCTTTAAAAAGGAGGTGCCTATTGGACTCCACAAGAAAATAATGAGTTTGTATCGGAAGGAAGGATATTCGACTTGGAAGTATTGGATGACCACAGCTTCTCTGATTAGTTTTAGGCTTGGAGAAAATACTACAGAAGTGGTCCCTCGGCTAAACGGAAGAAAGGTGGATTGGGCCTTCCTGACCATAAAGGGAAATGGAGACTGCAGAGGATATGAATATAATTGTCAAGCGGATCACGAAGGCCCTGAATGACTCGCTTGTATCAGCATGTTCTAGTACCAAGCCAAGGGGCAAACAGCGACTGCCATGGTGGACCCCAGAGCTGGTTTGTCTATGATAGAGCTGCAGAGAACTCTTCAACTGGGCGAAAGCCACAAGGGCACCACATGATTGAGACGTCTATAAGGCTGAACTAAGAAAATACAAGGGCGAACTGAGAATAGACTCAAAACAAATACTGTATGGAATTCTGGAGCTAAGGAAAATCCTATCCACGAAACCTATTACAGGGGGGGTATATTCAGAAGTTGGATAATGCATGGACAATGTCTAGTGAGGAAACACCAGAACTACTTGTTGATACATATTTCCCGGGAAATTCTCCAATGGACAACGTGGCCTCCAAAAAGCTTATCCCTGGTATGCAGTCGTCATCGTCGTAGGCTTTTAGGGAATTTTGTCTGAGCCGAAAATCCTTTGGGCGATAAGAAGTTTCTACTACTTAAATTTTCTAAGCCCTGATGATGTATCACTGGTTGAATTACTAGCAGTACCCAATAGACTGACTACATGGCTAAGGGCGAAATACTCTGCTTATATAAGCATATAGTATATACCTGTGAAATGGAGGGACACAAACGTTATTTGCATTCCGAATGCGGGAAAACCTTACCACACAAAGGCGAAAGATTTTCGTCCTACACGACTGTCATCCATTATGCTGGGCTACCGAAAGTGGTCTAGGTATAAATCCGTGCAAGACATAAATAGTGCTCTTCAGCAGGAGATGCAAGTTGGAGTTACAGTGGAATCCGTCTCCTTCGGAGGAGAGAATGTTCCATTTACAGAAACCGCAAAATACAGGGTGTTTTGCTGGTTAGGAAATTGAACTTCAAATCCATCATTTTGGAGAGGGCAAGAAAGGCAACTCCTTGCCCTATACACCTGCAAGAAAGCCATTGGCTAAAATTGGGGGTTTAGAACGCGCGTCTTGTTTTGGTTATATATTGCAGTTGTCAGACCATTAATGTTATAAGGTATTGTGGTATGGTGGACGGCGCTTCAAAAGTCCACCTACTGTTCAATACTCAACCGAATCCAAAGGATGGCTTGTTTGTGCATCACAGCCGCACTGAGGACGACACCCTCCGATGCACTGAATTTAATGCTACATCTAATGCCTCTAGACATTGTGGCTAGAAAAATTGCTGCGACTACTGCCGTGAGACTAAGCTCTCTCATTGGTCATCTGGCGGCTACGAACACTGTGTTATCCTTAATACAATATCCGATGTTCCAAGCAATGTGGATTACACCCTACCTGAGCCGCTTTTTGATAAAAATTACTGTACCACTATTCCTGATAAAACTGATTGGAACTACGATATCTCTGGTAACAGAAGTTACATAGACTTCTATATAGTTCCAAACTAGATGACCAGGTGGGCCTTGCGGTGTACTCTTAAGATCTAGAACTCGTCATATCGAAAAGATTACCCGACCACTGCAGTGTGTATCAAGCGGAGATCCTTGCAAGTAAGGAAGTGGTGGAATGGCTGAGATATAATGTCATAACGACGATTGGCATAAATATTTTCTCTGACAGCCAGGCAGCCATTAAACTCCTGGAGAACGTATTTTTGAACACAAAAACCGCCCTTGACTGTCGCACATCTCTCAACGAGATGGCTGAAAAGTTCATAATTCACCTGTTCTGGCTGCCGGGCCACAGAGATATCCGAGGAAATTCCAAAGCAGACGAGCTTGCGAGACTAATAACTACCCTACACATTCCAGGGATACTGGAATCTGTGGGTATGCCTCCAGGGGCACGTAAGCAAAGTCTTCAGGACCAGGCCCGAAGGACAACGAATGATAGATGGTCACAAAGAGGGGACTGTGAGCATTCCAAAACTATGTGGCCTAATCTAGACTTGAAGAGGTCTAACGCTTTGCTATCACTGGCTAGAACAGACGTCTCGGTCATAGTGCCCGTCATGACGGGTCACTGCCTGATAGACTTAAGGTTACCAGCAACGACTTTTGCAGAAGCTGTGAGGGCATCGAAGAAGAAGAGACTATAGAACACCGTTTGTGTGTGTGTCCCGCACTATTAGTAAGAAGGAGCTCCACTTTAGGTTCTCATTTCTTTGAGAACCTGTCTAATTAAGCAGATGTTAACATTCGCAAGTTGTTGGGCTTTTAAAGTAATATGAATGGTTCAACGGTAGGAACTAGAAGGCATCTTCCTTCTTCTGTTCCTGTGGTATCACAATGGACGAAAACGTCTAAGTGAATCTGATGGCAGACAGCCACTTAACCTGACTTAAATAACCTCTCGTAGCACAGAGGCTTGCATACAGCTTAAATCTTGAATAGGACGGCACTCATTGATATGTGCTAAGTTCCTTAGACAGCCAGGCAGCCTAGAGAACGTATTTCTGAACTCAAAAATCGCCCTCCACTGTCGCAGATCTCTAAAAGAGATGGCTGAACAGTTCAAAACTCAGCTGTTCAGGGTGCCTGGTTACAGAAATATCCCGGGGAATTGTAGAGCAGACTAGCTTGCGAGACTAAGAACTGCCTTACACGTTCCAGGGGAACTGGAATCTGTGGGTATGCCACTTGCGACCTATAAGCTAGGTCTTCAGGATCAGGCTCTAAGGGCAACGAATGACAGATGGTCACCAAGTGAAGGTTGTGAACACACCAGAATTATTTGGCCCAATCTATACTTAAAGAGTTGTACCGCTTTGCTCTCCATCATGACATATCACTGTCTGATCGGAAAAGAAGAAGGTTCCAATTATCGACTTCTGCAGAAGCCGTGAGAACTTCAAGGAAGAGGGAGACTATAGAACATCTGCAGGATCTGCGGGGTATGTTTGTGTCCCGCACTGGCAATCAGAAGGAGTTCCACTTTAGGTTCTCATTCCGTTGATACCTTGTCTGAGTTAATGGATATAAAAATTCACTAGTTGTTGGGATTTTTAAAGTGGTGTGCATGATTTAACCGTAGGAATTAAAAGCCATCTTGCGTTTCCTCTTGCATTGGCATCACAATGAACGAAAATCTCTGAGTCTGATTGCAGACTACCACTTCAACCTAAACTAAGCTAGAAGAAACTTAGTCTGATTGCAGATGTCGATTATTTAAATTCGAAGCGATAAAACATACCAACTCTAGTTCTATACCACCTCGATTTCCCTCTTTACAACATTGAGTTTAGTCTCCTAAAAATAGAATGTTGTAACATCAAAATGCTGCGGCAGACTAACATTCACCATAGTCACGAGACATAATCCAACTGCAGTTTTATGTGAACATGAAATGCCTAGTAGTAATCAATGAATAAAGCTTTCGCTAAACCTAACCAACTGAAGCGCTCTTACTGCAATAGTTGAAAAGAAAACAACAAAAACAAAGAGCACAAAACATAACTCTTGTCTTTTTACAAAGGCTGTTAACTTAGTAAAAATGTTAAAATTGTTCTCTTTTCTATTTTAATGGTCTATTATATAACAGAGCTCAGTAAGCTAACATCGACATAGGCTATCCAACAAAAACTTCTCTCTCAGTACAGTGCTGCTAAATTAAACGTCGTTAGCAACAAAGCACGTGGATTTTTCTGTTGTTTTGCCCATAAGCTTAATGCCATAGTGCTGCTGAAGGGTCGTAAAGCAAGGGGTAATGGCTGAAGAAAAAATGTAAACAAAAAACCCTGGCACTTAAAATGAGTGTTTTACTAAAGTGGGGTCATAGAAAAAAAGCTTTAGTAACAGAGCCCTAACAGTTATACAGCCACGACTGGGTTGGAGTCTGCTGCAAACAGCACGGCGAACAGCAGTGCTTAAAAAACAACATGTGTGTGTGTGTGTGCCCTCAGCTCGATATGCTGCTAAATGCTGCTGTTGTTATGACTGTTTCGGTTTTTTCCTTGTGTGGTGGGGTTGGGGTATTCTTTTTTTTCCTTCTTCTTTTTTGTGTTTGCATTCGTAAACAATTTTTCTGATTGGTTGGATGAGTGGAGACGGGTTTGCAGTTTTTTGTAGCCAGCCATATACTAAGGAGGCATATAGCCCCTCCATGGCAATTGGTGAGAAAGCAGAAGGCAAAGCACTCACTTTTAAGGCATTGCGAAAAATGAGAACTTGGGCCAGATAGATTGGCTTTAGTACGTTATGTAGTAGGCATAATGGAAAGGGGGAGGGGTCACATACACATTGATGGGGTTTGAGTGCGTTTAGAAAAATTGCAGCAGCCAGCAACGATGCCAGGGTTTTTGTTGTTTCTATAAAACCCCACCCAGCCAACCATGGTTATGAGAGTATTCGCTTATGCCATGTGCCGTTACATGTAGATTTTTCTGTTCTAAACTAAATTTTTTCGTTATCTTATTAACGCGTAACGGCCATGTAACATCACATCATTCAACCCGTTTGGGGGGATAAGTAATTTGTTTGTAGCACCCTTTTAGTGTTGCAGAGAGCAAAAAATGTGAGTATTGCATAGGGATAGTGTTACCATTTTTAACTTATACTAGTGGGATACATGGGATAGAATAAAAATTTGGAGTTCACCTTAGTAGCTACGACTGTACAAGCATACCAAGGTTATCTGCTAACTGTTGCTTTCAACATTTTTAGGCCCTTGAAGCAAATGCTACTTTTATACAAGAGATATGGTTATTTGGAAATCCCGCATTGAAATCCTTTGGCCAAAAACTCAAAGCTTCGATAAACTCTGACAAATGCTTATGGGGACAACTTCAAGAAGCGAAAGTAAAACTAAATCATTTGGTGCAAAATTTTAACGGAAATCGGATAAGAGTTGCACCCTCTAGAGGCTCAAGAAATAAAATCGGAAGATGCGTTTATATGGGAGCTTCATCAGGTTGCGAACCGATTTAGACCAAAATTGGGCATAGTTGTTAATGGTCAAACCAAAACAATTCTTGCAGAATTTCAGCCAAATCGGATAATAATTGCGCCCTCTAGCGGCCCAAGAAGTCAAGACCCAATATCGGTATATATGGGAGCTATATGCCGATTTGGACCATACTTGGCGGAATTGTTGGAAGTAGAAATAAAACATTTGGTTCAAAATTTCACCGAAATCAGATAACAATTGCACCCTCTAGGGGCTCAAGAAATCCAGACCCGAGATTGGTTTATACAGCAGCTTTATCAAAACATGGACCGATATGGCCCATTTACAAGCCCAACCGATCCACACTAAAAGGAAATATTTGTAAAAAATTTCAAGCACCTACCTTACGCCTTCAAAAATAAGCATCTGTCGAAAGACAGACGTACATGGCTAAATCGACTTAGAATGTCAATACTTTGTTGCGTCTCCGACCCCTCTCCTCTGTAGTTTTACAGGGACCAGTACTCCTACGCCCAAGTGTTAGGATATAATACAAGCTTTTGGACGAGTGAAGGCCATTTTAGGCGGGGATCCTCAAGGTTTTGTAGCCTCTGAAGACGATTTCAAGGACGAAGCAACTCCCTGGTCCTGCTATCGCGATACATGTCTCAAGTCAAGGCGCTGAAGGCTTTGACCTCAGATTATATGATGTTGAGACTTGTTAAGAGAATTGGAGAATAATTCATCGGCACGAAAGTACTTATCGGCACAAAAAAAAACATCGAAATTACAGGGGCACCTTTTTCTGTTCAAACCCTTAGGAACTAAAAGATCCTCATGGTCTTGAAGGTCCTAGAAAAGATTAACAGGCAGAATTGACTGCCTGAACCTACCATAACTATGCCAGTATGTATATGCGAACACTCAGGCGACCCCGAAGATCTGATACTTAATGAGCGATGCAAAGAAGATCTGCGGATCTTAAGTAAGTCTGTCTGACTTCTGGGTCCCATAAAATTAGTCAACTGAAGAGCTAATCAAGAATGGGTGATCACCGAACCCTATCCTGTGGCCTACACGAATAAGGTGCGAATTGATGTCATGTGTTGCAAGTTGGCCTATGGCTGAGTTTCACAAGAAGAACTCAGGCGCTTAACTTGTGGTTGACGATTTGACTGAAATTTTGCATGTGATGTTATGTTATGACTTTCAACAACTGCGTCAAGTACGACCCAAATCGATCTAGAACCTGATATAGCTTCCATATAAACCGGTCTCCCGAAATGACTTCTTGAGCCCTTACAAGCCGCAATTTTTATCTGATTTGGCTTAAATTTCCAACAACCGTGCCAAGTACGGTCCAAATCGGTCCTTAACCTGATATAGCTCCCATATAAACCGATCGCCTGAATTGACTTCTTGAGCCCTTACAAGCCGCAATTTATGTCCGATTTGGCTGAAATTTTGCGCGTGGTGTTCAGTTATGACTTCCAGCAACCGTGCCAAGTAGGGTCTAAATCGATTAGCTCCCATATAAACCGATCGCCAATTTGACTTCTAGAGCCCTTAGAAGCCGCAAATTTTTGTCCGATTTGGCCGAAATTTTGGCCGTTGTAATCTTTTATGACATTCCGTTTGTAGCACCTCTCGTTTGTTGCACCTTTCCCGATTTGATTTCTTGAACCCTTACAAGCCGTAATCTTAGTCCGATTTGGTTGAAATTTTGCGCGTGGTGTTCTATAACCTGATATAGCTCCCATATAAACCGATCGCACGAATTGACTTCTTGAGCCCTTACAAGACGCAATTTTTGTCCGATTTGGCTGAAATTGAGCATGTGGTGTTCTTCTATGACTGCCAACAACTGTGCCAAGTACGGTCCAAATCGGTCTATAACCTGATATAGCTCCCATATAAACCGATCTCCCGAATTGACTCCTTGAACTCCTGGAAGCCACACATTTGTCCGATTTGGCTGAAATTTCATCTTTTATGACTTCCTACAACTGTGCCAAGTACGGTTTAAATCGGTGTATTACCTGATATAGCTCCCATATAAACCTCTCTCCCGATTTGACTTCGTGAGCCCCTGAAAACCGCATTTTTTTTAAAAAAATTTTGCACGAAGTGTTCTCTTATGACTTCCAAAAACTGTGCCAAATACGGCCAAAATCAGTCTATTGCCTGATATAGCTCCCATGTAAACCGGTCTCTCGATCATCCTTGTTCGATTCCTAGAAATTTAAAGCTTAATCTATGGTGGTGGGTTCCCAAGATTCGGCCCGGTCGAACTTACAACACTTTTGCTTGTTTTATTACTTGTTTTTGTTCAGAAAATATATTCGAAATTTAATTTCTTTTGATATGTTCTCAAATTTTTATTTCTCTAAGTTCTGGCAAAATTGTATTTCTAAAAAAAAAATGTTTTCTACCTATAGAAAAACTTTTCTCCGGAATTTTATTATTTTATGGTTGAGAATTTTCAAACCTAGTGGCAACACTGCTTAGGGGTAGCAAGGCTATTTTTATAGTATTCCCCATCAACGTAGGGTCTTATGTACTGTTATCCACACAAAAATCACCGCGTGTTTGTGAGTGCTTGGATGCATCAGACTATGGGTGTGTGGAGTGTTTGTGTGTGTGTGTGCTGCGAGACAAGTGTTCTCGTAATGAGCTAAACTCATTTTGTTACACACTACTTGGATGTTGTATCTCTTTCTAACATGTTTGGGGTGTTGTAGCAAAGGGAGGCAAACAACACCACCTATTTCATGCTACCTATTTTTGTTGTTGTTTTTGTTTACTAATGTTGCCTATCGCTGCGTGTTTATGTTAATCACTGCTATACTGCCTGCCAGCCAGTCGTCGGCAGTAGAGAGAGGCTGCGTGCTGCTTACGGCCACAACGGCCGCCTATTTTTTCGCAAGCCCCCACTCATTCCATCTCTTTTACACCTGTAGCCTTGGGTGGCCATTTTCCATCCCTAGTTTTCTTTTTGCTATATATGTGTGTGTGTGTGTGTGTGGGTCCACACACATACATACATTCTCGGTTATGCCTTTTTCAAATTTGTAGTTTTTTGGTTTGCCTCCTCCATTATTCACGTTGCATAGGTTTTTTGCCTCATTTCTAAAACGTTTTTTTTTTTCGTCGTTGTTGCTGCTGCTTTTGTACAGGCCCAATTTTTTATGGATTCATTTTATGCCTTGGCAACATTTCGCTCTAACCCCTTCCTTCTCATGTCCTTGGCTCATATAGTCGGAATATGTGAGTATGTGTGTGTGTGTGTGGGTGTGTATGTGTGCTTAGTTTTTAATTTAAAACAACTTTTAATTGCAATTTTTCCTCTTTGGGAGCGTTTTTCTTGTTTTTTTTTGCAATTGCCTAGGACGCGGGAGTAGATATAGGGGTTTCTTCTGTGTTGTTTTTTCCCAGGAAAATGTTTCAATTATGTAAAATGAAGGACTACAGAACGAAATGTAATTAAAAGGTCTAAACTGTATGGGAGTAGAGTATCGTGGGAAAAAAAAAAGAAAACAAAAAACGCCACTAATCACTTAAGGGCTTCTTGAGTGTCTGAAATTTAAATAAAAGGCAAACCAATTTGAAGAAAAACTAATTTGGTTGATTTCTACATCTGCAGCATAAAATTTTGACAAAATTTACTAAGAAATTTTTACAAAACTTCCCCTAGAAATGAAAATTTGACAAAATTTTCTATAAAAATAAAATTTTGAAAACGCCAGACCTCGGAGAAGTTTGCACCGAATTTGGCGAAATTTTGTATGTCACCTCATGGTACCCCGAAAACTCGAGATTGGTTTTGGGGTCAACTAACCTAGGGGGACGCCCTATCTTAAAACCCACCCGAACGGACATGTTTACCGACTGGGACAATATGGGTATCAAGTGAAAGGTATTTAAGGGTAGAGTACGAACTTGGCACACAAATGTTAATCTTAATGATGGGGTACACCCCCCCCCCCAAAAAAAAAACCACCCAACAGGACACTTTTACCGCTTTCGGCAATATGTGTATCAAATGACATGTAAATTTCACCTTAAGTGTTGGGGGGAGATCCCCCCCACCTCCAAACAGGACCCTTTCAGGGCTTAAGGCAATACGGGTATCAAATGAAAAGTATTTAAAAGTAGAGTACAAAATGACATACAAATTTATTCCTTGGTGACTGAGGGGCCTTTCTACATCAAATGCAAGGTATTTAAATGAAGAGTCAGAATCTGATATAAAAATGTATTCCTTGGTATCTGAGACGCCTCCCCACCCCCCAAAACCTCTCAACAGGGCATGTTTACCAATTGGGATGAATATCAAATGAAAGGCGTTTGGAAGTTGAGAATGTCCAACATTACAAAATGGGTATCAAATGCAAGGTCTTTGAGAGTTGACTACGAATCTGGTATATACATCAGCCCATCCACTAAATATCCTTCAATAGGACGTGTAGTTCGAGCGGGATAATATGTGAATTAAAAGAAAGCTCTATGTCAGTAGAGCTCGAATCTAAAGTTGATGTAAGGATTCAAGAATCTGGGTCACGTACAGCCCTCCAGCAGCAAATGTATATCGCGACGAAAAAGGACTCAAATAAATTGTCTTTTGGATCTGAGGCTCGGGGGGAGCAACCCTCCCCTCCCCAGAAAAACAACACCAGTGTCATGTAGGACGACTGAGAACCTGTTGTACACAAATGAAAGGACATGACAGAGGGCAATCCCCCTCCCGCTATTCTACCCAAAAAAAAGGAATTAAAATTAATATCTGAAGGACGATCAGGATAGAAAAGGCAATTATTTGGTAGTCGAGTTCACTTTTTGCCCTCAAACTGAGGTAAACTCAGGAGGACCTAAGGATCTTTAAAAATGTGCTATACCAAGTGGTAGCTTTGAAATATGATTTTGAGCGTAGATAACCGATACAAAAAAAAAATAATTAGTGTGGATCTGAACAAGACTGAACAAAGCTTCATATCAGAAACTCCCCCTAAACCACACATATATGCCGACTATAGCAATATGTATCAAATGGGGTTTTCGGGAGTAGAGTATGAATCTGATATCCACTTTCGGGGCAAAGGGTTTGGCTACTCTAATCCACCACCAAAACCAAGAGAATGAAGTAGATATAACATCCAACCTCAAATGGGCGGACCCTCCCCTTACCCTATTTTCAAAAACGGCAGATCTCGAAGGTGGGTGGGGCAATCTAAGCGAAATTTAGTTTGTTTATAACAACTCAAAAACAAAAATTTGGCATCCTTATTAAGGGTGGGGTACATAGGGGGGCCGCGCCACCCCCAAATCCCGCCAAATGGAAATATAAACCAACATATGGGGCTCAAATTAAGGGAATTCGAGACTACACCACGAATCTCATATATGAGGGTCCACTTAACCCCCAAAAATACCGCCATACCGGTCATATTAAGCGACCTTACCAATATAAAGGTTTTTGAGACTAGTGCACGAATCTGATTTAGGGTTGTCCACCTACCGACCACAGCAATATAAGGCTCAAATGAAAATTCTTTGGGAGTAGAGCACCAATATGATATCCACATTGGGGCGAAATATCTGAAAGGCCGTACCACCATAACCAAACTGGACTTATTTCCTCACCGTGCAAGTATAGGGTTCAGATAAAAAAAGAGAGTGAAAAAAGGCGCAGCGGAGCGGGCCCTATCTAGCTAGCAAAGCAAATGCAAATTTTGCCCATGAACATTCCACTGAGTGCAGTCCGATTAAAGTTTAAAGCTCAATGATAAGGGGCCTCCTTTTTATAGCCGAGTCCGAACGGTGTGCCGCAGTGCGACACCTCTTTGGAGAGAAGTTTTACATGGCATAGTACCTCACAAATGTTGCCAGCATTAGGAGAGGAGAACCACCGCCGAAAATGTTTTCTGATGGTTTCGCCAGGATTCCAACCCAGGCGTACATGCTAACCTCTGTGCTACGGTGGCCTCCCCTGTCTAGCTAGTCTTATTATAAAAACCATTTCGTATAGATTCAAAAACGGCTTAACCGATTTTCTTCAAATTTTCACAGATGGTGCATAATGATCTCATGGTGAAAACAGGGTTCTAAATTTTTTTGATATCTGAAGGGGGGCGGACCTTTCCCCTTGCCCTAATTTTCAGAAACGCCAAATCTCGGAGATGGGTGGTGTGATTTAAGCGAGATTTTGTGTGCTCTCTCAAAATAACCTAAAAACAAAATTTTGGTATCCAAATTTCGGCTGGGGTACCTAGGGGGGACGCCCCACTTCCAAAACCTACCAAATATATTTATAGACAACAGTGGAAAACGAATCTGATATTCAAATATGGGGTCAGGTGTTTGGGGGAGCAGCCCCACCCCCAAAATACCCCTAAATCGGACATATTTATCGACCATGGCAGTATGGGGCTCAAACAAAAGGTATTTAGGAGTAGAGCATGAAATTGATATCCACTTTCAGGACCAAGGTTTGGGGGCCCATCCCTTCCCCAAAACATCCCAAACAGGGCTTATTTACTGACCATTGTCAATATGGGACTCAAATAAAAGTTTTTTTTGAGAGTAGAATACGAGTCTTATATCTAAATGTGGAACCAAGTATTTGGGGGGCGCCCCTTCCCTAAAACAACCGCCCAAGGGGACAAATTTACCGATAACAATATGTGACTCAAATGAAAAGTCTTTGGTAGTAAAGAACGAATTTGATACCAATATTCAGGAAAAAGTGTCTATGGGGTCACCCCACCCCCATAAAACTACCCAAATAGGACGTAACTGCTGAAAATTGCAATATGGGGCTGATCCTACCTCCATAAGAACCTCCAAATAGGATGCATTTGCTCGCCATAACAATTTGGGTCTTCAAGACAGTGGAGCTCGATATTCATAGTTTTTAGGGCCCATACCCCAAACTGGACATATTTGCTGACTTTTGCAATAAGGGGTTGAAATGGAAGGTATTTGGAATAGAAAACGAATTTGATATCCTATTTCGAGGCCAATGGCAATATGGAGTTCAAATAAATGAGACTAGTTGAGAGTGTATTTTCCCAAAATACAACACAACAAGCTCAAATAAAGGTATTTAGGAGTAGAATATGACAAAATTTCCCAGGACCAATTTCCAATAGAAATGAAATTTTCACAAAGTTTCCCATAGAAATAAAATTTTGACAAAATTTCCTATAGAAATGAAATTTTGATAAAATTTCCTATAGTAATGAAATTTTGACAAAATTTCCTATAGAAATGAAATTTTGACAAAATTTCCTATAGAAATGAAATTTTGACATAATTTCCTATAGAAATGAAATTTTGACAAAATTTTCTTTAGAAATGAAATTTTGACAAAATTTCCTATAGAAATGAAATTTTGACAAAATTTCCTATAGAAATGAAATTTTGACAAAATTTCCTATAGAAATGAAATTTTGACAAAATTTCCTACAGAAATGGAAATTTTGACAAAATTTCCTATAGAAATGAAATTTTTACAAAATTTCCTATAGAAATGAAATTTTGACAAAATTTCCTATAGAAATGAAATTTTGACAAAATTTCCTATAGAAATGAAATTTTGACAAAATTTCCTATAGAAATGAAATTTTGACAAAATTTCCTATAGAAATTTTTTTTTTTTTTTTTTTTTTTTTTTTTTTTTATTTATTTTCATTACAACTGAGTTACACTCATCTAGTAATTTTAAGATAGCGTATAGATAAATAATACAAACTAGAGAATTTAGCCTAGTTCGAATTCATTTTGTGGAAATAGTTCAGTAACTACATCCTAGTTCTTGGGATTTAGGGCCTCTTAAGGGACTAGATCCATTGGTATAGTTCTTTGAAGTCTTCTGGTGGCTGGATAGTTTCGAACAATATTATTTAAGTCAGAGTTAACGTGACTATGTAACTTGTTCGCATGTTTCAGGGCGTGAATGGATATTTCCTCTGATATTGACCTCACTCCCAAGTCTCTGTGCAGATCGGTGTTTCGTATGTACCAAGGTGCATTAGCAATGGTACGAAGGATTAAATTTTGGGTTTTTTGAATCTTTTCTACTTCATTCTTGGCAGCGCAACCCCAAAGTTGTATTCCGTAGGTCCATATTGGTTTAATCATTTGATTATACAAAAGAAGTTTGTTTTGAATCGATATTCTATTGTCCACTAGCATCCAGTACAGCTCTGAGAATTTTATTTTTATTTCCTTATTTTTTTTCTTCACGTGCTCTTTCCATTTAATTTTAGTGTCTAGGGTCATTCCCAAATATTTTGCTGTGTTTGCGAATGGTATTACTTTACCATTTAGATATAACGGTAAATAACGAAGTTCTTTGTTTGTGAAAAGTATGTGGATTGACTTGTTTTCATTTAGATTCATCCTCCATTTGTTTATCCAAAGTAAAATGTCCGACAGAGCTGCTTGAAGTTTATTTGTAGCTTCAATTTCACTATTGGCAGTCGTAAGAATTGCAGTGTCATCGGCAAATGTTGCAATTGTTGCATCAGGCGGGTTTGGTATATCTCTGGTGTAAAGAAGGTATAAAACAGGGCCTAGGACACTCCCCTGAGGTACTCCAGCCTTTATTGGTTTCAGTTTTGAATAATTATTTTCTATTTTTACTCGAAAGTGTCTGTTGGTTAAGTATGATTCCAAGATTTCATAAAATTCCGTTGGGAGATCGTTATGAAGTTTGGTTAAGAGCCCTTGGTGCCAAACTTTGTCAAATGCTTGTCCCACGTCTAAAAACACGGCAGAGCAGACGAGTTTATTTTCAATGGCTCTTTCGGCTATATCAACTATTCGGTGAACTTGTTGTATAGTTGAATGATTATTTCGGAATCCAAACTGATGGTCAGGTATGAGAAGCCTACTTGTTAATAAGGGACGCAATCTTTTTAATAGCAACTTTTCAAATATCTTTGACATAACCGGTAGTAGCGATATCGGACGGTATGATGTTATTTCATGATCAGGTTTTCCAGATTTCTTGATTACGATAACTTCTGCAACTTTCCATTCTAATGGAACATGTCGCAGACGAAAACATGCATTTATTATAAATAAAAGCTTTTTAACAGCTATATGTGGAAGCTTTTTAAGTATTTTGGTTGTTATTAAGTCATAACCTGGAGATTTCTTAGCGCTCAGATCTTTGGCGATGAGATTTTCTAGCTCTTTAATTGTAGCTGGTTTAATGACTTGGTTGTCACATTTTTCTAATTTATAAGTTTCTTCATTGTCAGACCTACATTCAAGTGGTTTAAATATGTTGCTAAAATAATTTGCAAACAAATCTACTTTTTCTTCGGCTTTTTTTACCCATGATCCATCTACATTTTTAAGTGGTGGAATGGTTGGGGAAGCTTGATTTAATTGCCGCGTGGCCTTCCATAGATTGTAGTTGGTTTCTTTGGTTGCTGTTAGGTTTCCTAAGTATCTAGACATAGCCTTATTTTTTGACTCCTGTGTGATGCGTTTGAGTTCATTAACAAGCCTGTTCAATGTTCTTTTATTTTCGATTGTTCTTTCTCTTTGCCATTTCTTCCTAGCTTTTCTTTTCTTCGATAAAAGGTCTCTAATTTCCTTCGGATATGTGCCAGTAGTGTTGGTATGACTTGTAGTAGGAGTACTTTCCCATGCAGACGTTTGTATTGCGTTGATGAAGCTTGTCAACTCTTCATCAATTTGATCTTTGGTTCTAAGGGGAATCTTTAGTTCAATTTTCTCAGACAATATATATTTGAAAAATTGCCAGTTAGTACGATTATTCGAGAGAAAACTTGGAGTTTCTTTTTCGATAAAATTATCACTGACGGTCATTATCACTGCAGAATGATCCGATGATGATAATGCAGCTGTGTTCTCAATGTAAATAAAGTTTTTAGGTATATTTTTAGTAACAAAAAAATCAATTAAATCTGGAATACGTTGCTCATTCGATGGCCAATACGTAGGCTCGTTTCCTGAATATATCTCACATTTTAGAGCTCTGCATGCTTTGTGAAGTTGGTGTCCTTTGGGTGTAGTTAATCTAGAACCCCAGAGTTTGTTTTTAGCATTGAAATCTCCTCCTAATATAAAGTGATTTTGAAAACCTTTTAAAACTTCAATGTATTGTTCGCTTTTAATGTTATGCCTTGGAGGTGAATTGAGAATGCTATTAATTTTAAAGATATTTTCCATGTTATCATCTCTGTGGAAAGTGACTCGAAATATAGGCAGTTTTCTGTATGTATAAGAGTTGCTTTCTTCTTTTCTCTCTTTCTTTAAAATGTTAACTGCATCAAGGGGATTGAAGCCTTTGTTTTGAAGATCTTCTATGATGTCTTCTTTAGTGCATGTATGGTGGAGGCCTCTTATAATTACTTTGTTTGGCCTCTCTGTTTTATTTTCATATGTGTACCATTCGAATTTCATTGAATTTAATGTTGCTGATAAGTTTCTGTACCCTGTTGAGTCAGTAGTGTTAATTTTCCACACATTATTGTTCAAAGAAGTAATAGTAACATTTTGGACATTTGCAGATTTTAGAATGTTTTTTATTCCTTCATAGCTAGTTACTCCTACAACATTAATTGGAGGAGGTTTATCAACCCATCCTTGTTTCACTGCGTTTTGTTTATTTATATTGTTGTTTTCACTATTAGTTTTAGGTGGGTTGTATTGTTTATTACC
The DNA here is from genome assembly GCF_963082655.1 of Stomoxys calcitrans. Classification (NCBI taxonomy): domain Eukaryota; kingdom Metazoa; phylum Arthropoda; class Insecta; order Diptera; family Muscidae; genus Stomoxys; species Stomoxys calcitrans. The sequence continues at coordinate 40,426,633 of NC_081556.1, read as the reverse complement.
TTGGTCTTGGTTGACTTTGTTAGCAGTTGATCTGTTCTTTTTTGACCTCTGGACGATCCAATTAGTTTCCCTTTCTAGTTCCTCTTCATCTGTTACATATTGATGAGCATTTACATTCACGTTTTGTTCCTCTTCGGAGTTTTGATCATAGTTTACGATGTTTTCATCAACCATGGAAGCGCTATCACTATATCTTTCATGTTGAAAATCGTTATTGGAATGCAATTGTTCTTTAAGGGCAATGTTTTCGTGCTTCAAATGTTGTAGTTCAGCAAGAATGTTATCAATAGAATGCTGCATTTCATGAATTTGCTGCTTTAACATAGTGTTTTCATTCTGAATAATCTGTATTCTATTACCTCGTAAAGGCGTTCCTCCGCCAGGAGGCGGGTTATTAAAGCTCATTTTAAATTTTAAATACAGTGACCGTTAATAACAGGGTGACTATATGTATATTTTCTTTAAAGTCATGAACACCACCACAGTTGTTTGAACTAAGTCTGGCAACACCATTTGACCGTCAGACTGAGAAACAAGATCAGCTGCTGTTGTTTTATTTCTTATCACAAGGGACAGATATAGTTTGTTTTTTAATCGTAATTTTGAGTTTTTTCACTAGTGGTGAATTTCTTTTGCATCCAAGTGTGTTTTTCTTTTGCAAAATGTTTTGCCGTTTCTGTGCACACCCGACAATTCCCGAGAAGAGATAATAATCGATGCACTACCCAGGAGTGTAAGGAATTTTTTGCACTACTTTTAATGGTGATGGTATGTTATGTTCTATATTTCCTATAGAAATGAAATTTTGACAAAATTTCCTATAGAAATGAAATTTTGACAAAATTTCCTATAGAAATGAAATTTTGACAAAATTTCCTATAGAAATGAAATTTTGACAAAATTTCCTATAGAAATGAAATTTTGACAAAATTTCCTATCGAAATGAAATTTTGACAAAATTTCCTATAGAAATGAAATTTTGACAAAATTTCCTATAGAAATGAAATTTTGACAAAATTTCCTATAGAAATGAAATTTTGACAAAATTTCCTATAGAAATGAAATTTTGACAAAATTTCCTATAGAAATGAAATTTTGACAAAATTTCCTATAGAAATGAAATTTTGACAAAATTTCCTATAGAAGTGAAATTTTGACAAAATTTCCTATAGAAATGAAATTTTGACAAAATTTCCTATAGAAATGAAATTTTGACAAAATTTCCTATAGAAATGAAATTTTGACAAAATTTTCTATAGAAATGAAATTTTGACAAAATTTCCTATAGAAATGAAATTTTGACAAAATTTCCTATAGAAATGAAATTTTGACAAAATTTCCTATAGAAATGAAATTTTGACAAAATTTCCTATAGAAATGAAATTTTGACAAAATTTCCTATAGAAATGAAATTTTGACAAAATTTCCTATAGAAATGAAATTTTGACAAAATTTCCTATAGAAATGAAATTTTGACAAAATTTCCTATAGAAATGAAATTTTACAACTCACTGTCCCTTTTATGCGCCGAAGACCTTAAATCGAAAGATCGGACTATATGGCAGCTATACCCAAATCTGGACCAATCTGGGCCAAACTGAAGAAAGGTGTCGAAGGGCCTAACACAACTCACTGTCCCAAATTTCGGCGAAATCGGACAAAAAATGCGCTTTTTATGGGCCCAAGACATTAAATCGAGAGATCTGTCTATATGGCAGCTATATCCAAGTTTGGACCGATCTGGGCCAAACTGAAGGAGAATACAGAGTGGCCTAACACAACTCACTGTTTCCAATTTCAGCAAAATCGAATGATAAATGTGGCTGTTATGGGCCCAAGACCTTAAATCGGCAGATCGGTTTATATGGGGGCTATATGATGATGTAGTCCGATACAGCCCATCTTTGAACCTTACCTGCCTATGGACAAAAAATAGACAAAATTTCCTATAGAATGAAATTTTGACAAAATTTGCCGTAGGAGTAAAATTTTGGAAAAGTTTTCCATGGAAGTGAAATTTTGACAAAATTTTCTATAGATATGAAATTTTAATAAAAATTCCTAAAGAAATTAAGTTTTGAAAAAATCTTCTATAGAAATTAAATTTTAACTTAACCTGCTATAATATTGACGACTCATCCTTAAACCTTCAATCTTGAATTTCCTATCCTTATTGAAATACAAAATTTCACCTCTTTCTTCTCTTACGAAAGATTATCTTTTTGCATTACCCACGATATTAATCGAACATTAAATATTTGCTATTTTCCTTTCTTTCAGCATTTGTCTTCTTAGAAGGGTCAACAAGCCTTGATGTCCTTGCAAAGAAGCAAACCAAAGTCTAAACGTGTTTTGTACTAAATGAGAACTAAATCCAAAATACACATTCAAGCAAAATGAAAAAAAAAAACAAAACACCCACCATTTTATCTATAAGCCAACAGCATCCTTTGGTGGGCCAAACTTTTTCGTTTTGAGATAAGCATGAGAAAGGGGGAAGAGAAATATTTCGAAATGTGCGTAAGCGAAACAAAACAACAAAAGCCAATGCGTCCCATAAAATACTTGGCCACACACACACACACACTCATTCGTATAGTCCATCGTATATAAGGGCTATCACATTAAAAACAACCCACAAGAAGATGTGCGTTAAGCTGATTGGTTGGCTGGTGGGGTAAAACTACAGTCATGTACAAGGAAGGCAAACGGGATATCACCCACATACACTCAAAAGACATGGGGCATACAACAGGTCCCTGGTTGCTGGTAATACATAAGAGCTCTACCAACATAAAACAATTGATGTACAAGGCAAATGAGCACAGTCAAGTAGAGGACATTAAAATACTACATTCTCCTCTATGTATGTATGTGTGTGTGCATACATATATGCTGGCAAAAATGGCAGCAAGTGTGAGTGTGATTTAAAAACCGCAGAAAACACAATGGCCGTGTTGCAATGCAAAACCACGCATTGCACACTAGCTCAAACCACCACACACACATACTCAGGGCAATGGAAAAGCAAGAAGAAAAAAGGTTTACCAAATAACAGCTACAATACCATAGAGCTTTTCTCACTCCCTTTATTGGGGAGGGGGTGCCACTAAGCAAACTTAAAAAAAACCCAACTGCCGCCAGGTCAGAAACAGTAATTAAAAGTTAGTGCTCACCTCCCCAAGACCCTGTCCAAACAAAAATCATGATGATGCTGATGACAATCATCATCACAGGACATTAAACCTAAAAAGGAATTAAGCAAATGACAGGCAGAAAAAAAATTATGAATACAAATCGAAATTTCAAAAAAACCAAGAGAAGAAATTGGAAATATACCAACAGTTTTCACAAACTGCAATTTTCATAATTGCTTTGTGTTTTTTTTTGGGGGGGGTGGAAAAGAGATTGCAGTGCTAACAACACTTGCTCGCATTTATAAGCACTTTGACTCACTGTGTTCTACTCTGTGGGTTTAATTTGTTTAATGCTGCCTACTTTTAGGCGCTACTCGATTTTTTTGTAGTTTTCTCAAACATGGTGAATCAGCGAAAAAATTTTTTTTTTGTTCATTTCTACTAAAAATAAAATAAAATAGAGATAAAAAAATATACAAATTTAACTCATTTAGGGCTTGGTTCAAATATAATAAACTACAATAGGCTGGTATAGAATTTCAGAAAGTTGTGATGATTTACGACAGATAGCTTTATTCATTGGAGGGCTATAATGATTTCGAAAGTCCGAGTGATACACAGATCCACTTAATGTCTATATTGTGACGGAATGGCAAGATATAAATTGCGATTAGGATACAAAAAAATTTAAATGAAAAATCAATTCAAACCTAAGCTTTTCATAAAATTTTAGGGTTGACAAATCCCAGGAAGACAGACAGATACCAAAAGTTTGGGACTCTTCCTAGGCTCCGCAACTATCCAGGTAGGCGAAATATCTACGCTGATTCATCGCTTCAAAATTGCCATTAAAAAAAAGATAGAAGGCGCAAAGAACTGATCGCCACCTACTCTTATAGAAGGATATTTGGTAGGAAGCGGCCCAAGGATCTATCGGTTGATAGTGCCCTTCAAGATGTGGTTGGCTACATCTAAGGGTATTTTGGAAGTGGGTGGCTTCACTTTGGCGGCATAAGCGTAGAAAAGCCTCTAGGGTGGGCTAAGCAACACCAGAAAAGATTTAATTTTCTCGGCCTTCTTGACGAATTGGGTTGATACGGTGCTGAGAGGCCAGATTATCAACGCTTTACTAGTGGAGCGCTCGATAACGAAATTTGTAACCAGTCCAATTCCGCAAGAAGGAGTTTTACCCCTCTTTTGTGGATTTTGTTTATCAGTGGAATCCTGAGGTTTTTCCAGAAGATGATGGTGAAGGGTGAATTTATCTTAACCTAAGTTTGTTGCCTAAGCGGATGACGAGGCCATTTCCTCCCTACTATTACGGAACTCTGTCAGGTGTCGTTAGGGAAGCTATCTGGATGGACGAGGGCCAACGGGTTTGGCATAAGATCAAGAAAGACAGAGCAGATACTGTGAGCAGAGCTGTGAGCATCACCCGGGCTGGGCCTTTAAGGTCCGATTAGTGTGGTGTGCATCGCTGTCACAAGAAACTTAGCTGCGAGCTACCGGGCACGTTCACAGGTTGCCGATAGAAGAATTCTCATACGGAGTATCTGCAACCACAGTCGCAGACAATCAGCGGTATCGAGTGGAGAATCTCAGTGAGAGTCCGAGCAGCACCGGCACTATACTGTGTCCCTACGATGCTCGATACGACAAGGCGAGTTATGGACGCCGTCGAAAAAACAATGGCCAACCTGTTCCCGCGGCGGTTGGTCTTTTTGACCGGAACGAGCTTGCTCACCTACAGGAGCTAGACGAGGATCGCCCACCTCCACATGCATATGTTGCTACAACAACAACACCCAAAAGAAGAAATCAGGGTGTTTTTAGGGGAACTGTTCTGCATGGATAGAGCTGCCGCTTTCTCCGCAGGCCGAATAATTAGGCGTAATTCTATGCCAGAAACTAAGCTGAAGAAGAAACGTCGAGGAAAGGGTCAAGAGGAGATGGAATACGGTTAACTCCTGTCGCAACTCGATAGGAATGAGTTTGGAGTTAAGGCCAGGGACCGTACATTGAGTTTTAAAGGCGTTTGTTCGACCGATTTTCACCTACGGATGTCTGTTGTGGCATAGGGCTCTGGACAGCTGTGCCCTCCGCAGAACGATCGAAAGGTACAGCATACCACGGCGGTGCCAATTTCTGGAGGAGAAGAACCCTAAGAAATGGGGATTATTATATACCAGGAGTGTCATTCCTTTTTGGACATAACACAGTGGGATAGAATCAAAAAAAAAACTAGCAAAAAAAAATTCCAAGTTTTTTTTCGATTCTATTCCACTGTGAGTCATTTTCCCGAAAAGAGATCTCTTGACTGCGGGATGGATATATGTTCGGGACAGGAGTTTTCATTGAATTCCTTGGCAGCAAGGTGTCACATTGGCTTCTGCATGAGTGCAGAGTCTTTCGAAGAAGGTTTTCGCTGTCCTGAAGGTATAGGGTACGATGTCGATGAAGGAGCGGCGGCCCGATCAGACTGTCACGATATATGTGGGCTGGTCTCTTCACGGCGGTGCCGATTTCTAAAGCAAAGAGGAGTACCCCGAGAGAAGAGAATGGAGATGCGGAGTGGCGGCACGCGACTTATTATATAACACGGAGGTCCTTGTTGGATGTAATTTTCCCGAGAAGAGATGGATATGTGGGGGCATCGGGACAGAAGTTTTCATTGAATTTTTTGGTAGCAGGGAGTCCCATAGGATGAGTGCATAGTCTTCGAAAAAAGGTTTTCGCTGTCCTGATGGCGGAGCGGCGGCCCGATCAGACTGTCACGATATGTGAGGGCAGGTCTCTTAGGACTCTGCACCTGCATGTTGGTTGTGTGGTAACGAAGATCGCCTTAAGTCTGAGGGAGTCAGGTACCTGGCGCTCCTCGAACTTTAAGCATTCTTGTGTTCTTCTTGGGAATGAAAATGCGGCACGATTGTTTATACCCCAGGGGAGTCTTTCCTTGTTGACGTGTTTGGGTGTTATTTTCACGAAAAGGGATCTCTGATTAGAGAATACTTCGGGGCCTTCTAAAGCGGACTAAATTTGATGCGGTCGCCAGGGAAAAGCCTTATTTGAATTCTTTGCTATCAGGGAAATGAAGGGTGCATCGTCATGCAGGAGTAGGTCTTCTTGATCCTGAAGACACTTCAGACGATTTCGATGCGGGAATGGTGGGTCGATCAGACTATCACTACTCATACAGACATTCAGGCGGAGCTGAAGGCCGAAACGAGATCTCCGAGAGGAGATCTCTAGGATATGGATATGTGGGGGCAACTGGACAGGAGATTTCATTTAATTCCTTAGTATTAGGGAGTCATATAGACTTCTGGATGGGTGCAGCGTCTTTCGACGGAGGTCTTTGCTTTCCTGATGGCACTGAGGACGATTTCAATAAGAGAGCGGCAGCCTGATCAGACTATCATGATATACGTGGAGAGGCCTCTCCGGTCTTTAAACCCGTTCGTTGGTTGTGTGGCAACGAAGATCGCCCTAAGACTGAGGGTGTCAGTTACCTGGCGCGCCTCGAACTTTGGGTATTCTTCTGTTCTACTGGGAGATGAAGATTAAGCGTGGCGGCATGCCATATGAGGCACGACTGATTATATACCAGGGGAGGCTTCCTTGTTGACGAGTTATTTCCCGAAAAGTATCTCTGGACTGGGGTTACTCCCTAGACCTTTTGTATACACGGATGGGACTTAATTGGATGCGCTCGCCGGGGCAAAAGCCATCTTTGAATTCCTTGCAATCAGGGAATCATATAGGCTTCTGAAAGGGTGCAGCGTCTTACAGATGCAGGTCTTCGTGGTGCGGATGACACAGAAGCCGAATTTTATGCATGAGTGGCGGGCCGATCAGACTGTCACAATTTATATAGCCATTCAGGCGAAGTTAAAGGCTATAGCATCGGCGCATGTGAGTTTGAGAATGGTTAGAAGATGCACAGATCTTCTTGGAACCATGTGTATGGCTATCAGGCCCCGTCGGACGGGGAACGAGAGCCTGACAGCCTAGCCAGAAAGGTTGCTGATTGCCATAGACCCTAGTGGGCGTGAGCGATGAGGATCACGCCCACAAGGGCACTGGAAACTAGATATCCGACCCATTGATATACAGATTAAGTGTGAGGCAGCCACTGCGGCTATGAGACTTAAGGCGATGGGAGAATGGATTGAGGATGGGAGCAGGTCATACCATCGTGGTATAATCAAGGCGACGATAGGAAACCTGGAAGGAAGGGAAGTGTTTTCCGATCGGATACTTGAGATGAACCTTGAAGTCGAGTGCTAGGCACTGATGCCAGCGCCACAGTCTTGGATTGACGGAACCCTAGTATTTAGCATCTGGAAGACCATGTTATATGGATGGATGGATGGATCAAAGCTAGAGGACAGAGTGGGTCTGAGGGTTGACATTGAGAACCCACGGACTGAGATCTGTTTTAGACTGCCTGGCCATACTACGGTCCCACAGGCACAGATCCAGGCGATCACGTAATGGGTGAGGTGGTATGGTGCCAACGCGAGGACGTCGAGTGTGAACATCTTTACCGACAGTTAACTGGCAATAAGGGCAATAACAACCAGGAGAGTAAGTTCACGAACAGTCTTGCAGTGTAAGAAGGAGATCAACGCCATCTCTGAGGAAGGGAAAATCCGCATCGTTTGGGTGCCGGGCCATAACGGAGTAAGGGGAAATGAAAGGGCAGACTATTTGGCGGTGAAGGCCAGAGGACTGCCGTCAATAAACCTGGGTAACCCGAAGCCTTTAGGGTCGACGCAGTCCAAGTTAAGGGTGTGGGCGACGAATGCTCATGCAACATTGTGGAACAGCGAAACGGTCGGTAGGACAGCGAAAATCCTATGGGGGGATCCAGATCGTGAGAAGATGAGGCTATTACTGAAAGGAAGCAAGAAGGAGGTCAGTATAGCTATTGGTATCCTAACGGGACACATAGGACTACGAGCTCACTTATGTAAAATCGGTGCGGCAAGTGATAGCATGTGTAGGGCATGAGGGGAAGATGATGAGACGTTGGACCATTTCCTTTGTCATTGCCCGGCTTTCGCCTCTAACAGATACCAGCACTTAGGTGGAGACACAATACCAGACATGAACCAACTTAGGGGAGTGGTATTGAAAACAATTAAGGATTTTGTAAGTAGCACGGAATTCTTAGCTTAAAATTTTCTTTATAGATAGTTCTTAGAGCGCACAAGAAGCCGATTACTGGCTTAGGTGTATGCCGATGGTGGCATGGGGCGGATTAATATCTGCACCCTCTTTCCAACCTAACATAACCTGATGCAGAATCAGCGAACCCTTTCCTGTGCGAGTTTCTTGGCAGAGTGGGCTCCTTCTACGATAAACTCGTGAAAGAGGAGCCCAGATCTCACCTCTGTGGATAAGCCATGACTTGCTCAAATGTATGTTAAAAATGCGTGGTATGTCTACAGTTACGGCCCAGTGAAAAAAGAGGCTCGTGGTTTGGGGGAAAACCTTTGACACCAGCGGCAACCAGATAAAATAATTCCCCTTTTGAATTTTTTGGACATGGGTGTGTATGATTATTATTCGATTAATATGCCCAAGTATGCCATATATCATACGCACCCATGGTCATTGATTTTCCATATAAAACTACTTGACAAAAAATTATTTGAAAATCAAATCGGCAAATTACGGATACCACGGACTTTGTGGCATCTTCACGCATTTCTGACAAAAAAATATATGGTTTGTCCTGATGATGTAATTGAATTTTAAAGACCTGCTTATAAGTAATTTGGGCAAAGTCTGGAATTAATTTTTGAAATTTTTCAAAAGTATGTCTAATCACCACATATAAGTATGTCTAATCACCACATATAAGTATGTCTAATCACCACATATAAAAAAAAGGAAAAATTATTTGGATCATTTTGTTGGCCAGTGTATTTCGCGATCCCACCTTCACTGGCGCGATCTCTCTGTACATTTTCCAGACATGGGGAACTATGAGAATGGTGTAGGAGCTTAAGGACCTTGGGCTGGCACTCGACTTCCGATGCAGCCACATTCTTCAGCATCAGTGTAGAGATTCCGTTTTTAATTTCAAACGACTACTCTCATATACGAGGTGATGTTTTTTTATTGTTGCTGTTTTTTTTTTTCTTTTTTTTTATAAATTTTCTATCTATGAAATATGTTTTTATATACATATATATTTGCAGCCACACAAATATCTAATGAATTTTTTTGTAAACCTATTATTTCCCTCTTTGTTTTTTTTTTTTGCTTGTAGCGTTTTGTTTTTTAATTGTAATTGCTAATATTGTATATTTTTGTTTAAATTTATTGTGTTTTACCCTAACATCTATGCAATTTGCTATGAATGTATCTTCTGGCGTATAAAAAACTCCTATAACAAAAACATTTTAGTGGAAATTGTGGTAACATCATTGTGTGTGTGTGTGTCTCTCTGAGTGTAATAAAATGTTTGTGTGCATGTGACAGTTTTGTAATTTGTTATAGCATACTTTTAGGCATTTGGGGCGAAACCACCTTTACAATGGCGAACAAAATGGACAACAAAATAAAATCGCAACAAAAAAACTATTATAGACAATTGCAATTTTTAACGTAATGACTTTTGAAATTGTAATTTGGTGTTTTTTTTTTTTTTTTTGTTTTGGTGTTTGGTATTTCTATTTATTGGTGACTCGTATCTAAACCATAGACTTTTGTCTCGTTAATACACACTCGCTGGCGTTGCAAATTGTAATTAATGTTAAATGTATTTGAAGGGGAAATGACAAGGAAATGGAACTAAAAAATAGAAAAGCTACTATTTTTTTATTTAACCATCGTTAAATGAAAATTATAAATTAAACTTTAAACGAGAAAAATGGCAATATATCGAGTGGAGCCAAATTTCATGTTAATAATATAACACAACGCGGGGATGTCAGGTATGAACATCTTTACGGAGAGTAAAATGGCCATAGGGACAATAACAACCAGGATGGTTAGATCACGGTTGGTGTGGTGCTAACGCGAGAACGTCAAGTGTGCACATTTTTACGGAGAGTAAAATGGCCATAGGAACAATAATAACCAGGATGGTTAGATCACGAACAATCTTGGAATGCTCGAAGGAGATTAATGACTTCTATGAGGATGGAAAAATCCCCATCGTTTGGGGGCCGGGTCAAAAAGGAGTAAGGGGAATGAAAAGGTAGGCGATTTGATGGTGAGGGCCAGAAGACTGCCGTCAATAAACTTGGTTAACCTTGAAAGCCTTTCGGATAGACACAGTCCTAGTTAAGGGCGTGGGTGACGAATGCCCCTGTCGCACTGTGGAACAGAGAAACAGTCGGTAGGATGACGAAAATTCAATGGGGTGAAAGGAAGTAAGAAGGAGGTCAGTATAGCTTTTGGTATCATAACAGGAAATATAGGACTACGAGCTCACTTATGTAAAAACGGTGCGGCAAGTGATGGCATGTGGGAAGATGACGAGACGTTGGAGCATTTCCTATGTCATTGCCCGGCTTTTGCGGCTAAAAAACACCGGTACTTAGGCGGGGACACAATGCCAGACATGAACCAATTTAAAGGCGTGGCATGGAAAAGACTTAAGGATTTTGTAAGTAGCACCGCATTCCTAACTTAGATTTTCTTTTTCGAGGTTACTTTTTTGGTATTTCGAGCGCACACCAATCTTATTACTGGCTTAGGTGTATCCTAAATATCCGCACCCTCCTTTCAACCTAACCCTAAACTAACCTAGGACACAACTCCATCAAACTTATTGAGGTTTGAGAGAAAGACGGAGTTTACCACGAATAATGCATATCTCCCGTCGCCATCAGCCTCATCCAATCTACCAATCTTTCCGTCGGTGGTTGAAAGATTGGGATTACAATCCCTTAGCCCCCCATGTTTGGGTTCAAGATCTGAAGGAATCCTTGGTATCCAAGCGTGTGCCATTGGTCGAAAAGGAATATTTTCCTTCTTGACTAAAGTCAGTGTAGCTCCTGGCCAGATCTGGCCAATCTTCTTTAGGGTGCAACATTACATCACAATTGAGCGTTGACCCCCCAAAGGCAATTAGCGGCCCTAATACCAACCTGCAACCAACCTTCTTGACTAAAGTCAGTGCTGCACCTGGCCAATCATCTTTAGGGTGCAACGTTACATCACAATTGAGCGTTGACCCCCCAAAGGCAATTAGCTTGTAATAATACCAACCTGCATCGTTCCAGACTGGAGGAGGCCCAGATAATTCCGCAAATACATCAGAGTATACAGATGACAGTCCATTGGATATCCCACTCCAATTGTTCCTAGGTATGTAGCCCTATTCTTCTCCCTTGGCGACAATTACCATCACCAAGCTGTCCCAAGCGACATTAAGAAAGGTCCTTGGGCCCATATTACCATTGTTCGCCTTAGTTCTTTTGAGCATGGGATGCCCCCCAGGTGACCGCAGCCTTTCGGCTGACTGCGGTAGCGTTTCCGAATCTAGCCGTATACTCTTTGGTATAGGCCGTTTCGCGAATCTCCGCGCTCAATTATGAGAGTCTCTCTCCTTATTGGCGAGAGTCCTAGGATCATTCGCACCAAGACTCTCAATAAACCTGAGAGCGATGCGCCTCTTATTAATCCAACCTCTTAAAGTGTGTATTGGATTGGCCGGTGGCCTAGCCAAATTATAGACATGCGAAGGTAAAATAGGTTAGGGAACCTCCCACATACCGCTCCAGCTTGCCAGAGAAGGCCGGTGACCTAGGCAAATAATGGGCGCGCGAAGGTAAAATAGGTTAGGGAATCTGCCACATACAGCTCTTAGTTGTTTTTGTTGTACCAGTGTATTGTGTTCCATCTTTTGTCTGCTTGATTCTGTTGAATAACCAGATCCGAGAACTCTGTATCTGAGAGGGGATAAGTCCAGAGGCATTTGAGTCGGAGTCCAGTGTGCCTGGCTACATCTACCGAATCGTTATTGAGCCAGAACTATTTTGGTTTGCAAGGGTTGGTCAATGGTTGGCGGACGTTCTCCAAGGACCAGCTGGCAGATGGGGATGTTAGGTGTCTCAAGGCACTCCTTTCGGAGGGTCTTGATGATAGGTGAAGAACTAGATGGACGAACAGTGACAATGGTCGGGTGACTTACGAATTTATTCGTGACGCGATGTTCGTACGAGACCGCCCGGACTTTGGCTTCGGCCTAAGTCTGGGCTTCATACTAACGGGAAATGGTTTATTTAATGCATTTTTGCATCAGAGGAATTTGTCAGCGACTGATTTGTGCGACTGTGGGAGATCTGAGGACTGGAGGCATGTACTGACAGAATGCCCGTACTATGCAGACATTAGAGATTTAGGCGCGATGGGGATTAGCGAGCCGGTGTGGGATTTCAGTAGGGCCCTTGAAGACCAGAAGACTGTTGCAAGGCTGGCCACCTTTTTCCGGGAAGTATTTCGCTAGTTATCCATAACGAGATGTTGCTGTGCTGGCGCGACCGAGTGATTTGGTGCTGCGCATGACATGGCCTACCACCTGCCTTGTCCATCTTGATGCAGCGGCGTTTGCCCATCGTTGGTTCCCGTAGCTGTTGTGGTTGTATTCGGTCATCCAGATATGTGTGGCGTAGCCCGTGATGGCTGCCGTGTCCTGTTTGTGTATATCGTCCTGTTGTATGTTTGATGCATACTTTTGTATGCTGGCTTGAAGTCGGCTTAAGGCGATTTTTTTCATCTAGGTGACCAGTCCGGAAGCGATTGGGGTTCAACTGGTAGTAGTCTTTTAAGGCTACTAAGTCTTACCTTAGACTTTAATCTTGTACCACGGGTCTAAGAAGCCCCTGGAACTTTGGTTCCAGCCTAACAATGGTGAGGCCCCAGTAGAGAGCAACGTGGTGGCTGTGGTTTGTACCCAAATCGCGGGTAGAGCATAAGCTCGGCGTTGAGTTGCGCTTTCAACCGGGTGCCGTGGCCCATAGATCGGTAGGAGTTTTTTAGGTAGTGCTCCGCTCCTAACCAAGGAGGTGAACACGTCCAAATACGTGGGATCAAATTAGTACTTATGTGTGGGTTTGCCACATATGGGGGCGTTGGTAGACGCATTGTATTTACCCTTGGGCCTCGCAGGTTTGGGCCGTGATGGCAGGCATCTGCGTTTAACACGACATTCGTGATCAAGAGGATCTCTCTTGTAGCGCTGAACCTCACGCTCTAGATTATGTAGATCTACCTTAAGACTTATGGGCGGTGGATATCTAACCACAAGATGATGATTTGGATGATCTCTGCGATAACAGCCCAAAAGGTATTGCTTAGACATCATGTAGTTATGTCTACGCAAGGGTAGAGTCTTTGCCTCCCGATGAAGGTGGTCCACTTGAGAACTCAGGGGACAGCCCGACGCAGTTCGTAGAGCAGCATTCTGACAGATCCGAATATTATTCCACTGCGTGTCACATAGCTAACAAGACCACACTGGTGCTGCATAACTTACCATATACCGGCCAATTGCTTCGTACGCGATCAACAAGGTTTCTTTGTCAGCACCCCAAGTGCTGCCGGCAAGTGACTTGAGGTCCTTGTTTCTACTTCTGACCTTATCGCAAATTGCAGTGGCATCTAAGGAGAATATGTAAGAGCTGTCAAATGTGACTTCAAATACTTTGGGACACTTGATGATCGAAATCGTTTCTCCATCGACATATCATCGACAGATATCTCATGATATCTGGTGGCAGATATCTTCAAATCTCTTGCAGCGAAATAAGCAGCAAGTTCGTTAAGGTTCGTTAAGACGTTTAACCTATCGTAGATGTCATGAATGGGTGGGGGTGTTTGAGATATCACACCGCCTTGAGGAACTTCCTGTTTCACTCAACGGTTTTTCCATTTCTTATCCCAAAATTCCACAAACGACTGGCGACCAAACAGATAATTCGCGACCCAGCGTTTCCCCATTCTAAACTTTAAGGGAATTTGTCTGAACCTGAGTCATATGCGTTGAGAAGCCCGTGGGCTTAACACACCGCAGAAAACTTTTACCTACATCCCGAACTTTAAAAATTTCATTGTTTTCGGCAAAATTTGCTAACTGTAATGCCATTTAAAGGGTTTTAGTTCCCCTAGAAGGCTGGGCTGGCTTCTCTAATGGCCTGAGTCTGTCACTGCCTGACATGCTAATGGAGAATATCCTTCTAGTGACGATTTCTGTAGAAGCTGACAAGCGGAGGAGTTTCACTTAGGTTATTTTTCTTGCCTGAATTTGGCAATGTGGATATTCTCAAGATTTTAAGGGGGTTTAACGGGTTCAACGGTTTGGACTTCCTACCTTCTCTTTATCCTATGATATTGCAAGGGACTAAACTGCCAAAGTTAGTCTGATTGCAGATTGTCACTATAACCTTAGCCAAACTAACCACAGAAAATCTTAAAAAAAAAATCATTACCTGTCGTTTTTATTGGGTTGCCCAAAAAGTAATTGCGGATTTTTCATATAGTCGGCGTTGACAAATTTTTCACAGCTTGTGACTCTGTAATTGCATTCTTTTTTATGTCAGTTATCAGCTGTTACTTTTAGCTTGCTTTAGAAAAAAAGTGTAAAAAAGTATATTTGATTAAAGTTCATTCTAAGTTTTATTAAAAATGCATTTACTTTCTTTTAAAAAATCCGCAATTACTTTTTGGGCAACCCAATGATACCTCCATCAAATGGCTATGTAAGTCAAGGAGATATAAGTGGTAGAAAAAAACTTCTCATGAAACTCTTAACAACAAAAGTTTTTTTTTATTGTTTACAAACACCGGCTAAAAAACAATAAAAATCCCCCAATAACACCTACTCATACAGATTATCACGTTCAAGTTCAACAGCCAACAAACAACTGCAAGTTCCAACGGTTTTCAGACATAAAAACCACTATTGAAATGTCAAAATGCTGTTCTTATCTACAAAATAGAGTTATTAGGAGGTTTTTCACACATGTCTGCTGCTACCTGTGGGGGTCTACTAGCCCTCATTTAAAAGCTGGCAGAACCCTAAACAGTTTAAGCCCAACAATAAATACTCCCTCTCTCTCTGAGTACATACGTCACTTATAGGCTGGTAGCCTTTATTTGAACAACTGTTGGAACCCAGAAGAGATAAAAAAAAACACAAAAATTTTATAAAACAATTAATCACAAGAAGAAAATACAGAATCACTAATTGCTTCCTTAATGTGAAGAGTCTGGATCAAAATTAAAAAACTTTTCCTCATGCCACCCAGACATTTGCGTCAATAAACCTTAAAGTGTGAGAGATAGCCGTAAATCGTTAGTTGGCTTAATTTTTAGTTTTATTCCCACAAAGAAAATACCATAAAATTAAAAACTTTTCTAAAAATTTTGTTGATTTTATAACTTGTGCTAATTTTTTAATTACGCTTGGCGATGGAGTTTAATTGAAATTATCAAAAGCTTTGTCAAGGTAAAAGCATAAGCGAATTTCTTATAGTTTACACTCGAGAAAAATGATGGGTGAAAGAGAATACTAAATGAGGAAACTTTCACTAGCAAGACAAAATTTCTAGAAAACCTCAAAAAAAATTTACAAAGACAAAGTAACAAAAAAAAACAATTCTATTAAATTTTCTCCATAGACAAAATTTTAAGAAATTTTCTCTAAACAGAACTGCGCCCTCTAGAGGCTCAAGAAGTCTAATCAGGAGGTCGGTTTTTATGGCAGATATATTTTCCTTATTAGACCATACTTGACACAGTTGTTAGAAGTCACACTAAAAACACACGTGCAAAATGTTAGCCAAATTAAATAACAATCGCGCCCTCTAGAGGCTCAAGAAATCTAATCGGGTGATCGGTTCATATGGCAGCTATATCAGGATATAAACTGATTGAGACCATACTCGACACAGTTGTTGGAAACCATACCAAAACGATATGTGCAAAATTTCAGCCAAATCGGATGAGAATTGCGCCCTCTAGAGGCTCAAGAAGTCTAATCGGGAGATCGGTTTATATGGCAGCTATATCAGGACATAGACTAATTTAGACCATACTTTACACAGTGGTTAGAAGTCACACTAAAAAGACATGTGCAAAATTTTAGCCAAATTATATAACAAGCGCGCCCTCTAGAGACTCAAGAAGTCTTAACGGGAGATCGGTTTATGTGGCAGCTATCTCAGGTTATGAACCGATTTAGACCATACTCGGTACAGTTGTTGGAAGTCATACCAAAACGATATATGCAAAATTTCAACCCAATTGGATAAGAATTGCGCCCTCTAGAGGCTCAAGAAGTCAAGACCCAAGATCGGTTTATATGGCAGCTATATCACGATATAAACTGATTGAAACCATACTCGACACAGTTGTTGGAAACCATACCCAAAACGATATGTGCAAAATTTCAGCCAAATCGGATAAGAATTGCACTCTCTAGAAGTTCAAGAAGTCAAGACCCGGTTTATGTGGCAGCTATATCAGGTTATGAACTTATTTAGACCATACTTAAGACAATTGCTGGAAGTGATATTAAAATACAATGTGCAAAATTTTAGACAAATCGTTGAAGAATTGAGCCCTCTAGATGTTCAAGAAGTCAAGGCCCAAGATCGGTTTATGCGGCAGCCATATCAAAACATGACCCGATTTGGTCCATTGACAATCCCAACCGACCTACACTAATAAGAAGTATGTGTGCAAATTTTCAAACGCCTAGCTTAACCCCCTTCGAGAGCTAGCGTGTTTCGACAGACAGATGGACGGACATGGCTGGATCGACTTCAAATGTTATGACGATCAAGAATATATATACCTTATGGGGTCTTAGATAGACATTTCGAGGTGTTACAAATGGAATGAAGAAATTAATATGCCCCCATCCTATGGTGGAGGGTAAAATAAAATTGTCGCCCTTTGTTTGTTTGTTTATCTGTTCCGTATAGACTCAAAAACGGATGTAGCGATTTTCATGAAAATTTGCACAGATGGTAGAGTTTGAGCCCCTGCTGAATATAGGGTACTACATTATTTGATATCCGAAGGTGGGCGGACCCTTTCCCTTAGCCCTATTTTCAAAAACGCCAGATCTTGCAAATTGAAGCACTGATTTAAGCGAAATTTTGTATGCCACCTTATGGTACCCCAAAAACACGAAATTGGTATAAAATTTTGGGGTCAAATAACTTGGGGGGACGCCCCATCCCAAAACCCATCCGAAGAGACATCTTTAACAGTTGGAACAATATGGGTATCAAATGAAAGGTATTTAAAAGTAGAATACGAACTTGGCATACAAATGTCACTTTAAGTATCAGGGTGGTCCCCCACCCCCAAAAACATCACCCAACAGGACACTTTTACCATTTTGGGAAATATGGGTATCATATGAAAGACATTTAAAAGTAGAGAACAAATCTGACATAAAAATTAATTCCTTAGTGTCTGAGCGTCCTACCCATCCCCAAAACCCTCCAGGAAGATATATTTACCGATGTGGACAATGCAAGTTTGCAAATTTTGCCCATGAACATTCCATTAAGGAAAAAGGACAAACTTCTCACATTTCAATGAGTGCAGTCCGATTCAAGTTTAGGATCACTGATAAGGGACCTCCTTTTTATAGCCGAGTCCGAACGGCGTGCCGCAGTGCGACACCTCTTTGGAGAGATGTTTTACATGGCAAAGTACCACACAGATGTTGCCAGCATTAGGAGGGGAAAATATGGGATTGAAATGGAAGGTATTTCGTAGCAAAATACGAATATGGTATTCAAAATTGGGGCCAAGTACCTAGGAGACCGCCCCAAGCCCAAAACCGCCCCAGAAGTACCGTTCAAATTCAGAAGTGGAGCGATCGGAGCAATATGAGACTCAAATGAATGGTATTTGGGTGTAGAGTAGGAATATGATATTTAACATTGGGTCCAAGTACCTAAAGAGCCGCCTCAAGCTCAAAATCTTTGCAAAAGTACCGTCAATAATCAAAGTGGACCCTTCGGGACAGTATTGAACTCAAATGAAAGAGTACCGCCCAAAATAAAAAGTGAACCGGTTGGGACAATATGGGACTCCAATCAAAGGTATTCGGGATTAGAGTATGAATATGATATTCAAAATTGGATTCAAGTATCTAGAGAGTTGTACTAAGCCCAAGAACAGTAAAATGGCCATATGGACAATAACAACCAGGACGGTTAGATCACGGGTGGTGTGGTGCTAACGCGAGGACGTTGAGTGTGAACATTTGTTCGGACAGTAAATTGGCCATAAGGGCAATAACAACCAGGACGGCAAAGCCACGGGCAGTCTTGCAGTGTAAGAAGGAGATTAACGCCTTCCATGTGGATGGCACAAACCGCATCGTTTGGATGTCGGACCATAACGGAGTAAGGGGAAATGAAAGGGCTGACGATTTGGCGGTGAAGGTCAGAGGACTGCCATCAATAAACTTGGTTAACCCGAAGCCTTTCGGGTAGACACAGTCCGAGTTAAGGGCGTGAGCGACGAATGCGCCTGCCGCACTGTGAAACAGCGAAACAGTCGGAGGGATGTCGAAAATCCAAAATCTTTTCAAAAGTACTGTCAAAAATCAAAGTAGACCCTTCGGGACAGTATGTAACTCAAATGAAAAGTTTTCGGGAGTAGAATACGAATATGGTGTCACAAATTGGTTCAAATACCTAGAGCGTGGCCCTAAGAATACCCCCCAAAACAAAAAGTGGGCCGATCGGGACAATATTCAACACCAATGAAGGGTATACGGGATTAGAGTATAAATATGAAATTAAAAATTGATTTCAAGTATCTAGAGAGCCCAAAACCGGCCCCAAAGTACCGCCCAAAATCAGTGTGCACCAATCGGGACAATATTGGACTCAAATGAAAGGAATTTGGAAGTAGAATACGAACATGATATCGAAAATTGAATCCAAAGGCCTAGCGTGACGCCCCAAGCCATAAACAGCTCCAAAATCAAAAGTGGACCTATCGGGGCAATATGGGACTCCAATGAAAGGTCATCGAGAGTAGAGTACGAATATGATCATCGAATATTAAAAATGTGGGTGTAATTGCGAAGGGGGCCGCCCCAAAACCAAAACCGTCCCAAGTGGGCATATCTGACGATCATGATAATATGGGACTCAAATAAAAGGTATTCTGAAGTAGACTACGAATATGGTATTAAAAATGAGGTTCAAGTGAAAGGAGGTTGCCTTAGCAAAACAGCTATAGGGTGCTACATTTATCGATATCTGACCGTATTTGGGAGTTGAATGCGAATCTGATAGCCAAATGTGAGACCATGTATGGGGGGCACGGCCCCTTTCCCAAAAAACCCCACAAAGAGTGCAAATTTACCGACCATGACAATATGTGGCTCAAATGAAAGGTATTTGAGATTAGAAAACTAATTTAGGCCTCATCCTTTAAACTCCCCTTTAACCAATGCCAATATGGGGCTTTTATAAATGGTATGGTATATTAGAGTAGGGCTCACTTACGAAAAGACGCTAATTTGGGAATCGCCTCACCCCATAAACTCTTCAAACCAATGGCATTTGGGGCTCAAATAAAAGAAATTTGAGAGTAGAGCACGATGCTGATATTTTTTCAGGGCTTAGAGTGTGGGTGGCCACCCCACCCTACATACCTCTCCAAACTGGACATATTTGTGGATTATGGCAAAAAGGGGCTCAAATCTGGTATCGGTTTTATGGCTAAGTGTTTCAGGGAGGCCTCACCTCATAAACTCCCCCTAAACCACACATATTTACCGACTATAGCAATATGAAGCCCAAATGTGTTTTTTTTTTTTTTTTTTTTTTTGAAAAGGATATGAATCTGATATCCACTTTCGGGGCAAGGGGTTTGGCTACTCCAATCCACCACCAAAATCAAGAGAATGAAGTGGATATAACATCCAAGATTTAATGGGCGGAACCTCCCCTTACCCTATTTTCAATAACGCCAGATCTCGAAGATGGATGGGGCAATTTAAGCGAAATTTAGTTTCTTTATAACAACTCAAAAACACAAATTTGGCATCCTTATTTAGGGTGGGATATCTAGGGGGCCGCAACACCTCCAAAACCCGGCCAAATGGAAATATAAAACAAAAAGAGTACGAATCTGATAAATGAGCGTCCACCTCGCCTCCAAAAATACTTCCATACCGGATATATTTACCTACCTCAGCAATATAAGGCTTAAATGAAAGGTGTTTGGGAATAGAGCACGAAAATGATATCCACATTGGGGCGAAATATCTGAAAGGCTGTACCAGCACCCCAAAACAGGACATATTCCTGGACCATGCCAGTATAGGGCTCAGATAAATTAAGAGAGTGAAAGAAGGCGCAGCGGAGCGGACCCTGTCCAGCTAGTTTTCTATAAAGACAAGTTTTCTAACTAACTTTCTCTAAGGGCAAAATTTCTTAGAAATTTTCGCCAAAGATAAAATTTCTTTGAAATTTTCTCTAAAGACAAAATTTCTTAAAAATTTTCTTTAAAGGCAAAATGTCTTAGAAATTTTCTCTAAATACAAAATTTCTAACAAACTTTCTCTAAAGGCAAAATTTCTTAGAAAATTTCTGTATAGAGAATTTTTTTAAACAGAAAATTTCTAAGAAATTTTCCATACTAACATAATTTCTAAGAAATTTTCTTAAAAGGCAAAATTTCAAAAAAATTTTCTTAAAAGGCAAAATTTCAAAGAAATTTTCTTAAAAGACAAAATTTCTAAGAAATTTTTTTAAAAGACAAAATTTCTAAAAAATTTCCTCCAAAAACAAAATTTTTTTGAGCACAAAATTTCTAAGAAGTTTTACTCTAAAATGTTGTAGAATCCTTCTCTTGTCTTTAAGGAAAACATTTCCTAGAAAATTTCTGCAAAAAAACTTTCCTTTACAACTTTCAAATATTTTGAACTGTCATTTTTCCCCTAGTGTATAATTGTCATATCTCTCGCGATATATAGCTAATGAAGCCCACCGAAATCTCTGCAAGTGTTAACAAATCATAAACTTTGTTCTTTTTTTTGTACAGGCCATCATCTTAGCCAACCATTGATGGTAAATTTCGCCATTTCTTCATATCACACATTTACAACAACAAAACACAATTAAAAAAAAATATAACACAAATTAAAGCAAATATTTGTTAAACATTTGCGTACAGCTATAACAGCTCATCAGTCGTATCTAGGAGAAAAAATAAACACTGTTTAATAAAATGCTTGCTCCAGTTCAAAAACAATTGTCATTTGACAAAATGTCGTCGAGCGGTTTAAAACAAATGCGGTGTTTAAATGGTAACGAAAACAAAAAAACATAAAACAAAAGTTAAGAAAAACGCAAAAAAAAAGTATTTTAGAGGGTGTTTTTAAAGAATTTCAAACAACGAAATGAAAAGTAAAACCAACAATTATAGAATGGATAATTGTGACAAAGTAGTGAATCAAAGAATTTCTGCTTAAAAAAGTGAACATGAAGAATTGTAAAAAAAATTTAAATCTAAAATTTTGTGAGGCCTTGCATGCAAGGGAAAAAATATATTCAATGCCCCTTAAAATATGCAAGAAATAATGAGCATGTTTCGAAATCCAAAGGATATAAGATTTTGTTTAAAACAACAAGGCGAAACTTGCTAAGTTCGGCTGTGGCGATCGTTTGATGCCAAACACCATGGACTTAGTAATCACCCTAGTTTATTATAACTCCAACACTATATCCAAATCTGGGCTGGGTGGCTGCCTCATACTTAACCTGTGTACATACAGGTTAAGTATAAGGCAGCCACTGTGGCTATCATATGTAAGGCGATGACAGAACGGATAGTAGATGTTAGAGTGGAGGCCACCGTAGAGCAGAGGTTCGAATTCTGGCGAGAACATCATAAAAAATTTTCAGCGGTGGTTATCCCTTCCTAATGCTGGCGACTTTTGTGAGGTGCTATGCCATTCATAGAAGCCACTCCTCCCCAAAAAGATGTCGCACTGCGGCACGCAATTCGAACTCACGGCTATGAACAACAGGTCGCTTACCATTGATCTTGAAACTTAAATCGGACAGCACTCATTGATATGTAAGAAGTTTGTCACTGTTTCTTAATGGAATTTTTATGGACAAATTGCATTTTGGTAGAATGAAGAGAGAAGAGAAGCAAGTCACATCATCGCAATAGCAGAGGTTTCGGTTAGGATACCTGAGACGACACTTGAGGTTAAGTGCGAGACACTTCTGCCAGCGGCACAGTCTTGCATTGACGGAACTCTGATAATGACGTCTGGATATTCATGTCATTGATGGATTAAAGCTAAGGACAGTTCTTTATTGAGGACCCAAAAACTGAAATTTTTTTTCGTCTGGCTTGCCATAATATGGGCCTGCAGGCGATGATCCAGGCGATCATGGAATGCGTGTGAAAGTAAACACCATATCACCAGTAGGAACCGATGAAGTCAGTTGTGAACATTTTTACGGACAGCGGACCAGGACGGTAAAGTCACAAACGCTCTTGGGGTGTAAGAAGGAGATAACCGCCGTATGTAATGATGGCACGATCAGCAGCATTTGAGTGCCGGGCCATAGCGGAATAAGGTGGAATGAAAGACCGTCTGTTGACAGATGACGGCTATCTGTAAACCTTTCTGTCCGACTGTAAACCAGTGAAACAGTGGGAGAAAATCGAAAAAAAAACTACTAAAAATATGCCATTTGAGAACGTATGGAGATAACACTTTGAAATGGTTAAAGCTAAGGTGTTATCGAGATTATGTGCAAAATTTCAAGGTCCTAGGAGTTCCAGGTGTCTGTTGACAGGCCCCAAAGTTGGTCACCATGGAATTTCGAAAAATTGTTCGGGCTGCCAAATCTTTATTTGTGGTCCGATTATCAAAATTCTTTTTTTTTGCTGGACAGTTCTCAAGAATCCCTTAAAAAAAAGCAAATTTACTAAAAACGCCGATTTTGCAACCATCTTTGCTCAAAAGGGGTATTTTGAAGGTTTTTGTAAATAAATCGGGCAGAATTTATTTTTAAGGACACTTTTATCTGCAAAATTCAAAAAGAATTGCTAAGATATCTCTTTTTGTGTTTTTTTAGAATTTTTCTTAGAAATCTCGATAATGCAAATTCAAATTTTGCCCATGAACATTCCACTAAGGAACAGGGGCAAACTTCTCACATATCAATGAGTGCAGTCCGATTCAAATTTAGTCTCAATGATAAGGGGCCTCCTTTTTATAGCCGAGTCCGAACGGCGTGCCGCAGTGCGACACCTGTTTTGGAGAGAAGTTTTACATGGCATAGTACCTCACAAAATGTTGCCAGCATTAGGAGGGGAAAACCACCGCTGAAATTTTTTTCTGATGGTCTCGCCAGGGTTCGAACCCAGGCGTTCAGCGTCATAGGCGGACATGCTAACCTCTGCGCTACGGTGGCCTCGATAATACCTCAGCTTTAACCACTTCAAAATTCAAGGAGATATCTCCACCCATTCTCACACGGCATATTTTTTACAGGTTTTTTTCTCGATTTTCTTCCACTGTGCAACGGTTGGTAGGACGACGACAAGTCTTATGGGGGTTCCGGCTTGTAAGAAGACGAAACTATTACTAAGAGGAGCCAGGAAGAAGCTTAGGACTGCGAGCGAACTTATACGAGGGCTGCTATATAAGTTTCTGGCCTAATAATGGCAATGCAAATATTTATCATCAAAAATGGTTTAATTGCTATAGCAAGATTGATACACTTTTAAATGCGAAACACTTTTCCACTCCCATTTAAACACCTTCAAAACATGGTTTTTTACAACCTTCAGCAGCATCTTCTGGCGACGAAAATCATTGACCACACATTTTTATCTTAATATGCGGCTAGATAAAGATATCATTGGATGCCAAGTCCGGGCTTTACGCCGGATGGCCCATCAATTCGATGTTTAGGCCGGTCAAAAAGGCGCTGGTTTGAGGCGATGTGTAAGAGCTGGCTTTATCATGGTGAATAATGGTTCGCCTTTACTTTTTTTGTTTTTCGAATTTCTCCCAAGACGTTGCTCAAGCGAAACAGTCGCCACATGACAAAATTTGCCGAAGTAACAGATGACCATTTGCTTCGAAATGCTTCTTCCATGAAAAATTTTCTTGGGATTTGGCTCAACTTCAAAGAACCACATGGTCGATTGTTGATTTGTTTCGGGATCAAGCGCCCGAAATGATTGGTCACCTGTGGTGTTCTTATAAACGTATTTTGAAGCACCGCTATCGTATTTGTATCTCTTTGGAGATACTTTTCGGATTTAGAGCGCACAACAAGTCGATTGCTGGCCTAGGTGAATGTCGTTAGTGACATAGGACTGTTTAGAATCCGCATCATAACCTAACCCAACCTAGGAAGCGATCGAGTCGCGTTAGCTGATTAGATCTCAAGGGCTTCTAAACTACCGACTGCGGACCATGCCACAATGCTATTGGTTTTGTTGGCTCGAACGACTCATGGCCATCTTTAGAAAGGTTTGCCATTAAGTATGTCGAATGATCCAAATGAAAATTATATTCCACTTGTCTTATCAAAATAGACGTCGAATAACGACATTCAATGTGATCACCTGTGCCAAGAAATAGATGCCCATTCTCACATCAGTTCATATGGCCTTCCTGCTTTTATGACCACCGCCAGTGTCTGGTTTCATGGCATTTTCCCCCCAAGGTAACAACCAGAGTGGCAGAGCAGATTGAAGGCTCCTCGTTTTGCACGGTGAATGA
This sequence comes from Stomoxys calcitrans, assembly GCF_963082655.1. Classification (NCBI taxonomy): domain Eukaryota; kingdom Metazoa; phylum Arthropoda; class Insecta; order Diptera; family Muscidae; genus Stomoxys; species Stomoxys calcitrans. The sequence goes on along the minus strand of NC_081556.1, from coordinate 40,401,727 downwards.
GGATGCCCCCACTACGAGGAGATGTAGCAACTCGCCAGACATTTCCATTGCATCCCCTGATCTCCTGAGTGACGTATCCTGGCAAGCCGTCATCTTTTTGGGGTCAGACCACTTCCCCATAATTCTCACCATCGAGCGAATACTCGACTGCAAAACCTCTGAGCGCCAGACGTTTATCAATCAGAAGAAACCCGATTCGATTGGCTTCAAAGAGTACATCAATCGCCGCTTCAGTGAACTGACATCCACCTCTGATGTGCTAGTTGCCGAGAGGAAATTCCGAGACATCATTAACGCAGCAGCCGCTCGCTTTATACCAGTCGGTCGAATACCCCAAGTGCGGCCCAATTTCCCGGCACAGGCAGTGGTACTCGCAGACGAGCGTGATGGGATTCGTTGTACAAACCCCCCTAAACCCCAGAATCAACGATCTGAATCTGGAAATAAACAGGGTAGTCAACGAACATAGGTGGAATTTATGGCTGGAACACTTAGAGCAATGTAACTGAGGCACTGCTTTATGCAAGCTGTAGTCTACTGTTAAGTCACTCTCGAACCCCAGTAGATGGGATGGACTGATCCGCGAGATGCGCCAGGTTGTACAACCGTCAATTTATTGTGCATCCCGAGAGTGACAGGGCAAAGAGGAGGACCATTCGCCGTATTCGTGGTCTTCGACCCCATTGACAGCCATCACAATTTACCGTGGGGAAAGTTACGAATGTCATCCATGGCGCCAAACTGTCTAAGGTGTTTGGTCCCCAACGGAATCTCTTCACTGATGCTGAAGAATCTGGATTTATCTGGAGTTAAGTACCTTACTGCTGTCCTCAACCTGTCTTTGAACACTCTTACAGTTCCCGATGTCTGGAAAATGGGCAAAGTGATCTCGCTACTGAAGCCTGGAAAGGAACCGAGTCTGGGGAAGTCGTAGAGACCAATCTCCCTTCTCTCACAAGTAGCAAAAACGCTTGAGGCGTTACTCCTCCCAAGCCTCGTAGGAGAATTTCTATTCGACGAGCATCAGCATGTATTTCGAAGACTGCATAGCACAAGAACTGCTTTGCATGCCATCACCGCACACATTTGCCGTGTCTTCAATCAGCCCAGGCCATAAAATAGAACGGTCCTCGTGGCACTGGACCTATTGAAGGCATTCGACAAACTGTTTGAAGACATCGCTAACACGTCGCTCCAGCCAGGCCTTAAACACTGAGTCGCGAATTATCTGTATGACCGCCAGTCATTTGTGGAATTTAGGAATAAGAAGTCGAAGCACCGTAGAGTAAAACAGGGAGTTCCCCAAGGCAGGGTGATATCTCCTTCATTGTTTAACCTCTACCCATCCTCCATTCCACCCCCCTCCCCCCCGACGGCATGGAGATCGTATCATATACGGACGATTGTACGATCATGGCATTAGGTCCCCCATCCATTGTTAACATCTGCGATAGCTTGAGCGTCTACCTCGACGAACTTGCCTCATATTTCGCTGTAAGAAATCCGAAGATATTTGCCACCAAATCTTCAGCCACATTGTTTACTACAAATAAGCGTGAGGTGAATGACGAGCTGACTGTAATGGCCAATGAAGAAAAGATTCCCACCATCAAGTGTCCCCAAATACTTGGCGTCACATTTGACAGCTCTTACACATTCTCCCCACATGCCACAGCAATTTGCAATAAAATCAAAAGTAGAAACAAGGTCCTCAAGTCACTTGCCGGCAGCACTTGGGGTGCGGACAAACAAACCTTGGTGACCACGTACAAAGCAATTGGCCGATCTGTGGTAAGTTATACAACGCCAGTGTGGACTCGCTAGCTCTGTGGCATTCAGCGGAATAATACTCAGATCTGTCAGAATGTCGCCTTCCAAACTGCGATGGGCTGTCTCCTCAGTTCTCAGGAGACAAAGATCGACTACCAGTGCGAAGACATAACCACATGCTGTCTAAGCAATAACTTTTGGGCTGTTATCGCAGAGACCATCCAAATCATCAGAGGCCTTAAGGTAGATTTATATGATCTAGAGCGTGAGGTTCAGCGCTACAAGAGAGAGAACCTCTAGATCAAGCGAGTCTAGACAACATTCATGCAGACACGGTAGCAAATGCGGTAAATAGCTACCGGGTGAATGTAGTCCTTGGAGAACGATCGCCTCCCATTACACCTGAAGAAATTAACCTCCCCCGGCAAACCAGAGTAACTTCTGGCTCATTTACGATATGGCAGATGTGGCTGCCTCAACTCCCATCAAGTAAGGATTGATGCCGACATGCAAGATATATGTCCCGATTGTGACCAGTGACCATACGATACATGTCACCGGTTTAACTGACCAGCCAAGCCCACTCGACTGAGACCCAGATCCCTGTGAACGACCCCCATCTTAGTCGCAGAGTTCCTGGATTTTGACACTCAACAGAATCAAGTTGACAAAGGATAGAACGCAAAAAACTGCTACAACAACAACAACCAATAGTTTTGAAAACTTTTCTTACCATATCCTAATTTCCTTCTTTACTTTAGATTGCTATCTTCATCTCTATGGAACCATTTTCCTATTCTATAGACTTCAGTCTGATGTTTCACTATTTGGAAAATTGCATGTTTAGGCTATTCGAGAAATCTGGCCATGAAGTGTTTAATACTCTGGACAAGATTTGCGGAATTCGTGAAATTGTGGGGAATCCTTTGTTGGCAGTTCGTTGTAGGTTTTTACATAGGGCTACTGGCCCAACCCCTATGACGAATACTGGTATTAGGGCTTCTTTAGAGGAGACCGGGGCAATGAATAAATCGTACAAGTTTTAACTTGACCTCACCCATGCTCGATAGCCATTGTCTCGTTAACAATCCAGTGAAGTACATGATGATGAGAAGATCGGAAAGGTTTAGCTAGTCAACCAATAATGGGGTTCGCTTCACTTTTTTTAGGCCTCGAGAAAAGTTTCGGGTATACCCCAAAGAGGACAACTTTCTAAATCGAATTTTTGATCATGAACACTTAAGTGTTAACAACACAAAATATATATTCTATATATTCCCAAGCAGTTTAATAATTATTATCGTTTTTATTATGCCGTACTGTCAATATTTAAACAGTTTGATATGCCATAAAGATAAAATAATTTTTAAAATTTTTGCACAAACATTTAGTAAGAGGTCTTCTTCGGTATAACCCACAATCGCTAATAAAACAATAAGACGAAGAATTACACTTTTGGCGAAGAGGAAATCTTCTCATATATAATAAACTCTTCATATGAATCATTACCAAGAATACCACACTTTATGACATGTTGTCACGTATATAAAAAAAAAAGTTATAAAAATGTTAAATGGTACTCATGTTTTAACATTAAAACGTTTTATCTATAATCGTAAATCAGCAATGGTGAGAGTGAAAGCAGTGAAATTAAAGCACACGTTTTTCATATTTAGAGGCTTTATTACTGGTATAAGCTTTCATAAAGAAGAACAACATGATGATAAATTTTAAATAAAAATTAAGTAAAATATTGTTTTTGTTATTCAGAAATCCCAATTTAAGTATTGGTACTTTGGAGATTCATATAAAGAGACATAGAAATAATTAAAGGAAAATATAATAACTTATCTCATCTGACTCATTTAAGACGAAAATCCGAAATGAGAAATGAATTACATTGAAAACATGCATAAAATTTGACTATTTTTTATCATTTTCTTACCATCGAATCTTCCTCAATAGCCGTTTATCTACTGGTCGCAATTTTCTCTCTAAGCCCTGCCACGACATTGGCTCAATTCACTGGATGTGACCATACATTTAATATCAACCCAGGCTACTCGTACCTAGAGTCACCGTATTATCCCACAGAATATCCCGAAGGCACATCATGTCGTTATAAATTTGTTGCTCCTCTCGATCATGAGATTGGTGTCAAATGCAATATAAGTTTAGCTATGGTGAGTCATAAAACAGAATGAAATTCTTCTTACATCTAAAACATAATATTTAAACCACTATCTCGTAGGGCAACAATGTATGTACTACAGAAAATTTCTATTTTGCACAAGATGGCGATGAATATTTGCGTGGCTCAAAACAATATTGTGGCAAAGGTAATTTTGTGGATAAATCCGTATTTCGCTCTGTAGTGTTCGCCTATATATCAACTGCTAAGAAGCGCCCAACGGGTACATTTCGATGTGAGATGTATGTGACGCCACAGAAATGTGATTGTGGTTGGTCTGTGAATACGAAAATAGTCAATGGCCAGGAAACAGATATTAATGAATATCCTGGCATAGTGGCCCTTAAGACTCATCCAGATAATCCGCCCTTCTGTGCAGGAACCATAAGTAAGGAATACGGCTAAACAATTTAAAAGAAAATTATCTAATATTCAACTTTTGTATATTTGTAGTTGCTCACGATTATGTTTTAACGGCTGCTCATTGCACGGAACAAGCACCAAATCCATCTAGTTATGTGATTCAGGCCGGTGATCATAATTTGGCAAGTAGTAAGTCATGCATAACTATGTTTCTTTACCAAAATAATACCCTATACCACAGTAGTGGTAGTAGTGGATATAAACACCAGTTGGATCAATTTTATAGCATGAGATTTACCATTTTATGGCACATATGAGCAAATTTATACTATTTTTAGCTTCCGGAATTAAAATTTTGAGTATTTCATCAATATCCCTAACAATTTAAAAACTCACCACACCTTTGCAAAATTCACCACACCCTAAAAATTGCTAATTTAAACAATATCTGTCCTAAAAACAATGCATTTACTACTTTGGATAGGTTTAATAAACTAAGGATCCTTTTTAGTGGCTCACCTAGCTGCATCAATATTTTTCCATACCAAAACAAAAAGCACCAACATAAAATCAATTTTTTCTAGAGCTTTACTATTTTATTGTACATGTGAGCATATTATCACTATTTCTCGCTTCAATTACAAAAAAAAATAATTTTTAATGAAAATTCCCCACAAATTAGAAATTCACCATACTTTTTCCAAACTCACCACACCTCAAAAATTGCTTATTTTAATCAAATCTCTCATAAAAATAATAGATTTATTATCTACTTTAACAAAGCAACCGTTTTTATAGCTCACCTCACTGGGATCGTTAGAAAAACATTCATTGTGTTTTTATTTCTGACTATTCTAAATATCATTGTGCTTAACATTGAATCGGTTTGACATGAGAAAAGTATCTCCTGTTTCTTAATGGAATGTTCGTGGGCATTGTATCTCATACTGGCACATTGTTCTTGTTATACACATTGTACATTCTTTTTGATTATTAAAAACCATAAATTACAACTAAAATCCAAGACTTCTTAGAAAGCCATGATCTCTTTTTTATTCATGATACCTTAAAAACTACTCCATCTGAATTCAACTATCTACCGTTTTAAAATTTCAGTTCGCTGTAAAATGCATAATAAATGTATAATATAAAAAACACAACTGTACCCAAAAACACTCCTTTAAGGAGGATACTTCTCTTCCATCGGTGAGTCAATGATTTGTTATGCGTATCTGTATTGGAAAATACTTTAGGCTTGTGGCGAGAGCGTCGCTCGCCTTATGCCGGACTCCATTATCAACTGTACCGGCTAAAAACCCAACCTGTATCATCCCTGGGGATTAATTCCACCTCGGAGCCGCTTTCGCACCATGTCTGGTGATTTTCCATATCATCTTTGTAGTGTATGCATACTTGTTCGGCGTATCTCATCACCTCCTCCGAGTTTTTGACTTCCAGCATCGTCTGGACTATTGAAACGTCGCTAAACGCTTTGTGTCTTTCAACCCAGCGCTTACAGTAGAAGAACGTGTGTCCCACATCGTCTGCAAATTCTAGCTCCTCATATATGGACCTGCTTGAGGAGCATGCTATTCAGATATTTCCGGAAACAACCATGGCGGTGAAGTAATAGTTGACATCGCAGAAGCTTTCTATCTCCCCATATTAGCGTTCACCTGACCCGATTCTCATTTGTCCACTTTGTTGCCATCGCTCGATATATCGATGTAGTATGGACCATGTATAATCCGTTGGAATCTCGCTTTGTTCTCTCTGGGTGTCGCACTTCGGGGGATAGAGCCTGGCACGCTACATGGCCTTTAGTTTTATTGGCCCCATTCCGGCTATTACAAGGGCTGTGAGCTGCGCCCAAACTGGTAGGATAATATGACCCTAAGAGCCTCCATCCTCTGAACCGAGAGCAAGGATTTCGCTCTGGGCTATTTTTTCTCCTTAGGAGTAGCAACTCCGTCTTCTGCATCGCAAGCTATAAGCCATGGAATTCCAGCCAGTACTTTGCCCTTAGCATCACCTCCCGAAGTTTGCGCTCTGCACCTTACTTGTCTCTTGCCGTGATGTCTGCGTCATGGAGAGATGGCGTCAACATATCCTACTAGAAAGGTTCAAAGATACGGCCCAAGTATGGAGCCTTGCGACGCTCCTGACCTCAAATTCACACCTTCCATCCTGAGAGTTATAAAAAAGTACCCTGTTATGCAAGTAACTTATCATTATTCTCATCAGATACCGGTATATTTCAGTTCTCTCTGAATGCTTGGAGAACGTCAGACCATCTGAGGCTATTGAATGCGTTCTTCTAAGAGTGGTTTTTTATCTAGCCTTCTCTACTATTTTCAGCACATCTCTTGAACTCGGATCGTGAACATTCCTGCCCAGAAGCCATGTTGTCTCATTGAGAGTTCACCTCCCTCAATCATGGCGTCCAGAAGCCGTGGCTTTATAAAAAAGCTTAAAAAGCTTGCCGACCGTATCCAGTATACAGAGTGACCTGTATGAGGATGGAGATGTTGGATCAACTTTACCCTTGCATATGAGCACCATCTCTTCCATACCTCCGGAAAAACACCTTCAAATAGGCACCGCTTCAACATTCCTAGAATATATTTTGGTCTGTTTTCGGGCTGCAACATTCCTCCTCTGTCGTAAACGGGCTTATGTTGGTAATTGGCTCTTCATAAAATTCATCGGGTGATGAGTGTGTGGATGGACAATATAGTCCATTGTTCTTCTGTCCATCACCAATGTTGGGCTTTATGCGCCGAGTTTTTCCATTACTATTTTGTATTTGAGGCCCCAAGGATTTCGGTTAATGTCTTCTCTTAAATCCTCCCACTTTTCTTTCTTACTCCTATCTATTACGGCAGCGAGTAACTTTTTTGCCTTCTTATACTGGGCTTGTTCTGTCTCAACCGTGCTTTTACGGGGAGCTTTCGTATATTTGTGTCTTATTTTAATGCAGTTGTTTCGTTGCTCAGCTACAGCGTCATTTCACCCGTGTACTGTGGTTCTATTTCCTCTAGGATTTTAAGATAAATTTCCGCACTTCAAAGCATACAGGTATTTAGCGGAACATACTCTTCTGCCAAGAAGACATGTGTATAACTCATATGTGCTTCTAAATAGAACCACTTCCTTTTCAGAAGGACTTAAGTTTTGGTTTTAATGTCAGTTTTTTCGCCGGGTAGAATACAATCTACTCGAAGAGTGTGCCTTGGACTATTAAAACTTCTAATCGTTATAGCCAAGTCATCAGCACAACCGCTTTTACACCACTTTCTTTCAGAGACGATTGTATATTTTTTATTGATATTAAACCTTCCAGGGAAGTCCTTTTAGTGACATATTTCTGTATATATATATATATATATATATATATATACACCATGTGTTGCAATAAAATAGTTAACCACACCACACTTTTTTCAAAATTCACCACACAGTTAAAATGGCTTATTCTTTGTCCCACATTCGTTAACCAATTAGACAAGATCAGTTTAATTCACACCGTCACTTTTTCAAAACTCACCACACTTTTTCAAAACTCACCACACTTTTTCAAAATTCACCACTCCCTCAAAATTGCTTATTCTTTGTCCTACATTAATTTACCAATTAAACTAGATCAGTTCTTATTGAAAAATGCAACATTTATGATATGACAAATTCACCACACTTCAAAAGCTACATATACGTTACATTTTTATACTTTTGACAGTTCAAGGTATATGTTCTAATAGTAATGTTCTTGCGCTTGAATATATTTTTGAAAACTTTTGAAATTGTCAATTTTTAAAACTCGGTGTTGTGAGTTTCGCAAATTCACCACACCTTTAAAATGGATTGTATGTGCTTAAATCTATTTATATTTTATAATGAAGACAATTTCGGTTTTAACGAAAAACCACACAACAGCGATAATACGAAGTTTTTCTCCAGTTTTAAGATGTTTTTGTTTTTGATACCTTTCAATTGAGAAATTTTCAAATTAATACACCAAGATTTTTAAACTAAATTTTAATTTTAATTAATAAACATTGCTATTATATTGAATCATATTTCTTTACCCTAGATTATGAGACCAAATATGCAGCCACTTATTATGTTGCTCAGATTATACAACATCCCTCTTATAGCAGTAGACCAACCATCAATAATGATATTGCATTACTAAGAACCACGACACCAATTGAGTGGACTCGGGGTGTGGGTCCAATGTGTCTGCCGCCTCAATTTACAAGGTAATGATTTCCATATAAATCCTTATAAACAATCCTATAACCATTTTTTCATTCCTTTAGTCCTGATGATTACACTTTCACTTATGTAGATATTGTTGGATGGGGTACCACTTCATTTGCTGGCCCTATTTCAGACTCCCTGCAGAAGGCAACCGTATTGGTTACAGATAATGCTTCATGCGCCAAAACATATAACGATACCACAATTTATCCCAGTCAACTTTGTACCTATGATTATTTGGGTACTAGCAAAGATTCCTGTCAATATGATTCTGGTGGTCCGGTCATAAGACGTAGTTCCCGTCAATATCTTTTGGGTTGCATAAGTTTTGGCAAATTCTGTGGCCAAGGAGGATATGCAACAGGAGTAAACACACGCATATCAACATATTTATCATGGATATATCAGAATACCGGTTACACAACATGTAATGTAAATGAGTCGGGATAACCATTTGAAAAATTTTATTATTCGAAGGAAAATAAACTTTAAAATAAATATTCAAAAAACAAAATAATTTACACTGGAAAGTTTGGTGTTTTAAGGACTGTTTGCAATTCATATACATTGTTTGTTTGTTTGTTTGTTTATTGATACCAGACATCACAAGATAAAAATCTTATAAGTGACGATGCCGGTTTAAGGAATGGATTACATCGAATATGTGTTAAGAAAAATATAAATAAAAAAGTAATTATATTATAAAATTTATCATTAGAGAATTTTTTTAGGAATTATACTTTAAATATAGTGTTTGAAGATTGTTTTCTTGAAAAGAGTAGCATTACTTATGGTTTGGATGTTGGATGGCAAATTGTTCCAAAGACGAATACTGTTGATTAAAAATTGTTTTTCAGAGTTTGAGGTTCGGAAGCGTGGTAGAATGATTTTTAGTCCTCTGCCAGATCGAGCAAAATGGAGATGATCATAAAGATATTTTGGCTGCTTAAGATAGATTATTTTTTGCAGTAAAATAACGCATTTCGCTTTGAGGAGGTTTTCGAAACTAATGTCGAATATTTTGTGGGCGAATTGAGAAATTCGGTCTCTCCTTTTCTTATTAAATATGTAGCGAGCAATGTTATTGTAGCTTACTTTTAGTTTGTTGAAGTCTCTCGAATCACAATTTGCGAAAATTTCACATCCATAAAGTAGAGTAGGTATAAGGTAAGATTTCGCTAAAAGCATACGTACTTGAAAAGGTGTAGAAGTCCGCACAGACCACAAACTTCGCAGCATTCCTTGAACTTTACCAACAGCTTTGTTTATATGATTAGTCCAAGTCAGTTTGGAATTGAATATTACACCAAGGTTGCAGGATGTATCAACAGTTTCTATTACCGAGTTGTTCAAAGTAGCTCTTACAGGAGGAATCTGGGTGGTTGATCGTTTTAAAATTTTCATCAGTTTAGTTTTTGACGGATTTAGACAGAGACTATTTTTACTCGCCCAGTTCTGGATTTCATTCAGATCGCAATTAATATTATTTATACATGATTGTACGCAATTTGGTTTAGCGCTGGAGAAAAGCTGAACATCGTCAGCGTACATTTGCACATTACAATGCATTGGAATATCAGGTAGATCATTTATGTATACAGAAAAAAGTAAGGGACCAAGGATAGAGCCCTGCGGAACACCTCTAGGTACATCAAGTGCCGCAGATGTTGTATCACCGACATTGACGGATTGACGGCGTCCGGTAATGTATGATGAAATCAGTTTACAGGCCGGTTTGGAGAAAAAGAAAAGTCTGTCAAGCTTCGAGATAAGAATATCATGGTTCACTGTGTCAAAGGCTTTACTGTGGTCCAGTAAAACCAGAAATGATACCATATTATTATCCATATTTTGTCTCAATTCTTCCACAACGTCAATTAATACAGTAGAGCAGTTTCTTTTTGTTCGAAAACCAGATTGTCTATCATTCAAAAGACCTCTGAAACTCAGGAAGGCATCTATTTGAGTATTTATAATACGTTCCAAAGCTTTAGAGAAAAACGGCAGGATAGCAATCGGACGGAACTCTGAATTCTGTTTGGGTATCGGTATAGTTTTTGCCAATTTCCAGTCTGTTGGGAACGTTGACTTTGTAAGAATGTTGTTATAAATGTGTGTGACAAATGGAAGTATTTTCGGCAGTACCAATTTGGCAAATCTAGGATGTATGCCATCAGATCCCATTGCGTCAGACTTTATGGTTGCAAAACTTTGTAAGACTTCTTCGGGACTAACACATCTAAACGAGAATGTGTCTTCAATCTGTGCTGTAGAAATATTAGAATAAGTGTTTGTGCCAGGGTCCACAGTATTTATTTTCAAAAAGTTTTCATTTATCTCATCTAGGTCAGAGATAGAAAGACAATCAGTGTTGGTATTGGATTTCGATCCAATTCCGATGTTCCTTATTTCTTTCCATTTTCGCTTACTATCAATTGCATTTTCGAATTTCCTTTTATAGTACTGCTTTTTGGACTCGTTAGTCTTTTTGAGCACATCTCTTCTAGCGGATTTAAACGTGTCATACAGTGTAGGCAGTCTATAACGTTTCCATCTTTTATATGCCAAATTTCGAACGCTGATCAAGTGCTTGATTTCAGGAGTAAACCATGGCTGTTGTTTTCTGTTAGTATAAATGACTTTGACAGGAACGCATGTGTCGTAAATTGAGCAAAGGTTATGATTTAGGAAGGAAACTTGTTCGTCAACACCTTCCATATAGAAAATCTCTTCCCAAGGTACTTCATCTAAACTTTGATGCAGAAGTGGCCAGTCAATGTTTTTGAAGTCGCGATATGTCGATGTACAAACAGTGGGATTAATTTCGAAGTGGTATGTGACGAAAAGCAAATCATGCTTGGAGAATGCGGGGGCATCTAGCTGATTGTAGAGAGATATTTTGGACAAATGGCTGACAAAGAACATATCTAGCAGACTCGCGTTACTTCTTGTTAAGTGAGTTGGTGCGGAATCATTCACAGGAAGTAGCCCTAGGGTTTGCATTGAGTCGGCAAGACAGCGCTCAACAAGCAAGTTGCTATTAAAATCACCAGCTACGATTATATTGTCGTACTCGATGGAAATTATATCAATAGTTTCTATTAATTCTTCAAAATCTATTGATGAATTTGGTCTGTAGACGCAACCCAGCAGTAATCTTTTCTTGTCATCAGATAAAAGTTCCAGAAATAAGTATTCAATGCGGGAAGAGCGGTTTGACATACATTTGAGAGAGCAGCTTAAACCATGTTTGATATATATAGCTACCCCGCCGCCATGAGTATGACGATCCGCTCTAAACAGTTTGTATCCCGTAACATGAAAAATGCTGCTATCGATTTCAGGATGAAACCACGTTTCAGATATACAAATGGCGTCGATGTCGGAGTTAATAAATGTATCGCGAAACTCATCCATTTTGTTATTAAGACTTTGGGCATTTATGTGCACCAGTTTTAGGCCTGTTTTTTGTTTTGATAGTATTCGTATCATGCATTTTAAGTTGTCTTTGGAACATTGTTTTGCTCTATCTAATATTATAGGAAAAATAAGTAATGCTACAAAGGTTTGTATAGTTACTTAGGACTACAATGTGAAATTTACTTAAAGTAAGTGGTGTAACATTTATTTTTTCTATGCAGGAAATCAGTGAGTAACAATTTATGTAAATAATAATAAAAAGTTCGAATAATTTATATATTGAGTCATGAAATATTTTAATTTTGATCATTATTATTGCTGGAATATTCTGCTGGCATGTTGATTGGTTCAGGACCGCCGCGAAAAAGATTGATTAATTTGCTGGTACTATCAACCATGATAGGTGGCTCATCTTTTGTTCTTTTGACATATACGAGTCCACGGAGACTAAATGTTGACTCGATGCATTTTTGCCGTTTTAGTTTAAGTGCATTTTGAAGTATTTTGTAGTTATAACTGGTAAGATTTTCGTTTACATAGATATGTTTATCGGAATCATATCCCACATGTTGTAGTTGCAATGCAGTTTTATGACTTTTTTTGAACTGCGATATATTTTTTAAAATAAAGTTTTTATCAGAGGGTGATGTTAGATTCACCATGATTGTTTCTGGAGTGTCTCTATTTTTATTAACATTGCAGACTCGATAAATTGCTCTGATGGTTGGAGTAGCAATGTTTAGATTGTTGCAAAGAGTGTCAAAAATTTGAAATAGATTTTCGTTATTTGTATAAGGGATACCGTTTATCCGAAGGTCACTCGCAACGTGTAAATTTTCGTGTTTTTGTTGTTGAACTTTTAGTTTTTCGATTTCATGTTTTAATACACCTATATCCTGGTTCATGTTTTCAATTTTGTCTGCCACTGTTTCAATTTTCTCAACACGATTGGTTATATTAGAAAGCTTTTCTGATAGCTTACCAATGTCTTTTCTAAATTCATCCATGCTCTTATCTATAACACTTAAGAGTCTAGATTCACTCTCGAGTATCAATGCTTTGATAAGCTCAGATTGTTTCTCGAACCGTTTATCTATGAGTTGAACAATACGTTGAGGAGAGTCATAATTAGACAAGCGAGGAGTTTTGCATACGTTCTCATCAGAGTAAGATCCACGGCCTTCTCTCCACCTTTTTGGCGCCATAACCAACTTATCTGTGGTGAGCGTGTTTTCACTGTTTATTGTTGTTATTTCAATTACTGGTACTTGCTCAGAGTGTGCCATGCTAAGAGATATTTATTTATTTTTTCGGTTTGTGTTTTTTTTTTTTTTTTTTGTTTTTGTTTTGTTGTCACTTAAGAATTTGCACTGAATGTTAATTGGTTCTTTATATTTTCAAGCGCAGACACTCACGAGAATTTAGATAAAGAGCACAGAGAGATGTTCAAATTTATCTAGTTTGATGTATATGTACTTGTAGCAAACAAGTTGTTTTGTTTATTTTATTTTGTTTTGTTTATTTGTATCGACGGTGTTTGACTGTTTTTCTGTTATTTTAGGTATCACAGTGAATTTGTTATGGCAATCTTTGGTTGTCGGTAGATTGAAATGGGTTTAAACTGATGTTTCTATTAAAACTTCAAGGAGGTAATTGAAACACGTCCGTTCTCTTGCGTATATACTGATGCTGATGCTGTTGTAATAACGCAAATACAAAAAGTTTGTCCGGGAAATTTTTTGAAACATAATTTTTCCTTCAAATGATTGGGATTTCATTAGCAGACATCAAATTATAAACACAAAAAGCAGAACATGTAACGCAATTCTGTGGACATGGCATTATCCCAGCCTTTTTAAAAGTATTTGGCTTATTCACAAAGCACCCTTTTATTGTCCCATATCTTTTCCATGATTTCTCGGATACCACATATTAAACAGTAGTTCCTTTCTTCATATCCTAAGTGTGTTCGTGTTCTTAAATAAATTGTTACTGGAAGTCGTTCGCGTCCTTTATTTACCAGCAGAAGAGAGCGAGGAAAATTTGTAATTGAGGGCTTAAAAATTTCTACTGGAGTTTTTTTTGCAGCATCGAACAGCTGTTTTATGAAAACCAGAATTTCTTTGCAAATAAATAACAAAACAGAATAAAGACTTTCTCTTAGGTTAGGTAAGGTTGAATGGATAGCCCACCATAGGTGAGTTCACTAGGAGAACAGTTTGGTCCATTCTGATACCCCATAACGAAAGGGAAAAGAAAGAAGATGTGATTCCTCCGACTAAATTCAGAATTTATGCGCGAGTGAAAAAAATAACTGGAGGAATGGAGAATCAGAGCGGGGGGTAAAAAACGCCCATCCCCACGTAAGCACGGCCCGGAGTGTATGGCACACACCGTCGGAAACATCCCGTTCCGTCAACAAATCTCAGTAGACCTCCCAGAGGTACGTTCGCAAGTTCACCCATATCGCAGAAGAATCAGCTCTCCAGAAAGGACAGCTCGATTCCCTGCAGACCCGGACATGAACATGGCAAGTGTTCGATAGTCTCCACCTCATTCTTGTCGAGGGAACTCCTGCAGAAGTCATTATGCGGCATTCCCATTCGCACCGCCATGTGGCCTATGGCAATGTCCGGTTATGACCCCTGTTAAGGTACTTATCGACCTGTTATCGAATGCCATTAACTCCCTCGTCCTCCTCCTGTCGATGACAGGCCGTAGCGCCCAAGCGATCCGGCAACCATCCGCCGAATCCCATCTCGGCAGCTCTGGCCATTTCTTCTACTGTGTTCAAAAGCTCGATAATGGAATTGCCCTCATATCCGGGAACGCATGTCAGCATTACATAGTGGACTTGGAGCCTTTCCAGGGACACTACACAATCCGCAACCCACCTCAACGTTACCGTCCTCGATCTCAAGGCTTTGAGCACCACCATACTGTCGACATAAACCTGAGTTTTGAGGACGACATATCCCTTACCAGAATTTTTCTTGCGGCTACAGTAAAGGCACAGACCTCTTCCTGAAAAACTATACACTCGCCCAGCAGTCTCAGTGACACACCGATATTGAGTGCGTCGGAGTAAAACGCCAAACGAAACCAAACCCAATGGGCTGTATATCCAGCATTGCTTCCAGACCTGCCAGCGGCGCGGATTTCAATGCCCATATGACCCTGACGCAGGCCAGTCTCTTGACCTTCTCGAATTCCCTTGTACGAGTTTTCCTCTCCACGGCCTTTCACCATACCAAACCAGTGCTCCATAGGCCAGTACTGGTATCACGATGGCCGTATACATGCAATAACTCATTTTGGGGGTTACCCGCACTTCTCACTGAACATCCTCCTGCAGGAGTAAGAAGCGCACAGTGCCTTTCGGCCTCTCTCCTCGGTATTCCTCTTCCAAGACAGCTTCGAATAGAGGACTATGGCAGGCTACAGGGTGATCCCATCCAAGGAAGGGAGTCTTATTTTCGCTATATTGTATCTAAGCGTGAAGAACATCAACTCCGTTTTCCTTGGGTTGATCTCAAAACCATTTCTGGTAGCCCATTCCTGACAATCCCCTCAGTGACCCTTTCATGATCTCGCTGATCGTCGACAGAAACCTGCCTCGGACCAAAACGACGTTGTCCGCATAAGCGATTATCTTCGGACCACCCCCGCCGATATCCGTCAGGATTTCATTTATCACGACGTTCCATAGAATCGGCGAGAACACCCCTCCCTGAGACGTTCCTTTGTTCACCCGCTTTCTGACCACACTATCTCCCAGGTACGCATTGATAATCCTGCCATAGAGGTCAACCAGTCTTTCCATTGTTTTAAGCAAAAGTGATGACAGACTATGAGGCTTATAATCCTTCGTCGTGCTGTGGTTTATTTTTTCCCATTTAAACCAGAGCAGGGTGACTCCAAGGGACTCCTGCAGCAGCACCGGGATAAAACGGTCAGGTCTGGCCTATATTAAATGGCCGTAAAGTGGAAACTGCCCACACTATCTTCTACTCGTCAACGATGAGGTCATCCATCAATGACGCATACGTAGATATTGCGATATATTGATCACCGACATCTTCTTGGCCTCCCGGGAAATGCGTCTTCATCAAAAGTTCCACCGTCTCCTGACCACTCTCGGTTTAAATCCCCTCTTGCCTCTTCAGGAAGATAGGCATACTAGGATCCTTCGAGAGCACTTTGCGCAACCTAGATGTGCTTACCAATTCTTAAGCCCCGACATCGTGACACACTATCTTCTTCTCATCAACGAAGTCCCCGATCAGGTCATCCCCCAAGGCCACATATGTAAGCATTGCGATATATTGATCACCGACATCCTCCTGACCTACCGGGAAATGCGTCTCCATCAAAAGTTCCACCGTCTTCTCACCACCCTCGTTTAAGTCCCTCTTCAGGGAGCTAGGCATGTTAGGATCCTTCGAGAGCACTTTGCGCAACCTAGATGTCTCACTAGTGCTTTCCAATTCTTAAGCCCCGACATCGCGACAAGATTGTTACCTCCCGCGGGTGTAGAGACTGCTCTTAATCTCTTGCCAATTTTTTGGGCAACTTTTTACCGGAAATGTACGCAAACAGACCTCTTATCCAACTTTTTGATGATCTTTGGGATCATTTAAAAGTGAGATAAGAACTGCATAGGGGATTTTTTTATTATACATAAATCATCCGTGCATATCATAAGTCATATTACAAAACCTTTAAGTCCTGTAGCGCCTTGTGATCTTCGCCTTGTAAAAGAACTTGATGCAAGCCATTCTTACAATAGCTTTTTTAGAACAATCATTCATCGTTTGCCACTAGGTTTGGTTCTTACGCATTTAAACGTTTGCAATTGTTCTTTCACAAAGGATGTGATTCATTATACTGTTTCTTCAAAGTTCCACCTTAATTTGTAACTTACAATATCAATTTGGTAATTACCCACTTTTACTTAACACTTCTTAACATCCAACTTTTAGTTAACGTTATATTGAGGTAATCAAGAAATATGTAAACATTGGCATATAAATCATGCACAAATATTAAGCAAGTCTTTTTCACGGTACAGATAAGAACTATGTCGTTTAAACAGTAAGTCGTAAATGCACTAAATAAAAATTTCTTCTTTGTGGCACTCCCAAATGTAATTCAATCAGTTTTGTGAATAAACCTGTGGAAAGATGGTATTGGCTAATTTTTTGCGCTTACATTTATTTGTTTTCTTTGTAATATTTTGTTGTGACAATTCTTTGGCTCAGCAATGTCCTCAAGCAGAATATCATATATTAAATGAACAACAACTGCTAAACATAACTTCACCAAATTATCCCAATCCTTATCCGAAAGGAACAAATTGCCGTTATCGTATTGTTGCTCCAATGGATTATATAGTTGTAGTTAATTGTATATTTGAAGTGGTGAGTACTTAGATGTAATGTAACCATAATATCATGATGCCATGTATATATTATTTAAGGTAGAAATTTTATTACAATTAGTGGTGAGGTTTATAATACCTACTACTTTGCAAAATAGACATGCACAATATATTATTGTCTCTCATCTGATAAAGTTTACACTATAATAGCTAGAATTAGTAGATGGCCGATTGAACTCCACGTAAATAACGAGGTATGTCGGTGCCTGATCAAATAACTCTGCAGAGTCTCTAGAGTTTCACTGCTAAGGCCATTGAAATGCGGTCCACGATAACATAGGATAGCAACAACATATTTCTACTCCTGCTCCTGAGGTATCCTGTATGAACTAAATTTTCAAAGTAAGTTCGATTACAGAAGGACATGAAAACGTAACCTAGCTATATAGCAATTTTTGCACGTTTTGGCCTCCAGAAGGTCAGAGAGTTAAATTGGTTCCTCTGTATCTCACCCTTTATTACAGAAACGGACCAATAATGACTTGCGAAGGCTATAATTTCCTCTACAAAAAACTGGATCACTTGGAATAGCTCAAATCAATAGTTCAAAATTTGTGAAATTATTTCCACATTTTTTTATATCGATCACTATATGACACACCGCTTCGTTTGAATGATTTTTTTCACGCTTATTTTTCTTCGGTCTTAATACCCTCAGGACACTGTTTAACTTTCGGCTATCAGATCAATTGCTACCATTTGAAAAATCATTTAAGAATGGCTAGCGAAATCACATTGCAAATGCAAATTTGCCCATGAACATTCCATTAAAGAGCAGGGGCAAACTTCTCACATATCAATTAGTGCTGTCCCATTCAATTTTAAGCTCAATGATAAGGGGCCTCCTTTTTATAGCTAAGTCCGAACGGAGTACCACAGCTCGCCACTTTTTTAGGGGGAATTTTCTACATGACATAATACCTCACAAATGTCGGCAGCATTAGGAGGGGATAATAGCCCAAAAATAAACTTTTAGCTATGAAATGACACTATTGCGTCCTTTTAGACTGTAATTCTGGACAAAAGCTTTTATTTCCCAAGTTTTTAAGAAATTCACCACACATCATAAGAAATTCACCACACCTCCAAAATTGCAAAAATCGAATGCTACACGTTTCTTTACATCTTCTACAATAGAAAATAAAATTTTTGAGGCTTAATTTTCAAGTGGATCGTAGTTTACTTCCCTATAATGACCTTAAGAATCATATGATCTGTCAGCCATTAGTTAATGTAACAAATATAAAACTTAACCCATTTTATCTCTATGAACGACAAACATAATTTGTAAAGCGTGCATGAATAGTCGAAAGCAGTCTAGCGAATTAGCTTTTAAATGTCCCATAGGATTAAAAGTATATGGATTGGCTGTGGACTCGTGTGGAAACATAGGCCCTTAAAATACAACAAACACAAAATTCAAAAAGATGTGATATGTGAGATACTATGCCATGCATAGAAGCCATGCAAAAACTTCACCCCATAGAGGTGTGCGTTGCGGCACGCCGTTTTGAAAGGAGCTTCTTTATCATTGAACTTAAAACCTTAATTGATATGTAAGAAGTTTGCCCCTGTTCCTCAATGAAACGTTCATGGGCAAATCTAATTTGCACATCAGGTTATAGACCGATTTTTACAATTGTTGAGAGTCGTAGCAGAACACTAGATACAAAATATCAGTCCAATCCGATAAAAATTGTGGCTTGTAGGGCCTCAAGAAGGCAAGTCGAAGGACTATGCTATATCTAAATCTGAACCGATATGGCCGATTTGCAATCCACAAGGACCTACATCAATAAAATGTATCAGGCGGCTAGCTTTGCGCGTTCGACCGCTTTCGCAATTTCAGCAGACGGACGGACTTGGTTAGATTGACACAAAATGTTGAGAAAATTTTGAAGGAAGTGCAAAATTTCAGCCAATTCGATACCAATAGCGGCTTTCAGGTCCTCAAAAAATCAAATCGATATATCGGTTTATATGGGAGCTATATCGGGTTATAGACCGATTCGGACCGTATTTGGCCCGATTGTTGAAAGTTACAAAAAAAACATTCCGTGAAAAATTTCAGCCAAATCATACAAAACTTGCCAGGGGCTCCAGGGGCTCAAGAAGTCAAATCAGAAGATTGGTTTATATGGGAGCTATATCTAAATCTGAACCGATATAGCGCATCCACAATTCCCAAAGATCTACATCAACTCGACATATCTGTGCAAAATTTCGGCAGACGGTCAGGCGGACTAGAATCGACTCAGATTGTCGAGACGTTCAAGATCCTTTTTGGGGCGCAAATCTATTTTTCGGGGTGTTACAAACGTAATGACTAAATGGTACACTGCCATCCTATTGTGGTGTGTATAAAATTTCAAATGCCGGCATAGAAATCCATAAATGCTTAGGTGAATAGTTTGACCCAAAATTCTTATATTTCCAATTACGTTTTAGGTAGTCCTATAAACCGATGTCACTATTTACCGTCTTCATATCCTATAGCTATTTCTATAATTTCAGTTTCCCGACTCTTGCGATAACGACTATTTTCTGATATCTCAAGATGGGGATTTCCAATTTAATGATGGCGAACGATTTTGTCGCACAACCCGCATTACAAGATTTTCACGTTTTCGTTCCATAGTGGTGGGTTATGCCTCCGTACGCAGTAACAGTGCACAAATGGGTCGATTATTTTGCCAAGCCTATGTTAGACCCCAACCTTGTAATTGCGGTTGGTCCGTAAATACACGCATCACAAATGGTCGAGAAACAATGAGACATGAATTTCCCTCTATGGTGGCACTGCGAGATGTAAACTCGCCACAAAGAGTATTTTGTGGTGGAAATATAAGTAATGGCGTTGCAAAGTATTAGAGGAAATATTTAATGGTTTCTATATATTTTAGTTAGTCATCGTCATATCTTAACGGCTGCCCATTGTATGCGGCTCTTTCCAGAGCCAAGTAGAATTATGGCACATGTGGGAGATCATGATTTGGCTGTCAGTAAGTACTCTAATTTAAATAATTACTGGATATAAATTTTCGATATTATAGCTGGCGAATCTCTATTTGAGGCCCAATATCGCATACAAAGGATCATAAATCATCCCAGCTACACTTCAGGACCTATTTCCACTAATAATGACATATCGATATTAATAACCACCTTGCCAATAGAATGGTCCCGTGGAGTGGGTCCTATATGCTTGCCTTGGCGAAGAGAGTAAGTGCGCCATTAAATTAAAATGTGATACATATTAATATTAAATTATTTACCCGATTTCACTACAAGTCAGTATTATGTAAGGTATTGTTTGTGTGAAGTTTTAACAGTGTTTGCGTAGAGTTTTAAAAATTTTACCTATTTGAGAAAAACTAAGAAAACTTACATATATTTTGTAATAACTTTCGCACTACAACGCCTAAAAACCACTTCTTTATGACCACTTCTATTAAACATTTTGCCAATTTCACTTAAGCAGAAATAACAAGAGTTGCAGAATAGCTTAGTGTTTCTTAAAAAGCAAGTTGGTAGCCCGAAAACTAAAAATTGATTATGAACAACTACAATAACATTTTCTTAAACAGTATTTTCTACAGAAATATTCATTTTCCCACTCTTTTATAAATTCACCACACTTATTTAGAAATTCACCACACCTCATAAATAGCTTTACACGAATCGTTTACACTACGGCATAGCTCCTGTGTTAGAAATTAATATTTTTGAGACTTTACGTTCAGGTAGATTGGATTTTACTTCTCAAAAATACTCTTTACTCTGTATCTATGTTTAAACTTTTTAAAGCTCCATTGACAATTTCGGATAAAATATTGAGCAAGTCTCTAGATATTGCTTCTTAAGAATCAGAAGCACTCATTTATCTGCATATCTTTGGACTCCTATGGATCATTTGATCGTCAAAACTATAATGGTTCAAATCTCATTTTAAAATAAACACAAATATAGTTAAACTTCTCTATAACTAACTTCTATCTATCGAATTGTTCCCTACAGCCAATAAAAATTTTAAAAAACACAAAAATTTTCAACTGTTTCTCCTATTTTAAACTCCCTATAATGAATATTTCTTGGAAACGAACTTTTTATGTTCACTTTCCCGCTTTTTTCAAAACTCCCCACACTTATTAAGAAATTCACCACACCTCAAAACCTGCAAAAAACAATCGAATTCTATCGGCATTGGTTCTTAAGAATCAGAAGCACTAATTTACCTAAATATCTTTGAACTTCTATGGATCATATGTACCTCAAAACTACAACGGTTCAAAACACATTTCAAAATACAAGTATAGTCCAACTTCTCAAAAACGAACTTCCATATAACGTATTGTTCTTTATGCAAATTTGCCCATAAACATTGCATTAAGGAACAGGGGCAAACTTCTCACATATTAATGAGTGCTATCCGATTCATTTGGCTATTTTATAGCCGCAGTGCGACACTTCTTTGTGGAGAAGTTTTTACATAGCTGCCATACCAAATGGTACAGTACCTCCCAAGTGTCGCCAGCGTTAGGAGGGGATAACAACCGCTGAAAATTTTTCTCGCCAGGATTCGAACCTAGTAGTTCAGCGTCATAGGCGGACATGTTAGCCTCTGCGCTATTTTTCTCTATAGCGAATAAAAATGTAACACAAAAATATTATCAGCGGTTTTTCTCTATTTTTACCTCTCGATAACGAATATTTCTGGGAAACAAATTTTTTATGTTCAATTACTCACCTTATCTAAATTCACCACACTTATAAAGAAATTCACCACACCTCAAAAACTGCATTACACGAATCGTACACACTACAGCATAGCTCCTGTAAAAGAAAAGAAAAATTTTGACACTTAATTTTCAGGTGGATTGGATTTTACTTCCCAAAAATTTCTTTCTTTACTCTGAATCTGTTCTTAGCCTTTTTAAAACTCCATGGACAATTTCTGATAAAATATTGAGCACTCATGAAAAATCAAGAAGTCTGTCGACATTGGTTCTTAAGACCCAATATTTTTGGATTCCTATAGATCATAAAAATCCCAAAACTACAGTGGTTCAAATCTCGTTTCAGAATACATGTATGTGTCGGTTTGGGAGGTCAAAGCTTAACGATAATTGTGACATTACAATATGGAGGGTTACAATTTGACTTAAATTCCTAACACGTTCAAATACATGGAAGATAGTGCATAAATCGATATGAAAATACAAAATGGAGAAGAGATATCGCATTCCGGCCTCAGCTGCATTCGTTATGTAAAAGTAAATGTTTTATCTAACATGAAGCCATAACTTTTCCTTTATATCTTTAGAACAGAATCTTTTGCCTATCAACAAGTCGATGTTGCCGGTTGGGGTGTTCTTTCTTTTGCCGGCATGAAATCAAATACTCTACAGAAGGTCCAATTGCTAATAACGGAGAATAGCATATGCCAAGAATTCTACAATGGATCGATACAGCAATCCCATATTTGTACATACGATTACATGGGTCAGGGTCAAGATGCATGTCAATATGACTCAGGTGGTCCAGTTATATTACGAAACTCACGCATGTTCCTTTTGGGTCTCATCAGTTTCGGTCAGAGTTGTGGTCGACGCTATGGGATAGGAGTAAATACCCGTATTACCTCTCACTTGGCATGGCTATGGGGCTACATACAAAATGATGTCTGTGTTATGTAACTTTTGTAACTATAATTTTGTATATAATCTCCCCCAAATGAACACAAGTGGTCAAGGGGCTCCTGTTGTCCCAAGAGCCACTTATTACTTAATTTATGCATAATTGTATTTTTAACTCTACTTGTCAGTTTATTTGCTTGGTTGACAGAATAAAACTCTTTTTTTGTGATTTAACAATTCAAGGATAATGAGCTTTGTTATCCTTTGATGTTATTCGCATTTTTTCTATTCTCTTGCATAATTGTTACTTTTTTGTGAACAAACGGAAATTAGCGTAAAGTGCTCTTAAAATTTTTCTGCTTCAATCAAAAGACAAAGGCTTGTTAATTTTTTTTCTTTTCGTTGCTATCAATTATTTTCGAGGGGTTGATTTGGAATGCGAATTTTGTTGAATTTAATTGTATACAATGGCGTTTTTGTGCAACAATGTCGGTAGATGAAAGAATATTTTAGGAATTTATGCAACAAGTCATTATAGAAGGAATTTAAATGCAAAAAGGCTTAAACATGCTTAATAAGAATGATAACAATATACCATGATAATTTCCAATGTCAACATTAAATTCTTTCTTACTTATTTCATTTATTAAATGTGGAAATGAGCTTATTTTCAGATATATACTAAAATTCACCACACTTGGAGAAATTCAACATTACCACAAAGTAAGCTTTCGGCATTTTGTTGTTTTGCCCATTCTTGTATAACTCGGTAAAATCGTCTATTGTAAAACAATAACCAAATTCAGCAAATTGAAAGAAATTCACCACACAAAAAAAATATAATTTCCCGTATTATATTATTTTTTCTTCCCTTAAACTTGTTATAAGCGAGAAAATCTTCGATTTCACATAAATATAAAAAATTCACCACACTTAAACAAAACTCACCACACCTTAAAAACTAGGTGTGCTAACACAAAAAAAGGCTTTTAAGGTCATCCCAAACAAATAAGAAATTTATGAGGCATAATTTTTATTAATTTCCATGTTTATGTGGTTCAGGACAATTTTTTGATGCAAAGATAATAAATCTAAAAAAACATTTTCATTTATTTCAAAGTAAGTAAAATGTAATAACTTCGATCTGATATATTGGCAAAAAAAAGAAATGAAAAGTGTGTAGGGAACAAGTATATTTCCTACAAGCCCACATATATGTGCATCCCCCCGGAGGTGCACCGGTCCCCGACGACCTAAGTGTCAACCAGCGGTTGTGCGTCTGCCCATATGTGACCGCATGTAGAATCTAGTCGCATCCCCTGTTGGATGCATTACGTCTTTTCCATGTATACGGGAAGACTTCTGTGATCACCCAGATCGGAGATAAATCGTTTTCCCAAAATAGAAACCCATGAAAAAAGCAAGTATTTGATCCATATTCACCTCCAAAATTTATTTGGCAGTAATCAGTATAATGAATTTCCATGTGCTCAATTGTATAACCCATCGCACCGTTCTTCTGTCATAGTGCTAGTGGGACATCATAGAGTGACTTGATGTCTTGCTTCCATGTACAGATTACCACCTCTCCACATAGTTTGCAATGGCCAAATTCCTTATTTTATGTGCAGTAGCACGACAAACGCAAGCAAGACCGGTGCGCTGGCTGTGGACAAGGTCTCGTCTACAGCAAGCAAAATGGCGACCATTTTTTTGCGTTTGTCATTGTGACATACTCGTCCGCCTTCTCATTTTCCTTTTTACCATGTCCGGGATGCCAGATCAACACTATATATGGGAGCCTGGTAATTATTCAGGGAAGGGATTCTAGCCATTCCATCACACATGTCCCGACCTCATCTTGCATCTAATAGTTACATCCGAGGTCTCACCATTCTCAAACACAGCACTTCCCTTTCATTCTCTCTCCATCAAACCAGTTTTTTAAATGACAGCACTGGTCTGGCTTTGGCTGTATATCCAGTAAATATTCTTTGGGCTAACGACCTACCATACAACCTCCTTGAGGTGCTCCCTTGTCATCCGACCATTTTTTCCGACCACTTTTTCTTTTCCAAACTGCCTTAATAATCCTGCCGCATAGTATAATATTTGTCCATCGAGACATAGTTGGCAGGAATTCGTCAGGTAGGTAATCTCTAGTATTCTAAATTTCACTTCGAACGACGCCAGGGCGTACTCCTTTAACTAGTGAGACGTCTCGACCTCTCTACCATTTCCTGGAGGACCGTCATCACCGAACTATCTCTGAGGTATGTGTGTTGAGCACAAGGAGAGTTCTATGGTGTTGTTCTCTCCCTCACTTACAAAAGTAAAAACAATGGCAGACTGATGGAGGCCACCGTGGCGAACGCCCTGTTTCAAATTCCCTCGTGAACATCAGAAAAATTTTCAGCTGTGGTTAACCACTTACTAATTCTGGCTACATTTGCGAAATATCCTGCCATGTTAAAACTTCTCTACTAAGAGGTGTCTCTAAGCGGCACGACATTCCGACTCGACATAAAAAAGTAGGCCCCT
Source organism: Stomoxys calcitrans (assembly GCF_963082655.1). Taxonomy (NCBI): domain Eukaryota; kingdom Metazoa; phylum Arthropoda; class Insecta; order Diptera; family Muscidae; genus Stomoxys; species Stomoxys calcitrans. The sequence goes on along the minus strand of NC_081556.1, from coordinate 40,376,106 downwards.
TTTCATGGAGCTTACACTTTAATCGGACTGAACTCATTGATATGGAAGATGTATCCCCTGTCCCTTATGGGTATGTTTATTGGAAATTTAGTATTTAGTAGACCTAGAGGCCTATAATCTCTTTTTTCGCTGTGGTTTATTTTTCCCACCTTAGGTATGAGGACGTTCCTGAATATGGGCCATTTTTAACCTAGACAGGTCCAAAAATAACACATTTCCAACCAAATTGTAGCCCTGTCTTGGTTCAGCATTTAACCCGTCGATACACGTTTTGAAGACCGATTTAAATGAGGGCTACATCAAATGATTTATCCATATGGCCCATGTTTGGCATGGGTCGTTGAGAATGTAACACAACTTAGCCTTGGAATTAAAAATTTGGGCTTATCAATGTTTTTAGTTTAATTTGATCAAAGAATTCTTTTTTTACATAATTTATTGCCTCAAATCACTTTTAAAATCTTAATTTTAATGAATTTTGTAGCAAAAGCTCAAAATCTCAAGAAAAATAGAAACTCACCACACTTTAAAGAAATTCACCACACCATAAAAACTCATTATTCCGGCGCAGAATACTTTCTAAAATCCCATTTAAAGCAAATATTTTGAAAATAAGGCGCAGATGAGTCAAATTTTAAGTTTTTAAGACTTAAAAAATTTTGCCAATTAAAAAAAGTCTGATTATTTCTTAAAGCCATGTTAATATTAATATTTTTCTGTTTCTATATTTTGGCAGCATTTTCTCGTTAGTGATTTTATTCTTAATTTGTACACTAATGATGTTATGCAGTCACAAATGAATCTCTTGTACCCTTTAGTGCAATGCTTGTTTGCATTTTTTATGTTCTGTGTCCCAACAACTAAATCAGGACATCATCATCAACAACAAAAACATCTCTTAGCATCTATTTTAAGTTGTTCCTCCTACTAAGTTGGCTGCGTTTTTTTTTTTCTCCACGTTCCATTGCAGCACGGATGCCACTCAATGAGTTGAGTTTTGAAGAACAAGTAGCTAAAAGGAAACAAGTCGCGTCAAGGATACTTTAATGCATTTTATATTGTTTTATTGTGTTTCTCATTTGTTTTTTTTTTTTTTTTTTTGTTTGTGTTTGGCCACATGCCGCACGTCACGGCGTTAAAAAGAAGTATGGGGGGTGTTCGGTTGCATGCAACTCAAAGGAGGAATCACAATGAGTTGCTCTTGTGTCCTTTTCACAACTCTGTTGTTTTGCAATGCTTGTTGGTTGGTGTACATTCTGCCACAATGAACAAATGAACTTATAAATACTCTGTTTTTTAAATACAATGTTGGAAAATAACAATGATGATGTAGAACCAGCAAACAGCAACAAAGGAAGGGTTAAATCCTTTGGAGACAACCACAACATCAATTCACCGAGCGACATACATTTGGTTTTGCATTGCAGGGCCCACACCAGCAACTGCCATCATGGGACTCAAGAAGCAAACTTAAAGAATTTCAAGAATACTTGATAAAAATATAACAAAATGCTGTTTGTTTCATAATCCCCCGACAAAGGAAAATATGAAAGGCGAAAAAAGAGGAGATTGACATAAAAAGCAATCCAATTTTCTTATATTATATTGTTATTAACTTCCGTGTTAAGTATATTGTATTAAAATTGACAAGATACTGGAGACCGATATAGAAATGGGCTAAATTCTATTGTAAAGCCTAAAAGGACAACCAAGAAAGTAACAGCCAACAATTGTTTAGCATTCTTCAACTTCCTTCAATACAATATTTACACACCATTACAAAAGAACAATGGTTAAATTCAAAAAGCAAAAAAATGCTTGGGTGATATTCGACCACACAACTGCTGCATCCTTTTAATGATTAAAGGAATTATCTATCGACACATAGGGAAGGACATGATATGATATGATCTTTAAAGAAATGTCAAATCAAAATGAGAATTAAACTTAAAAATTCATACAATATTTTAAGGATATGAAAATGGAAGATCTTCACGACCATCAACGGCAGTTTTGTTTCATAGAATAGAATTTTTTACCTACCCAATGAGTTTTAAGTCCATAGGAACAGCATTTTCCTAGCTTGAGGAGTAACCTTACTTTTTTGGAAAAGAAATACCTTTTAAAAAATTACTTTTCCTCAATAAAATGTTGAAAGCAGTGGCAAGAGAATATAGTTTTCCCTCTATCCAAGGGCACTACTTTCCCCAGCCAAAAGAAATGGCTTTCAATTTCTATTGAGGAAAGTTCTTTTTATGAAAAAGAGGCCACTTTTCAAATACGTTCCACTTTCATGAGAAGGAGATTCCCATATATGGAAAAAGGTTTCCTTTTCCTTAGGATAAGAATTCCTTTTCTCAGGAAAAATAGAAAGAGAGTCCTCTTTCTCTAGGGGAATGGATTCCTTTTCTCGGGAAAAGGGTTCCGTATCCCTAGGACAAGAGTTCCCTTTCCTAAGGAAAAATTAGAAAGAGGGTTCTCTTTCCCAAGGAAAATGTGTTGCTTTCCTTAAAAATGGTTCGTTTTCCTTAGGATAAGAGTTCCCTTTCCTCAGGACAAGAGTTCCACTTTTTAAGAAAAATTTCCCTTGCATAAGGAAAAGAGTTGCCTTTCCTTAGGAAAGGGGTTCCATTTCCTTAGGAAAGGAGTTCCATTTCCTTAGGAAAAGGGCTCCGTTTCCTTAGGAAAACGGTTCCCGATCCTTAGAGAAAAGGTACCCTTTCCTTAGAGAAATGATTTCCTTTCTTTAAAAAAAAGGGTGTAACTTGGGGATGTTGGATACCAAGCAACGGTTCTGATTGGTTTTTATTTGGCCTATCCAGGCCTATCTTGTTCCTCCTTCATCTCAAATGTCGATACAAACCTCCTGGCTCGGGAAGGGTTCCACAACAACACCGAATGGTGACGCCTTATGTTTTAGCTGCCATGAGACGAGTCATGAATTTGGCTGTGGATTTGTGGTTAGTCGGAGACTGAAACACCTTGTCTCCAGCTTTACTCCGGTGAATGAGAGGCTAGCCACAATCCGCATAAAGGTCAAATTCTTCAATATCGGCCTTATTCCGCTGTGATGCCCATGGTATTAAAATCGTTCTGGGAGTTTTTTATTGTGAAAATAGGGAAGGAAAATATTTTTGGCTCAACAGTCGGAAAATTTAGCCTAAACGAAGAAACTTCCGACAATGAATTGAGGTTAATAGACCTGGCCGCAGCAAAGGACATGGTAGTTAGCAACACCAGATTCCAACTAGTATGAGAAAAATCCTACCAAAACCAGTTGGAAAACCCTACCAAAAATTGAGCTCAGCCAACCAACCTGCCAAGAGAATAAAAATCAACCAATTTTGGTAGGAACCTACCAACACTGATTCACACATCGAAGGATTAACACGGCCACATGGCTGTCATCCGATCAAAACACGAGAAACCAAATGGATCATGTTGAGAAAGATGGAAAGCATTCAACCAGCGTGTTAGATGTACGATCGATCCGAGGGGCGAATATCGGTTCGGATCATTTTCTTGTTGCGCCAAAGTATCGCACTAGAAATTGAAAAGCTGCAAACACAACAGATGGTAACAGCATACTCCACTCGACTGACCCAACAGCTTGATGAAAGCACTCCTTCTTCCGATGATATAATGGCGCAGTGGCAAACCATTGCCCACTCCATGGAAAATGCCCCAAATCTGTTCTTGAGTCTTGAGTACAGGAAGCCTCCCTCAAAAAAAAAAAAACCCCTGGGACGACCAAGGGTGTCGAAATGCTAATGAAGCCGAGAATGCGGTATACAGAACGACCCTGGAATCAATAGCAACGCGTGTGATGAAGGAAAGTTATCGGGAAAAAAAGGAGAGAAGAGAAACGTCTATTCCGCAGAAAGAAAAAGGAAATGGAATGACGTGAGTGTGATCGAATTGAGATGTACAATAGTCAGAATGAAGTCCGGAAATTCTACCTAAGAAATAAATATCAAACCGATGGCTTGTAGATCCTGTAGATCAAACCGATCCTGTAGAGACAAAGAAGGAAATCTGGTAACTGACACAGTTAACATGCTGAGGATATGGAAAGAGCATTTTACCCAGCTGCTAGTGTTCGACGATGACGGCTAAAAGGATACCGCAGAACCAATATCTGATGATGGTATAGAATGTTTACCTCCTAGTCAGAATGAGGTCCAAGTAGCAGTTACTCGACTGAAGAACAACAAGGCAGAAGGAGCCGACGGGTTACCCGCTGAACTATTTAAGGCCGGAGACCACACGTTGTTAGGCATATGCTTCAGCTTGTCTGAGCGATTTGGCTGGATGAACGCATACCCGATGATTTGAACATCAGCATACTATGTCCAGTACACAAGATGGAATGTGCCAACTGCAGAGGAATAACTCTCCTCCACATCTCAAACAAGTTACTCTCGAGCGTACTGTGTGAAAGATTAAAACATAAAATCAGTGAGATAATTGGGCCCTTTCAATGCGGCTTTAGACCTGATAAATCCACCATGGACCAGATATTTACACTGCGCCAAGTCCTGGAAACGACCCGAGAAGAACAAATTAATGCCTACCATCTCTTTACTGTTTACAAAGCCGCTTTCGACAGCCCTATAGATTTAAAGGTATTTCAAGCCATATCTGAATTTGGTATCCGTACAAAATTAATAACGCTCTGTAGTAGTACACTTAATGAAACACGTTCCTGAGTAAGAATAGGAAAGAATCTCCCCAAACTACTCAATACCAAACGAGGTTTCAGACAAGGAGGCAGCTTATGGTGTGATCTCTTTAATATCCTGCTGGAGAAGATTATACGAAATGCAGATGTGAATAAGGGTTTTCCTTCCATAGAAAAATATTATCCCTTTCCATAGGAAAGGGGTTCCCAAGAAGAGGGTTGCCTCCCCTATGGTAAAGGGTTGCGTCTCTCAAGGAAAGGCTTCCCTTTTCTTAGAAAAAGGGCCCCCTTTCCTTGGGAATAAAGTTTCCTTAGGAAGGGAGTTTAAAAAGTGGGTTTCCGTTTCCTTTTCCAAGGGAATTGCAAAAAGGGATCCTTTCCGCTAGGAAAAGGGTTTTATTTCCATAGAAAACGAATTTCCTTTCCTTCGGAAAAAGGTTTCCTCTCTTGAGTAAAAGGGTTATCTTTCCTTGGGAAAAGAATGCTCTTTACATAGGAAAATGACTCCCATTCCTTAGAAAGAGGGTTCCTGTTCTATAGGCAAACGAGTTCCTTTTCCCTAAGAAAGAGTTCCTCTTTGCGTAGGAAAAGTTCCCTCTTCCTAGTAAAAAATTTCACTTTTCCTAGGCTATAGTGAGAGAGTTTCACCCTCTTTTCCATAAAAATTAAGATTCCCCCTTATTTTCAATAGGAAATTGATTTCCTTTAATGGAAGTAGGGTTCCGCTTTCATAGCAATATACATTTCTATAAGTTCCTATCTAAAAGATCCTAACTGCATAGAAAATGGGATACGATTCAGAAAGTGTAGATCAATTTATGTCTTATTAAGTAACAGGGGCAAATTTCTCTCATATGAATGAGTGCTATCCGATTACAGTTAAGCTTAATGATAAGGGCCCCCTTTTTTGGCCAAGTCCGAACGAGGTGACTCATTGCGACACCTCTTTGGTGAGAAACTTTTACATGGCATAGTACCTCACAAATGTTGCCAGTATTAGGAAGGGATAACCAACGCTGAATTCTTTGTTTCTTTTTTCTGGTGTTTTTTCTGTTGAACCCAGGCGTTCAGCGTCAGAGGCGGACATTTATTGATAAGTGTTATTATCGCAGGAATGGAAAACAGTTTGCCTTTGATAGCATGCTGAAGTGGATTGATTTCCTTACCTTAGGTTAGGTTAGGCTAGGTTGAAAAGAGGGTGCAGATATTAATCCGCCCCATACCACTATCGACATACACCTAAGCCAGTAATTGGCTTGTTGCGCGCTCTAAAAACTACAAAGTAACCTCGAAAAAGAATATTTTAAGTTAGGAATTCCGTGCTACTTACAAAATCCTTAATTGTTTTCAATGCCACTCACCTAAGTTGGTTCATGTCTGGTATTGTGTCTCCACCTAAGTACCGGTTCTGTTAGAAGCGAAAGCCTGGCAATGTCAAAGGAAATGCTCCAACATCTCATCATCTTCTCCTCATGCCCTACACATGCTATCTCTTGCCGCACCGATTTAACATAAGTGAGCTCGTAGTCCTATTTGTCCCGTCATGATACCAATAGCTATACTGACCTCCTTCTTGCTTCCTTTCAGTAATAGCCTCGTCTTCTCACGATCTGGATTTCACCATAGAATTTTCGTCCTCCTACCGACCGTTTCGCCGTTCCACAATGTTGCATGCGCATTCGTCCCCCACTCCCTTAACTCGGACTGCGGCGACCCAAAAGGCTTCGCGTTAACCAAGTTTCCTTTAGCCTTCACCGCCAAATCGTCTGCCCTTTCATTTCCCCTTACTCCGTTAGGGCCCGGCACCCAAACGATGCGGATTTTGTCATCCTCAGAGAAGGCGTTAATCTCATTCTTACACTGCAAGACTGTTCGTGACCTTATCGTCCTGGTTGTTATTGCCCTTATGACAATTTTACTGTCGGTGAAAATATAAACACTCAACGTTATCGCGTTAGCACCACACCACTTCACACATTCCGTGATCGCCCGGATCTCCGCCTGCAGCACCGTATTAAGGTCAGGCAGTCTAAAACAGATCTCAGTTCCTGGGTTCTCAATGTAAACCCCCAGGCCCACTTTGTCCTCTAGCTTTGATCCATCCGTGTAACATGATCTTCCAGATGGCAATACTAGGGTTCCGTCAATCCAATACTGTGCTGATGGCAGCAGTGCCTCGCACTCGACTTCAAGGTTCATCTCAGATATCCGATCGGAAACCTCTCCCCTTCCTTCCAGATTTCATATCGTCCCCTCGATTATACCGCGATGGTATTAGCTGTTCCCATCCTCAATCCATTCTCCCATCGCCTTAAGTCTCATAGCCGTAGTGGCTGCCTCATACTTAATCTGTATGTCAATGGGTCGGATATCTAGAATAGTCTCCAGTGCCCTAGTGGGCGTGGTCCTCATCGCTCCGCCTATGCCAAGACAACATGTTCTCTGAACCTGTTGTATGGTCCTTATGTTGCACTTTTTCTCCATAGCAGTCCACCAAACTACTGAGGCGTAAGTAAGTATTGGTCTAATCACGCTCCTGTAGAGCCAGTGGACTATTCTAGGATTCAGGCCCCATTTCGAGCCTACGGCCCGTCTACATAGTGCCCAACATCTGTGAGCCTTCTCAGTACGCTCCTGAATATGACACTTCCAATTCAGTTCAGTAAGTATTTGACCTTGTCAGATATCGAAATCGCCTTTTTGAGGAAACGTGGTGCGTTAAATTCGCCCACCTTCGTCTTTCTCGTGAACAGGCATATTTCAGACTTCTCTGGGTTAACATTGAGAACTCTGGGTCTAGCCCAGTCATATGCCCTTACCTTAACGTCAAAGAGAAGTTGGTTAAAAAAAAAAATCAGAACTTTTTCTTTCCCATTCAATTGAGACTGATAACCTATACATTGTGTTGTTTGATAAAAGTGTAGCCTATTTTACGGATTTACTCTTGGATAAAATTTACATGTTTTTAAGCATTTTAATCACATGCAAATTTATTCGCCCTAATGAAATACACGAGCACACACTCAATAAAATTTTGATTGAATTTGACAAAATTTAATATGAAAAAAATTAAACTGCAGCACAATTTCCATTATTTCCTATGAAAAACTAAAACAACAGTCATTGCTGTTTCCATGCTAGACTATAGGTCTTCTTCAAATACTAACACTTTATTACTCTCTCACTCTTAGCAAACTAAAAATATTGTCTTTAGAAAATTATATCACAAGAAAAGAAAATTGTATTGTCGAGTGCAGCAAATAGAATTTTCCAACAACAATTAGTCATTTTCTGTGTGGCATATGAACAAATGACTGTGGTGGAATGACTCAAGAGCATATTTGAAAAGGAAAGAGTTGGTGTGTTTTCCTTGGGAGTTAAGATAGCATCCTTGATAGGCTGTAGCCGCATTTGGGCGCCTTGTTGTTATAGATCAAATCACAAAGTATTTGACAAAAGACTTAATTTGCATTTAAATTAAAAATAAGGCCTGTTTAAAACTCAAACTATGAATTGCTCAACATAAGCATCCACTATGGCATTTGGTCCATGTTGTACTGAGTTCTTTACACTTTCCAGCAATGCTTGTATATTAGTTTGATGGCAAATTTTGCTAAAGCTAAATGACGTTTTGTCTGCTAAGATAAACCTAAGACAATAGAAAATAACTAATGCTGATTTAATTTAATGCAATTAGAAAAATATTAAAATGTTCAAAATGAGAGTTATGAACAGGGAAATTTAAAGTGATCCAGTATTAAATGTTTATTAGAGTCAATTAATTAGTGCCCATATAACAAACGAAAAAAGTTGAATCAGTATAGTAAAATTAAAAAAAGAATAAATAAAATAAAAAAGAATAAAATTAAATAAATAAAATAGAATAAAATAAAATTAAAATAAAAAAATAAAATAAAATAAAATAAAATAAAATAATATAAAATAAAATAAAAAAAAAATAAAATAAAATAAAATAAAATAAAATAAAATAATATAAAATAAAATAAAAAAAAAATAAAATAAAATAAAATAAATTCAAATAAAATAAAAAAAACAAAAAAAAACAAAAGAAAAAAATTAAATAAAATAAAAAGGAAACAAAATAAAATGAAATTAAATTAAACAAAATAAAATAAACTAGTATAAAAAATAAAATAAAATAAAATAAAATAATAAAATTAAATTAAATTAAATTAAATTAAATTAAATTAAATTAAATTAAATTAAATTAAATTAAATTAAATTAAATTAAATTAAATTAAATTAAATTAAATTAAATTAAATTAAATTAAATTAAATTAAATTAAATAAAATAAAATAAAATAAAATAAACTAAAATAAAAATTAAATAAAAAAAAATAAAATAAAATAAAATAAAGTAAAATAAAATAAAATAAAATAAAATAAAATTAAATAAAACAAAATAAAATAAACTAAAATAAAATAAAATAAAATAAAATAAAATGAAATAAAATAAAATAAAATAAAATAAAATAAAATAAAATAAAATAAAATAAAATAAAATAAAATAAAATAAAATAAAATAAAATAAAATAAAATAAAATAAAATAAAATAAAATAAAATAAAATAAAATAAAATAAAATAAAATAAAATAAAATAAAATAAAATAAAATAAAATAAAATAAAATAAAATAAAATAAAGTAAAATAAAATAAAATAAAATAAAATTAAATTGAATAAAATAAAATAAAAAAAGTAAAATAATAAAAATAAAATAAAATAAAATAAAATAATGTAAAATAAAATAAAATTAAACAGAAAAAATAAAATAAAATAAAAAAATAAAATAAATTAAAAAAATAAAATAAAATAAAATGAACAAGAAGTCAAGATCCCAGATCGGTTTATATGGCAGCTATATCAGGTTATGAACCGATTTGAACCTTATTTGACACAGTTGTTGAAAGTAAGAATAAAATTTCAGCGAAATCAGATAGGAATTGCGCCCTCTAGAGGCTGAAGAAGTCAAGACCCCAGATCTGTTTATATGACAGCTATATCAGGTTATGAACCGATTTGAACCATACATGGCACAGTTGTTGGATATCATAACAAAATAATTCGTGCAAAAATTCATTCAAATCGGATAAGAATTGCGCCCTCTAGAGGCTCAAGAAGTCAAGACCCAAGTTCGGTTTATATGACAGCTATATCAGGATATGGACCGATTAGAACTATACTAAGCACAGGTACTGGAAGTCATAACAAAACACTTCGTCCAAAATTTCAGCCACATCGGTTGAGAACTGCGCCCTCTAGACGCTCAAGGAGTCAAGATTCAAGATCGACTTAAAATGACATGACGATCAAGAATATATATACTTTATGGGGTCTTAGACGCACATTTCGAGGTGTTACAAACAGAATGACGAAATTAGTATACCCCAATCCTATGGTGGAGGGTATAAAAAAATAAATAATTGTCATAACAGAACACTACATGCAAAATCTCAGGCAAATCGAACAAAAATTGCGGCTTGTAAAGGCTCAAGAAGTCAAACCGGGAGATCGGTTTATATGGGAGCTATTCAGGTTATAGACCGATTTGGACCGTACTTGACACAGTTGTTGGAAGTCATAACAGAAAACCACATGCGAAATTTCATCCAAATCGGACAAAAATTGCGGCTTGTTAGGGCTCAAGAAGTCCAATCGGGAGATCGGTTTATATGGGAGCTATATGAGGTTATAGACCGATCTGGACCGTACTCGACACAGTTGTTGGAAGTTATAACAGAACACCACATGCAAAATTTCAACCAAATTGGACAAAAATTTCGGCTTGCAGGGGCTTAAGAAGTCAAATCGGGAGATCGGTTTATATGGGAGCTATTCTGGTTATAGACCGATTTGGACCGTACTTGGCACAGTTGTTGGAAGTCATAACAGAAAACAAACCACATGCGAAATTTCATCCAAATCGGACAAAAATTGCGGCTTGTTAGGGCTCAAGAAGTAAAAAATTGCGGCTTGCAGGGGCTCAAGAAATCAAATCGGGAGATCGGTTTGTATGGGGGCTATATCAAAATTTGAACCTATATGGCCTATTTGTAATCCCCAAAGACCTACATCAATATTAAGTATCTGTGCAAAATTTCAAGCGTCTTGCTTAACGCGTTCGACCGCTATCGTGATTTCGCGAACGGACGGACATGGCTAGATCGACTTAGAACGTCGAGACGATCAAGAATATATATACCTTATGGGGTCGAATTCCGTGCTACTTTCAAAATCCTTAATTGTTTTCCATGCCACGGTCCTAAGTTGGTTCATGTTTAATATTGTGTCATAAGTTTTGGGAGTATGGTGGCCTACATTTATTTGTGTCCCCACACATTAATTGAATCACACAGTGTCCTGTTTGGGGTGAGGTGGTCCGCTAGATATATGAGCAGAATAAAGATATCAGATGCGCAGTCGACAACCTTATACCTTTAATTTAACCCCATATTGTCATGATTGGTGTATACAGTCGTTTGGTGGAGGGAGTCTATATGAGGGTTGTGCGCCACACTCCATCTGCCACATGATCACATATTTGAATGACGCAATCTACTCAAAAATATCTATCATTTGATCCCTCATTGTTTCAATTGGTCAAATAATCTACTGGAGGCGATTTTTGGAGGTAAAGCGCCACTTAGATTCTTGGACATAAAGTTTAATGTCATATTTGTAATCAACTCCCAAATACCTTTCATTTGAGTCCCATATATACGTGCAATAAGTTTATTTGGGGAACTTTTTGGGAGTGGCCCCTGGGTTCCTTGGACCCAACTTTTAATACCATATTTGTATTCTACTTTCCAATACCTTTCATTTGATATCCATATTGTCCCAATCGGTCATTCTAGATTTTTGGTGGTGTTTTTGGGGTAACGGGGGAGAGTCCGCCCCCTTCCAATATCAACAAATTATATAGCCCATTCCTCCTTCCTGACCTTATTCGTAATCTACTCCCGAATACCTTTCATTCGAATCTCATATTGCCATTATCGTTCAATATGCCTATTTGAAGGGGTTTTTGGATCGGGGCAGCCCCCTAGGTACTTGGACCCAAATTTTTATATCAAATTTGTATTCTACTATCAAATACCATTCATTAGAGTCCCATATTACCCCGATCGGTCCACTTTTATTTTTGGGTGATACTTTTGGGGTAAGGGGGAGAGTCCGCCCACTTTGAGATATCAAAGTGGGCGGACCCCCTTGTTTATTATATACACATTAATTTTTTGCGTTTTTTTTTCTGTGTACTCTCAGCACATCAGTGGGGATCTGAAATAGAAGAGGCCCCATAAGGCGGCTCAAACACATTTACCTCCGTGATCTGGTGGAGTTTTTTAGGAGTCGTTACCAGTGTTGCCACTCAAGAAAATTATTTCCTACCAAAATTTAAGAAAAATCCTATTAAAACCGATTAAAACCTACCAAATGTTCTAAAGCCAAAAATGGGTGTATATATTTTAGACTTCACTTCTTAGAATTGGCCATTTTATCATTCCATTCACAATGAACAACTGTGCTGACATCGGATAGTCCAAAATGAGTCCATAAATGCGCATTTACTACCCATTTTCGCCATAACAGTATACTGCATGGACCCTCAACATCTGAGGATGAAACTGTATCAGTTTGAAGGCATTGAACTCACAAAAGCTACATTTCTTACCCAGAATTTATGAAATTCAGAAGAAATCCCTTGACACTCGTTCCAGTTAATATCAGAACTTACGAACTTTTTCTCTAAAATTCGATGTAGTGAGACCCCTTGTTAGGGTATTAGGCCCCTCAACATCCATGGTTTTATTCTGCACGAATACGCAGAAACATAATTTCGTTAAATAATTTTGAGCTATCCTCGGCGAATTTTTATACCCACTACCATAGAGGGGGTATACGAATCTATTAATTCAGTTTGTTACATCTCGAAATATGGATCTGCGAACCCATAGCTCTATATTCCGAATCGATCTATCCATGTCCGTCCTTCTGTGGAAATCACCATAGCGGTCGAACGCATAAAGCTAATCGCTTGAAATTTTGCACAGATAATTCTTATTGATATAGATCGTTAAGAATTGAAAATGGGTAATATCGGTTCAGATTTAGATTGAGCGCCCATATAAACCGATCTCCAGATTTGAATTTTTGAGTCCCTGGAGGCCGCAAATGTTATCCGATTTGGCTGACATTTTGCTTTGAATATTCTTTTTTAAGATTTCCAACATACGTGGTAGATACGGTCCAAATCAGTCGATAACCTGTTATAGTTCCTATATAAACCGATCTCCAGATTTGAATTCTTGAGCTTCTGAAAGCTATTGTAGTCCGATTGAGTAAAAATTTTGCACACAGTTTTCTGTTACGACTTCCAAAAATCGTGTCAAGTATGGCCCGAATTATTTTATAACCTGATGTAGCTCCCACAGAAACCGATCTCCCGATTTGACTTCTTGAGCCCCTAGAAGCCTCAGAAGTAACAAAAATTGAGGTCAGCCTACCAACCGACCAAAAGAATAAAAACCTTTCAAATTTTGGTAGGAACCTACCAAGGACGGCAGCATTGGTCGTAACCTGATAATCGTGCCCACAAATGCATCAGCGCTATTGTTCATAGTAAGATCCCAGAACCGCCAGAAATCATGGTCAAGGGACAAAAAATTCCCACAGTAACATACCCAGGTTTCTGAACCTAGATCTAGGACCATAGCCGGCCCGGCATAATGTAAGCACATTGTGAGGGCACAGTGGGGTGTGTTAGACTTTTCAGCGTTCAGGTCGAATTTGACTCAGATGGTAATATTTTTGGATGTAGCCCCCATATAGACCGATCGTTCAATAGGCGGCCTTTCACCCATACACCTCCTATCATACTGACCGTTTTGAGCCCAAATAAGGCACATTTATTAAACGATTTCTCTGAAAACGTCCTTTCCTAGTGTTGTCCATATATCAATATAGCTGCTATGGTTAAAACATGGTTAATATATATCAGAGGTGGTGGGTCTCCGTAGTTCTAGTCGGCCGAACTTAAGGCCTTTTTACTTGTTTTTCAATAAAATTTGTTCATTTTTACAAATACTACGAATTTTTTGTGGTATCAAATCATTCTTAGCTCTTAGGAACAAATAACAGCCATTATTCACATTTAACATCAAATGTTGTCTCATACAAAAGCCTTTGGTTTTTCGTCAGTCTACAGACCCTAAAACCCTCCTACAAAAGTTTATGCCGAAAAAAATTTTAACTTTTTTCCCATAGCCCAAGAATTATACGCCCTCTCCAATACAAATTACCCTTAGAAATGCAGCAAGTCCATTCAAAGAATAGGAATTCCATTTCAAAGGATATTCCAATATGTATGCACGTTTAGCGCGTTTCTAGTTGCATATTCTCTGATGGCCAGTCATTAATTCAATAGCAGCGTTGTTTTATTTTTCCTAAATGCAAATTAAAAGTCTTTCGGTTTCCTTTTTTATGGATAGTTTGCTAGGCAGCCCGACCGACCAGCAGTGGAGTCAGGTTCGTGCTTTGCGTTGCGATTTGAAAGGATTTCCAAAAGGGGAATGGGCGCATTAATGCCAGAGTGAGCAAGACTCAATATGGCGAAAAAGTGCATGCACCCAAAATTGCAATTTTCTAGCAGACAATTTTCTCTGTAGCATTGCCGCCTATTGGTTGGTTAGATGCAAATCATAGAAAATTCACACTCACCCATACACTTACAGAGCAAAACCCCTCCAACACACACGTACACACACTGGAACTACAACGACGACGGTAGGGTTAGATTGAGAACTAGAACGAGAACGATGATGGTGCTGCTGATTTTAAGGCAACATACTGATGACGACAATCCTGATGATGCTGATGGGAGAGCCTAAATAAAAATACAACGTTGGCCTGCGCTATTTTGTTGGGGAATATTTTTTTTACAACATTTTGTGCACTCTCTATTGCATATTGCATGCAATCAGCCTAAAATGTATGCTATAGAAATTTGTTTAAAAAGAAATTACATAGAAACCATTGAAATACAATGCATACTTCTAGGAGGTTGATTTCTCCCTAAGCATTGCATGCATGCATGAACAATACTTGCAATAGGTCTTCTTGCTTTTGCATTTCCCCCCCAAACCCACCTCATCACTCTTCTTTGCTACCCAACATTTATCAATTCAACGACCATGAGCATATGCTCCACCATGTAGATGATGAGGACGACAACAAGCGCAACGATGAATGCTCTTATGCAGTTTTTATATATGAACAATTGCATGTATGCTTCTTTTGCGAGAAAGAATATATGATGGGGGTGTGTGGGAGAGTTCTACCCAACCCCCACCACCCACCACCACCATTCATGATTTAGATGGCATGCATATGGCGAACATGTTAAGCTAACGTTTAATTATTTAGAATTTCTTTTTTTTTGAGAAAATTGGCTCTAAACAAAATGCACCCACAAAAAGTATAGCATATCCAAAAGGCGCAATATAAAGGGAAAACATAGAATGCCAACAACCAACGACTTGAAAGCCATTGATGAATATTGACATTTGAGTTATTCACTCAGCATAGCATGAGTGTAGGTGTATGTGTTCCCAAATGTATTTCCGTTATCTTTTTTCTATTTTTCTATTTATTTGTATTTTTTTTTTTCATTTGCTTCCCCTCTTAAACAACATATTCAAATACAGCTTTTGATGGTGGGCCATGGCTGAATGGCTGTGATGTTCGATTCCTAATTGGCAAGATGTGCCATGATGGGCATTTAGAATTTGATTTGATTTGATTGGAAGCACAGAGTGAAGCATACTTTTAGGTGTTAATTAGATGACAAATTCAAATTAATTGCATTGCTGTTTGCCATCGATTCAATACGCTTGTTGCAAGGGGGTTTCTTCGAAAACTCAATAGGGTGTAAAGTGTTAAAGGGTTAACACCTTAGTAGAGAGTAGCAAATTAAAATTTCTGCATCAAGCAGCCTGTAAGTATGCTCAAGAAAATACACATATGGGATGTAACAGATATACTATGACAATCCAAAGAAATGTCAAATGCGTGTGTGGATGATATTCAAAAATGTCATATATAATAAAAAATGTCCCATAATTTATAGGAAAATTATGAATGAATATTCAATGCAGTCTCCTACCCATAGACATACAGATTAAGTGTGAAGGCAGCCACTGCGGCTATGAGGCTTAAGGCGATGGGAGAATGGATTGAGGAAAGGAGCAAATCGTAAAATCGCGATATAATCGAGGCGACGATAGGAAACCTGGAAGGATAGGATGAGGTTTCCGATTATATACCTGAGACGACACGTGAAGTCGAGGTACTGCCAGCGGCACAGTCTTGGATTGACGGAACCCTAGTATTGCCATCTGGAAGATCATGCTACACGGATGGATCAAGGCTAAAGGACAGAGTGGACCTGCGGTCTACATTGAGAACCCAGGGACTGAGATCTGTTTTAGACTGCCTGACCATCGGGGGCCACCGTAGCGCAGAGGTTAGCATTTCCTCCTATGACGCTGAACGCCTGGGTTCGAATCCTGGCGGGACCATCAAAAAAAAATTTCAGCGTTGGTTTTCCCCTCCTAATGCTGGCAACATTTGTGAGGTACTTTGCCATGTAAAAACTTCTCTCCAAAGAGGTATCGCACTGCGGCACGCCGTTCGGACTCAGTTATAAATAGGAGGCCATTATCATTGAGCTTAAAACTTAAATCGGACTGTACGCATTGATATGTGAGAAGTTTGCCTGTGTTCCTTAGTGGAATGTTAATGGGCAAAATTTGCATTTTTGACCATAATACGGTTCTATAGACGGAGATCCGGGCGATCACGGAATGCGTGAGGTGGTGTGGTGCTAATGCAAGAACGTTGAGTATGAACATCTTTACGGACCGTAAACAGGCCTTAAGGGCAATAACAACCAGGACGGTAAGATCGCAAACAGCCTTGGAATGTAGGAAGATGTACGCGTTCTCTGAGAATGGCACAATCAGCATCATTTTCCATTTTCATGTGGAGGTGGCGATCCTCGTCAAGCTCCTATATGTGAGCAAGCTCGTTCCGTTCCAAAGCACCGATCGCCGCGGGAACAGGGTGGCCATTGGTTATTTAAAGGCGCCAATAACTCGCCTTGTCACATCGAGGATCATAGGCACTCAGTATTTGTGCAAGTGCCGGTGCCAACCCATGTCTCACTGAGACTCTCCGTTCGATACCGCTGATTGTCCGCGACTGCCGTTGCAGCTACTCCGTATGGAGCATTTTACTGTCCGAAACCTGTGGACCCGCCCGGTAGCTCGTAGCTAGGCTTGTCGTGACAGCAATTAATACCACATAGGTCGGACCTCACTGCTATCCCGGGGCGGGGCTATAGCGGAGTCACGGGGAATGCGACATCAGACGATATGGCAGGGAAGGCCAGAGAACTGCCGTCAATAGACTTGGTGAACCCGAAGCCTTTCGGGTTGACGCAGTCCGAGTTAAGGGCGTGGGAGACGAATGCGCATATAACCGCGAAACGGTCGGTAGGACGATGAAAATCCTAAGAGGAAATCCAGATCGTGAGAAGACGAGGCTATTACTGAAAGGAAAGGAAAAGCTATACTGACCTCCTTCAGTATAGCTTTTGGTATCATAAAGGGACACATACGATTGCGAGCGTGAAGGGCATGAGGGGAATATGATGAGACGTTGGAGCATTTGTTATGTCATTGCGCGGCTTTCGCGGCTAACAGATACCGGCACTTAGGTGGAGACACAATACCAGACATGAACGAAATTAGCGGCGTGGCATGGACAACAATTAAGGATTTTGTCAGGAACTCCTAGCTAAGGTTTTGTTTTTGAGTTTACTTTTCAGTTTTTAGAGCGCACAACAAGCCGATTACTGGCTTAGATGTATGTCCATAGTGGCATGGAACGGATTAATAGCCTCTTTTCAACCTAACCTAACCTAACCTAACCAACTTTTAGGCTGGAAACCAATTTTGATAAATTTACGGATGGAAATGAAATCTTGACAACATTTCCCATTCAGAAGTCAAATTGGGAGATCGGTTTACATGGAAGCTATATCAGGTTTTACACCGATTCGGACCAAACTTGACACAGTTGTTGAAAGTCGTAACAAAATATTACATCCTCAATTTTAGCCAACTCGGACAAAATTTGCGGCTTGTTAGGGCTCAAGAAGTTAAATCAGGAGATAGGTTTACACGGGAGCTATATCAGGTTATACACCGTATGGGAGCTATATCTTAATCTGAACCCATAAGACCCATTTGCAATCCCCGAAGACCTACATCAATATTAAGTATCTGTGTAAAATTTCATGCGGCTAGCTTTACCCGTTCGACCGCTATCGTGATTTGGACAGACGGACGGACGGACATGGCTAGTTTGACTCAGAACGCAGAGACGATCAAGAATATGCATACTTTATGGGGTTTTAGATGATCAATTCGAGGTGTTCCAAACGGAATGACTATATTAGTATAAGTATATAAAAATTGCCAAAAGAAATGAATTTTTGAAAAAATTTCCTATGGAGTTAAATTGGGGAAAAATTGGCCTTGTCGATGTAATTATGACAAAATTTCCCATAGAATTGAAATTTTAAAAATGTTTCCCACGGAAATGTAAATTCCTAAGAAATTTTTTCTATAGAAATGAAATTTGACAAATTCCCCATAGGAACGAAATGTTGGCAAATTTTCCAAATAATCGAAATTTTGACAAAATTGTCCATAAAAATTAAATTTTAAAAACATTTCCCTTAGAAATAAAATTTTGACAAAAATTTTTCATTGAATGAAATTTTTTCAAAAATTTCCCCTCGAAAATAAATTTTGACAATGTTTCCCTTGGAAATGAAATTTTGACAAACTTATCATCGGTATGAAATTTTGACATAAATTTCCCATGGAAAGAAAAACTCGACAAAATCTCCCGTGGAAATCAAAGTTAGACAAAATTTACCATAGAAATATCAACAAAATTTCCCATGGAAATAAAATTTCTCTATAGAAATTGAATTTGAAAAAATTTCCCTAGAAATTTAAATTTTTACAAAATTTCGATAATATTTGCCTTAAAATGGACACAATTTCTTAAAGAAAAACAGTTTTGACAAAATTTCCCTTCGAAGAGAAATCTTGACCAAACTTCCCTTACAAAAGAAATGTTAACCAAATCTCACTTAGAAAAGAAATTTTGACCAAATTTCCCTTAGAAAGAAAATGTTGACAAAATTTCCCATAGAATTGAATTTTTGACAAAAATTTCACAAAGCAATGCATTTTTGACAAATTTTACAATAGATTTTTTTTGGCAAAATTTCTCGTTGTATAAAACTTTGATTAAAAATTGTAAATATTTTTATTATATCAAATTACCTGCTTTAAAATTTTTCCAAATATCTTTATTTTATACAAAATTTTGCATCCGAAGTCTTACTTCTAATCCACTTTAAATGTGATGCCACCCTCGTATTCACCGAAGGTTGATCTGTGGCACAGGCGAAGCCATAACTCACAATTCCCACAGCGAACAAACGTTCACCGCGAGCATATAGGGCTCCTCCGGAGTCGTACTGACAAGTATCTCTACCCGGTGTGTAGGTGCAAAAGGCTCCTGATGGCAGATAGTGTATCAAATTTTGACATCTCTCGCGAGATATAACATCCAGTGTTGTCTTCAACAGAACCGAGGACTGTTCCCCACCAAAGGAGGTGGTGCCCCAGCCAGCTGTCTGTACCTGTTGACCAGGTAAAGGTGATTTACGGCTACCTTCGGGTCCAATGACAGGCAAAAACGGTAGACATGCTGGACCCACGCTACGATTCCATTCAATGCTATGACGCATCTTTAGTAAGGCAATATCATTATGAACTCTGGTTGCAGTGGAACGGAATGATTCATGTATTATGATTCGCGATACATCATAGTAGCGGGTGTAAATTGATTCGAGAACTGAAATGAGATAAAAGGTTGACATTAAATTCATACAGATTTTAGAATTATAAAAAATTCACCAAAAATTCTATTAAAAATTAATTTGTGTGGAAAACTTTGTCAGAATTTCGCTTCGTTTGGTAAGGTTGGGTTGAAAAGAAGGTGCGGATATTAATCCGCCCCATACCACTATGGGCATACACCTAAGCCAGTTATGGGCTTGTTGTGCGCTTTAAATACTAAAACGCCTTCTCTGAAAATGGCACGACGCGCGTCGTTTGGTTGCAGACGATTTGGCAGTGAAAGCCAGAGGACTGCCGTCAACAAACTTGGTTCATCCATAATCTCGAAAAAGAAAATTTTAAGTTAGAAACTCCGCGCTACTTACAAACTCCTTAATTGATTTCCATACCACTCTCCCTTAAGTTGGTTCATGTCTGATATCGTGTCCCCACCTAAGTACCGGTGTCTGTTAGCAGTGAAAGCCGAGCAATGACATAGAAAATGCTCCAACGTCTCATCATCTTCCCCATATGTCCTACACATGCTATCACCTGCAGCACCGATAGGATTTTCGCCGTTCTGCCGGCCGTTTCGTTGTTCCACAGTATTACATGTGCGTTCGTCGTCCACGCCCTTAACTCGGACTGCGTCGAACCGAGTTAAGGGCGTGGACGCCCTGCAGATGATTTGGCTGGCCTTCACAGCCAAATCATCTGCACCCAAACAATGCGGATCGCGCCATTCTCAGAGAAGGCCTTAATCTCTTTTTTACACTCCAACACTGTTCGTGATCTTACCGTCCTGGTTGTTATTGCCTTATGGCCAGTTTACTGTCCGTTAACATTTTCACACTCGACGTCCTCGGGAGCGCTTCACACCACCTCACGCATTCCGCGATCGCCCAGATCTCCGCCCGCAGGACTGTACATAATACAGTCCTGTTTTAGACTGCCTGACCAATTCTCAGTCCTGGCTTCTCAGTGTAGACTCCAGGCCCACTCTGTTCTCTAGCATTGATCCATCCGTTTAACATGATATTCCAGATGACAATCAATCCAAGACTGTGCCGCTGGCAGCAGTGCCTCGCCCTCGACCTTAAATGTCGTCTCAGGTATCCGATCGGAAACCTCTTCCATTCCTTCCAGGCTTCCTATCGTCGTCTCGATCATACCGCGATAGAATGACCTGCTCCTATCCTCTATGCATTCTCCCATCGCCGCAATGCTTAATCTGTATTTCTATGGGTCGCATATCTAGAATAGTCTCCAGTGCCCGGGTGGGCATGGTCTTCATCGCTCCGCCTATGCTAAGACAACATGTTCTATGAACCTGTTGTATTATCCTAACGTTGCACTTTTTTCCATCGCAGTCCACCAAACTACCGAGGCGTAACTAAGAATTGGTCAAATCACGCTAATGTAGAGCCAGTGGGCTATCTTCGGATTCAGGCTCCATTTCCCGTCTGCACAGTGCCCATCTGTGAGCTTTTTCGGTTCGCTCCTGAATATGACACTTCCAATGCATATCCTGTCCGAGGTCACTCCTAAGTATTTGACCTTGTCCGATATCGAAATATTTCTAATGAGGAAACGTGGTGCATCAAATTGGCCCACCTTTATCTTCCTCGTGAACAGGCAGATTTCGGTCTTCTCTGGGTTAACATTGAGGCCCAGTCATGTGCCATATATATGACCCTTTCGGCCCTTCTGCATAGCTAGTTCGGATCCTTACTCCTTAGAAGTGTTAAAACATCGTCTGCGTAGCGGACAGGTTCAAATCCCTCCTCACTCAGCTTTTATAATGGGTCATTCATGGTGGTCACCAAAAGGGATGGCGATAAAATTCCCCCTTGTGGCGTCTTCTGTGCCGCTTTCTCCCTTATATTCATTTCATGGGATCCACAATTTATCCATCTGTTCCTTAGCATATGGTTAATCCACCCGGTACTGATCTAAGGATTGGATCAGTGTTTCGGTCCGCACATTGTTAAAAGGCCCCTCGGTGTCAATGCATACAGCCACTGTGTACGTCTTGACATCAAGGGATTCTTCTATTTTATGCACAACCTCGTGGAGGACAATTTTCACCTACCAACCCTTGACATAGGCATGCTGTTTCTATTAAGCAGTTCGCAGTTCCACAATGCGTTCTGAGACCATGGTACCAAGATAAAGAGTAGGTTTTTGTAAAATCAAACATTTCTCCCAACCATGGATGTCAAATTCGTGCTCTACTCCCAAATACCTTTAATTTATACCCAAAATTGCCATGGCCGAGAAATATGTTCGGTTTGGAGAGCGTTTTGAGGCTGGCACTCCGCCATTTTGCCCTACAAATAGGCATCAAATTCGTTCTTTACTTCCAAAATCCTTTCATTCGGGCCCCATATTGATATTTTCGGGAAATAAATTCAGTTTGGGGAGTGTTTTAGGCCTTACTCACAAACACTTGGCCACAAAACTGTATTCCTTTTTTACTCTCAAATACCTTTCTTTTGAGTCCCATATTGTGTAGACCTATCCTAAATTTTAATGTAATTTTCCTAATCTACTCCCAAATTGCTTCCATTTGAGTCCCATATAGCCATGGTCATTTGGCGGATTTTTTGGTGTGGGGTAACCACCCATTACATGGACTTAATTTTGTTACCATATTCGTTATCTACTCTCGAATACCTTTCATTTGAGTCCCATATTAACATGAATGTCCAATATGTTTGTTTCGGGGAGTTTTGGAGTTGGGACGGCCCGCTGGGTACTTAGACTCAAATTTTAATACCATATTCGTAATCTGCTCTACCTTTTATTTTATACACATGTTGTTCCGATTGGTCCAATTTTGATTTTGGGTGGTGTTTTTGGGATAAGGGGGAGGGAGCGCCCTTCCGATATCGAAATTATCCGATCGGTACACTTTTATTTTTGGGTAGTACTTTAGGGGTAAGGGGGAGAGTCCGCTCCCCCCTACATCAACAAATTAAAAAGCCTATTCCTCCTTCGCGACCATATTCATAAAGTACTTCCGAATACCTTTAATTTGAGTCCCATATTGTCATGATCGTCCAATGAACCTATTTTAGGGGGTTTTGGGGTCGGATGGATGGGTGGTCCTCAGACTCTTTGTTCTAAGATTGTATACCAGATTCATAGTCTACTCTCTAAGACCTTTTATTTCATACCCATTTTGTGATTTTGGTCATACATGCCCGTTTTGGGGGTTTTGGGAATGGAGAGGTCCCTTAGATACCGTGGACCAAATCCTAATATCAGATTCGTACTCTACTTCCAATTACCTTTCATTTGATACCCACATTGCCCCAATCGATAAATGTGTTATTTTTGGGATGTTTTTTTTGGAGATGGGGCGACCCTACTTGCACTTGTTTCCAAATTTTTAAATCAAGTTGTGCTCTACTCTTAAATACCTTTCATTTGATACCCATATTGTCACAATCGGCAAACATGTTCGTTTGGAAGGGATTTTGGGTGGGGCGTTATTTGGTTATTTGGCCCCAAAGTTTGATACCAATTTTGTGTTTCTGGGTTATCATAAGTCGGCATACAAAATTTTTCGTTAACCGTTGCACTCATCTTCGAGATCCGACGTTTTTGAAAATTCTTACTCCAATTTTCCTAATGTA
This sequence comes from Stomoxys calcitrans, assembly GCF_963082655.1. Classification (NCBI taxonomy): domain Eukaryota; kingdom Metazoa; phylum Arthropoda; class Insecta; order Diptera; family Muscidae; genus Stomoxys; species Stomoxys calcitrans. Next base: position 40,352,781 of record NC_081556.1, on the reverse strand, counting down.
TTTATTTCGTCATTCCGTTTGGAACACCTCGATTTATGCGTCTTTATGGGGTCTTATAAAGTATATTGGTGACGGTTTAAGTCGATTTAGCCATGTCCATCCGTCCGCCTGTCCGTCGAAAGCACTCTAACTTCCGAAGGAGTAAAGCTAAGCGCTTGAAATTTTGCACAAATACTTCTTATCAGTGTAGGTCGGTTGGGATTGTAAATGGGCCAAATCGGGCCATGTTTTGATTTAGCTGTCATATAAACCAATCATGGATCTTGACTTCTTGAGCCTCTAGAGGGCGCAATTCTTATTTGGTTTGGCTGAAATTTTGCACTTAGTGTTTTGGTATTATCGTAAACAACTGAGCTAAGTATAGTCCAAATCGGTTCATAACCTGATATAGCTGTCATATAAATCGACCTGGGATCTTGGCTTCTTGAGCCTCTAGAGGGCGCAATTTTTATCCGATTTGGTTGCAATTTGGCATGAGAGGTTCTGTTTTAACTTTCAACAACTGTGCAACTGTCGGTTCATAACCTGATATAGCTGCCATATAAATCGAACTTGGATCTTGATTTCTCGAGCCTCTAGAGGGCGCAATTCTTATCCGATTTGTCTGCAATTTGGCATGAGAGGTTCTGTTATAACTTTCAATAACTGCGCATAATATGGTTGAAATCGGTACATACCTCAATATAGCTGTCATATAAACCGATCATGGATCTTGTCTTCTTCTGCCTCTAGAGGGCGCAATTTTTATCCGATTTGGTTGCAATTTTGCACATATCATTGAAGAATGACTTTCAACTACTGTGCCAAGTATGGTCTAAATCAGTTCATATCCCGATATAGCTGCCATATAAATCGACCTTGTATCTTGACTTCTTGAGCCACTAGAGGGCGCAATTTTCATTCGATTTGTCTGAAATTTGGCATGAGGGGTTCTGTTATAAATTTCAACAACTGTGCTTAGTATGGTTGAAATCGGTGCTTAATCTAATATAGCTGCCATATAAACCGATCCGGGATCTTGACTTCTTCAGCCACTAGAAGGCGCAATTCTTATCCAATTTGGTTGCAATTTTGCACATATCATTGAAGAATGACTTCAAACGTCTGTGCCAAGTATGGTCTAAATCAGTTCATAACCTGATATAGCCGCCATATAAACTTATCTCCCGATTAGACTTCTGGAGCTTCTAGGGGGCGCAATTCTTATCCAATTTGATTGAAATTTTACACATATCATTGAAGAATGACTTCTAGCAACTGTGCCAAGTATAATCTAAATCGGTTGATAACCTGATATAGTGGCCATATAAACCTATCTCCTAATGGACACTCTGAGCCACTAGAGGGCGCAATTTTTACTCAATTTGCCTGAAATTTTGGAGGTGGTATTTTTCTATGACTTCTAACAGTCATGACAAGTACGGTTCATATCGGTCTATAACTTGTAGCTCATATATATATTAAAAAAGCGTTTCTAAGAACTTGACAAATGCGATCCATGGTGGAGGGTCTATAAGATTCGGCCCGGCCGAACTTTGCAGTATTTTACTTGATATTTCTTTTCTGTTGCAATTTTTTATGGGAAAATTTCCTAAAATTTCATTTCTATGGGATTTTTTTCAAAATTGCATTTCCATTGAACATTTGGCATGATTTTCAATTTTCTTTATATTTTCCCTCTCACCTGTTGATGTATCATGTTCTCCCACAACTGCCTGCAACAATTCCGCCTTGTCGGTGTCCGCAGTGTCATAACAATGGGCAGCCGATAGCAAATAGCGCCGATGAACTAAACTCGCACCAAAAGAAAGTGTAAAGGAAAGAAGAATGAAATGAAATACATGTAAGCCGAAATTCCTTCTATTCTTTCAAACACCTTTCGCTAGCTTTCAATCATCATCATCGTCATAGATTCCATGCGATTTGAAACGAAAGCGAAAATAGCAAAACAAAAACTTCTGCTTTTACTCACTTATGGCGGCACCACAAAAAATCCTTTGAGTTTTTTTCGATATAACACCGGCCATAGAAGGAAATTCACTGATACCGGCCACACCAGAGGCGCCGGCAATTTTTGTTGTCGAACCCCAGCCGCAATCACAAGGAGGTTCAACTACCTCGACCAAGCACGAAAAGGAACCCCCACCTTGAGTGGCGCGTACATAAGGCCTAGGCGTGGTGGTGGTGGTGCTGCTGCTGCTTGTTGTCGTTGTATAATCTTGGCCAACAATAACTTTGGCCACACGTTTTGAGGAAATCTTAGAAATGCCAATTGAGCCATTACGCCACGTGCTGGCCGGCAATCTGTCGTTGGTATTGAGACCACCACTTGTTGGTTCTGCCGCCGAAGGAGTGTAAGTGAAGACATCACCGCCACTTGATTGCGAGACCATTGTAAAGTCATGCATGTCGAGATTGTTGGACAACAAGGCCAACACATAAGCAAACGAGTTGCTAACATTCTTATCCACGTTCGAAGGAATTGAGGCGGAAGTCATCAACACAGAGGGCAGTGTTGCAAGGTAGGGGGCTGGGGTAGTAGTAGTTGTTGTGGTAGTACTGGTGCTGGTGCTGGTGCTTGTTGTCGTTGTTATTTCTTCTGTTGTATCTTCGTCCTTTGCTGTTTCTTCAAGGACATCTGCCACAGCCCTTTTGTTGGAAGGCGTTGAAATGTATGAAAAAACTGCACGATTGAGAAAACTTGTTCTCTCCACCAAACCATAGCCACAAAAGTACTCGGAGCCGGTTAGTACCTCACTGCCATCACGATTGAAGTAAAACACTTCATTGAGACATTTTGTGGCATGGGGCAGCTGTAAAGGAAGCGGAAGTTGTTTTTAATATTTGATTAAAGCATTATAGCAGGGGATAAAATCTAATGCATCAAAAGGGTTTTTTTAAAAAGGGCCAAGTTTTGGAAAATGTCTTTGTTTTATGGATGAAAGGCCCTAAATGGTTTATGGGACTATGTGAACCATACACCTTGCAGCCAGACATACAGACAGAAGTTTCAGATGGATGTATTGAAAGAAGGGCAGACTAATAGATAAACAGATAGGTGGCTAGGAACTGAAGGTGTAGTTCCCATAGAGTTTGTTGATTACACAACAGCCTTAGGGCTTCAGCCCAATCCACCACATAAGTGTATACTCTCTCTTGTAATCTAAACCTGTCCAACACTCTGTCTTGTAAAACAAACTCAAGTAAGAATTTATAGAGACATGCCCTTTAAAAGGGTATGCATTTACTTTGGAGTACAGTTTAAGCCTACTCCAGGAAGGGAAAGCAATCGCGCCTCATAACCATCACATTTCAATAAGGCACGCTTAGAAATATATCTTCCAATTTGTTTTCTAGTTATGGCCACCACCATAGGTGTATTAATCTGCTTCGTCTGCTTGATTCTGTTGACTATCCTACGACTTAGGTGGTGTGCATTCAGAGGAATCTGGGTCTGAGACGAGTGGGTCTGGCTGGGCGGTTAAAAGCGTGATGTGTGTCTCGTCCTGCACATTGGCATCAATCCTCTGTAGGAGTAGGAGATAAGGCGGCTGCAACTGCCGGATCGTAATTGAGGCAAAACTTCTCTGGTTAGCCGGAGGAGTTCAATTTCTTAAGGTACCGACACCCATTGGCGGCCGTTCTCCGAGGACAACATTCAAAAGCAAGCTATTGACCGAATATGCTACCGTGTCTGCATGAATGTTGTCTAGACCTGCTTGATATGCCGCTTGATCTAGGGGTTCTCTCTTGTAGCGCTGAACCTCACGCTCTAGATCATGTAGATCCTCCTTAAGGCTTCTGGGCGGTGGATACCAATCCACAAAATGATGATTTGGATGATCCCTGCAATAACAGCCCAGAAGGCAGCACTTAGTTATGTCTTCCCACGAGCAGGATCTTTGTCGCCTGATGGAGGTGATCCACTTGAGAGCTGAGGAGACAGTCCGTCGTAGTTCGAAGGGCGGCATTGTGACAGATTCCAGAACTTAACTAGCGTGCATCGAAAATAAGTATCTGTGCCAAATTTTGGCTCAATATCTCAATTTTTGAAGACTGTAGAGTGATAACAACAGACGAACGGACGAACAGGCGAACGGACGGAAAGACGGATGGATGGACAGACGGACGGGCGGACAGACGGACAGACGGTCGGATGGACAGACGGACGGATGGACAGACGGACGGATGGACAGACGGACGGACAGACGGACGGTCGGGCGGACAGACGAACGGACAGACGAACGGACAGACGGACGGACAGACAGACGGACAGACAGACGGACAGACAGACGGACAGACAGACGGACAGACAGACACACGGATGGACGGACAGACGGACGGACGGACAGACGGACAGACGGACAGACGGACGGACGGACGGACAGACGGACGGACGGACGGACAGACGGACGGACGGACGGACGGACAGACGGACGGACAGACGGACGGACGGACAGACGGACGGACGGACGGACAGACGGACGGACGGACGGACGGACGGACGGACAGACAGACGGACGGACGGACAGACGGACGGGCGGAGAGACGGACGGAAACAGACAGATGGACGGACAGGCGGACGGACAGGCGGGCTGACGGACAGACACACAGACATCGTTAAATCGTCTTAGATTTTTACCACGATCCGAAATATATACACCTTGTAGAGTCGGAAAAACTATACCCCCTATGCTATGGTGGCAGGTATAAAAATTTCATTGTTATCGGCAAAATTTTGCTAATTTTATTGTTATTCAAATGGTTTTAGATGTAGATGCAGATGTCACCAATGAGTGGGAGTATGATTGATGCCATGATCGTACAATTGTATGAGGAGATGGAATGAAGGATAGGTTGAGGTTAAACAATGCCTGAAATGTCACTCGGCCTTGGGGATCTCCCTGTTTCACCCTAAGGTGTTTCAATTTCTTATCCCTAACTTCCATAAATGACTGGCGACCACACAGATGCTATGATGCCATGATCGTACAATCGTATGAGGAGATAGAATGGAGGATAGGTTGAGGGTAAACAATGCCGGAGATATCAGCCCGCCTTGGGGATCTCCCTGTTTCACCCTAAGGTGTTTCGATTTCTTATCCCTAACTTCCATAAATGACTGGAGACCACACCGATAATTCGCGACCCAGTGTTTCAGGCCTGGCTGGAAGGACGTGTTTGGCATGGTCAGCCGTGGGTCGAATGCCTTCGGTAGGTCCAGTGCCACGAGGACCGTCCTATCATATGGCCTGGGCTGATTAAAGCCAATGCAAATGTGTGCAGACTTCGAAATCCATGCTGATGCTCGGTGAATGGAAATTCTCCAACTATTCTCAGGAGGAGTAGTTTCCCAAGCGTCTTGGCTACTGGTGAGAGAACGGAGATCGGCCTGTACGATGCCCCCACTCTCTCCATCTTTCAGAAATCAGTTACTATAAGAGTGTTCGTAGGCAGGTTGAGGACAGTTGTAAGGTAGTCGACTCCGGGTAGATCCAGTTTCTTCGGCATCAATGTAGAGATTCCGTCAAGGCCCAACGCCTTGGAAGACTTGGCACCACGGATGATATTCGTAACTTCGTCTACAGTAAATTGTAATGGCTATCCATCGGCTCGTAGACCACGAATACGATGAATGGCTCTCATCCTAGCGCTGTCATTCTCAAGATGCTCAATAAATTGACGGTTGAACAACCTGTCGCATATTTTCGGATCAGTCACAGTAACGTCGCAAAAAGTGACTGAGGTTCTGTCATTCCGTCTATCAGGGTTCAAGAGTGAGTTAATGGTAAAACACAGTTTGCCTAATCCGGTACCTAAGCTACATTGCTCCAAGTGATTCCGTTTATCTTCGTTGACTACTCTGTTTATTTCCAGATTCAGCTCGGTGATTTTGGGGTCCGTGCAATGAATCGCACTCTTCTGCTAGTACCACTGCGCCGGGAAATTGGGCGGCACTTGAGATTTTTGACCGGCTGCTATAAAGCGAGCGGCTGCTGCGTTAATAAAGTCTTGGAATTTCCTCTCGGCAATATTTCTCTTTCCATTTGACAGGGGTGTCAGTTCACTGAAGCGGTGATTGGTGTACTCTCTGAAGCCGATAAAAGCCCGACGCTCAGAGGTTATAAAGTTAGTTGGTCGGTCAATGATGAGAACTATGGAAAGGTAATCTGATCCCAAAGAAATGAAGGCTTGCCAGGACACGTCACTCAGGCGATCAGGGTATGCAATGAAAATGTCTGGCGAGCAGTCTGCCCTCTGACTCACTTGGACGTTTTCGTCCATTGTAATCTAGTTCCTACCGTTAAACCATCCAAATCGTTTCAAAAAGCCCAACAACTTGGGAATTTTCGCATCCGCTTAATCAGACAGATTCTCCTAAGTGGAACTCCTTCTAACAGCCACTGCGGAACACACACGCAGAAGGTGTTCTATAGTCTCTTCTTCTTCGATGTCCTCACAGCTTCTGCAAACGTCGTTTACTGGCAACCTTCAGTCTGTCAGCATGTTTTCCGATAAGACAGAGACCTGTCATGACGAACTGAGACGTCTGTTCTAGCCAGTGACAGCAAAGCTGTAGACCTTTTAAAGTTTAGATTAGGCCACATAGTTTTGAAATGCTCACAGTTCCTCTTTATGACCACCAAACATTCGTTGTTCTTCGGGCCTGATCATGAAAACTTAACTTATTTTTCGCTAGAGGCATACCCACAAATTATAGTTTCCCTGGAATGTGTAAGGTAGTTCCTAGTCCCGCAAGCTAGTCCGCTTTACAATTCCCTAGGATGTCTCTGCGGCCCGGCACCAGGTAAATTTTGAACTGTTCAGTCATCTCGGCGACAGTCGAGGGGTCTGGCGAGCTGTTACAACTCCTCGTCATTCTAGTGGGGGCATGCTCATTCACATTAGGCCAGTAATGTCGGACCTGTAAACTTGGCCATTAATTGGGACACAACCAGGACTGCGGAGTCGACCAGTTTTTTGTCGCCGGATTCGAAGTCGGTGCAGACGGAGTCGGAGTTTGATTCGGAGTTGAGAACGGTTGTCCCGACTCCGAACCGCTCTCCGACTCCGGCTTAATACACCGACTTCGACTTAGACTCTGACCCAGATTCGGAGCCGAGGGATAGACTCCGCAGCCCTGGACACAACCACCAACACGTTGCATAGCTCACTCTCTTTCGGCAGTACCGGATTTGACTGCTATCCTACATACATGCAGGGGTCACTAGTGCCATGCGCTGACGAGATGGGTCTATACTGCACGAAATGGTGTATAACGAAAGCCAATTCCCATCCTCCACTCTTTTAGCGAAAGGATCCGTAGCACATTGTATCCGTGACTGCAGATGTTGGTCAGCTTTGTCTTCTGGAAAGCTGCAACTAATATGTTCTTGCGACTCATAAAATCCACAGTCTCGTCAATCTTGCCTCGGAGGCTGTAGCAATTCGATTGCAAGAATGATACACTTCCCGGCACATTCAGGGTTGCGGTGCTACTGTTGCGCATATTGCCGTACGGAGGCCGGAAAGGTCACATAATCCAATGACGAGGGCGCAGAAGCAGCACCTTGCAACATACTCAGTGCCACTATACTCCCGTAGTTATAAGTTATATAAGGACAAAGCAAGATCGTAAATGCACTAACTTCATGCACCGGTTACACTTCACCGACACCGAAAGATAATGAAGGCGGTTCAGGCAAACTGCACAGAATTGTGCCATCCTCAAAGAAGACTATTCGTGATCTTACCGCCCTGGTTGTTAGTGCCCCCATGGCCATTTTACTATCCGTAAAGATGTTCACACTCGCCGTCCTCGTGTTAGCTCCACACCACCTCATGCATTTCGTGATCACCTGGATATCCACCTGCAGGACCGTATTATGGTCAGACAGTCCAAAACAGATCTCAGTCCTTGGGTTCGCAATGTAGGCCCACTCTGTCCTCCAGCTTGGATCCGTACGTGTAACAAGATCTTCGAAATGGCAATACCGTCAGTCCAAGTCTGTGCCGCTGGCAGCAGTGCCTTACATTCGAACTCAAGTTTCATCTCAGGTATTCGATCAGAAACCTCTTCCGTTCATTGCAGGTTTCCCATTGTGCCTCGATTATATCTCGATGGTATGACCTGCCCCCATCCTCTATCCATTCTCTCATCGCCTTAAGTCTCTTAGCTGCAGTGGCTGCTCCAAACCTAATCTGTACGTCTATGGGTTGGATATCTAAAATAGTCCCCAGTGCCCAGTGGGCGTGGTCTTTATCGCTCCTCCTATGCCAAAACAAGATGTTCTCTGAACCTGTTGCATTCAGCTTCAGTTGCACTTTTCCTCCTTCGCAGTCCACCAAACTACTGAGGCGTAAGTTAGTATTTGTCTAATAACGCTCCTGTGGAACCAAATGACTATACCCGTCGATCGTCTCGACATTCTATGTTGATCTAGCATTGTATGTTCATCCGTCTGACCGTCTGTCGAAATCACGACAGCTGTCGAATGCCTAAAGTTAACACAGACACTTCTTACTGATGTATGTAAGTCATTGGGTATTGCAAACGGTTCATGGAGGTCACCGTAGCGCAAAGGTTAGCATATCCGCCTATGACGCTTAACGCCTGGGTTCGAATCCTGGCGAGACCATCAGAAAAGAAAACAATTTTCAGCGGAGGTTTTCCCCTCCTAATGCTGGCAACATTTGTGAGGTACTATGCCATGTAAAACTTCTCTCCAAAAAGGTGTCGCACTGCGGCACGCCGTTCGGACTCGGCTATAAAAAGGAGGCCCTGAATCGGACTGCACTCATTGATATGTGAGAAGTTAGCCCCTGTTCCGTAGTGAAACGTTCATGGGCAAAATTTGCAAAATTTTCATATAAGTTCAGATTTGGATATAGCTCCCATATATAGTGGTCCTTCGACTTGACTTCTTGACCCCCTACAAGCCGCTATTGTTATTCGATTGGGCTGAAAATTTGAGGGTAGTGTTTGGTTACGACTTCCAACAGCCATGCTAAGTATGGTTAAAATCGCTCTATAACCTATTTTCATTGCTTTCTGCTCACCGTATTCAATTTGAGATTGCATTTAAATTTCAAAGTATGATCCTCTGGGGCAATAACCACATAACGACATGAAGTTCCAATAGGATATTCGCCAGGATAATAGGGGGAATTGATGAAAAGCTTTTCACCGGATTTCATGTGGACTTTATGATTGCATTGGTCAAAGAGACAGCACACGTTAGGTAAGAAGAGCAGCCAGGCCGCCAAATAAAACAAAACTTCATGTTTCATTAGAAAAAACATATTTGATCCTTTATCCTTGCTTTTGTTTTCAAAACTTTTTAAACTCAATTTCCTCTATAAAGCACACATGGAAACTTTTTCAGATACGATTTTTTTCCACCAATCACTTTTCTTCTATATTTCGAACTTTCTTCTTTCACTTCTCTAGCCCAACTGAATTCTTTGCGATGTGGTGTGAACATAAGACTTGGCTTTAACTTCACTTTCAACTTCAGTTCACAGCACTCATTCATCTTTTTGTGTGCATTTTTTTTCTCCACTTTTTTGTAGCACTTCCTCTCAGAGGGGGGCACATCAAACAGCAAATTTATGGTGCCGGCTTTAGTTTTCATTAAAGATTGATTTCCAATCAACGCGATAATATTTCAAATGTTATCACGTGAATTTTTTTCTTTCTCTTCACTTTAAGTTATGCCCATTGGTGTCTGAAAACATGTTTTTCGTGGTATTTATTGTAAACACGTTTTTTTGCAGTCCATTTTGTTTTGTTTTGCTTTGAAAGCCGCTCCAACGACCGGAGGTATTTTAAAGCCGGCGTTAAGATATATGAATACATATTTGAAGCGTTGAATGAATTTGTTAGCGCCTCATAAAAATAATGCCAAGCTTTAATATGAGCGCAAAGGCCACCTACACCGCTGGCCATGTTAGTGGGTCATTACGGCTATGAAGTAATTTTCAATCTCGAAAAAATGGAAAGTGTTTTTTAGTTAATGATGATTCCAAGCTAATCTATAAATACTAACCAATATTGAAGAGAAATTGGCATTGGAATGAAAACTGAATGAGATGGCCTTAGCTGAAATGCAAAACAAGATAAGCATTATTATATTCTTAGAAAATTTTGTCGAAAAAACCATCTCAAAAGGGAATTTTGTCGATATTTTTTTGCTAAATGGAAATTTTGTCAAAATTTCCTTCTCAGGGAAAATTTTTAAAAATTTCCCTTAGAAGAAAAATTTGTCAAAACTTCAAAAAGTCAAAATTTCCCTCACAAGGAAAATTTTTCAATATTTCATTTAGTTAGGGGATTTGTTTTCGTTTCCAAGACAAGACAACAAAAACTCTTTAGAAAGTCAAGGCAAAATGTGGTGTGCAAAATGCATTGGGCAGTCTACAGTGACCGCGATTTCGGCCTTACCAGAGGTCTCATCAGACTGTTTTGCCACTAAAAAATTACATGCCTTGTCCCCTGCCAGGCTTTCGGAGTACATGCAAGTCTAAGGCACATTGTTCAACGACCCCTCGATGGCAATGCAAACCGCTAAAATGAACTTCTTGGCATCGAAGGATTCCATGGTTTTGAGTAGAGAGGTCGTAAGGCTTATAGGTCTGTAGGCCTTTTGAGTCGAATAACTTGCCTAGCTGGGCTTGAGTTCAAATACCACCCTTACCTCCTGCCAGGCTTTCGGAGTATATGCAAGGCTTAGGCACGCTGTGAATATACAAACCGGATGGGGTGCCAGATAGTCAGCCTCATTCTGTAAGAACGTCGGAAAAATTCCACCAGGTCCGGGTGACCTAAATGCTTTAAAGCTTCTCAAGGCTTCTTCGATCATAAATTTCGTTATGATAAGCCATGCTTCCACCTACTCACTAATTGGGTATAAATACCACCCTTGCCTCCTGACGGGCTTTCGGAGTATATGGAAGTCTTAAGCACGCTGTGAATATATTGACCAAATGGGGCGCCAGATAGTCCGCCTCCTTCTGTAGGAACGCCGGAAATATTACGCCAGGCTCGGGTGACTTTATTTGTTTGTAGCTTCTCAAGGCTTCCTCGACCATAAATTCCGTTAAGCCTTCGATGAAGCTCATTATTCCAAGACTCCGGTGTCTCCGGGAGTCGCGTCGTATTCTGTGGTAAATACGTTTTCATGTTGAGGTTTTTGATGAAAACGCATTTTCCACAGGATACGACGGGACTCATGGAGACACCGGAATCTTGAATTAATGAGGTTGATCGAAGGCTTATCATAGCGGAATTTATGGTCAAGGAAGCCTTGAGGAGCTTCAAACCACTTCAGTCACCCGGACCTGATGGAATATTTCCGGCGTTACCACAGAAGGAGACGGACTATCTGGCGCCCTATCTGGCCTGAATATCCATACCGTGCCTAAGCATATACTCCGAAAGCCTGACAAGAGACAAGGGTGATGTTCATACCCAAGCCCGGCAAGGCAAGATATACGACACCAAAGGCCTACAGACCTATAAGCCTTACGACATTTCTACTCAAGACCTTGGAACGTATTATGGATACCATGACAAAGAGTAGGACATTCAGCGAACGGCTGAAATTCAAACAGCATGCATATGTCAAGGGAAGGTCGATGGAGTCTGACTGCACGAGGTTGTGCATAAAATAGAAGAATCCTTCGATGGCAAAACGTTTACTTTGGCGATTTGCATTAAGATCGAGGGGGCGTTTAATAATGTGCGGACCAACTCATTGATCCAATTCTTAGATCAGTACCGGGTGGACTGGGTCCTTAGAGACTGGATAAACCATATTCTAAAGAAAAGGTGGATAAAATGCGTGTCCCATGACATATATAAATGGGAGAAAGTGGCACAGGGCACGCCACAGCGGGACATTTTATCACCACTATTTTGGGTGACCACCATAAGTAACCTATTACGGATGCAGACGATGTCTTTGGGGTAAGGATCCGATCCAGGTATGCAGAAGGGCCAAAAGGGTCTTGCATATGGTTCATGACTGGGCTGGACCCAGGGGTCTCAAGTTAACCCAGAGAAGACAGACATATGCCTGTTCACGAGGAAGACGAAGATGGGCCAATTTGACCCACCACGTTTCCTCAACAAAACGATTTCGATATCTAACAAGGACAAATACTTAGGAGTGATCTTGGATGGGCAACTTAAAAGTGTCACATTCAGGAGCGTACTGAGAAGGCTCACAGATGTTGGGCACTATGTAGACGGGCCGTATGCCCCAACTGGGGCCTGACTACGAGGATAGTCCACTGGCTCTACAGGAGAGTGACCACTACTTACTTACGCCACAGTAGTTTGGTGGACTGGTATAGAGAAACAGTACAACATAAGGACCATACAACTGGTTCGGAGAACATGTTGTCTTGGCATAAGCGGAGCGATGAAGACTACGCCCACTAGGGCACTGGAGACTATTCTAGATATCCGACCCAATGACATAGAGATTAAGTGTGGAGCAGCCACTGCGGCTATGAGACTTAAGGCGATGGGAAAATGGGAGCATCTCATACCATCGCGATATAATCGAGGCAACGATAGGAAACCTGGAAGGAAGGGAAGAGGTTTTCGATCGAATACCTGAGACGATAATTGAGGTCGAGTGCGAGGCACTGCTGCCAGCTGCACAGTCTTGGACTGACGGAACCCTAGTATTGTCATCTGGAAGATCATGTTGCACGGATGGATCAAAGCTAGAGAACAGAGTGAGTCTGGGGTCTACATTGAGAACCCAGGGACTGAGATCTGTTTTAGACTGCCTAACCATAATACGGTCCTTCAGGCGGAGATCAGGGCGATCATGGAATGCGTGAGGTGGTGTGGTGCTAACGCGAGGACGTCGAGTGTGAACATCTTTACGGACAGTAAAAAGGCCATAAGGACAATAACAACCAAGAGGATAAGATCACAAACAGTTTTGGAAAGTAAGAAGGAGATTAACGCTTTCTCTGAGGATTGACAAATCCGCATAGTTTGGGTGCCGGGCCATTACACAGTAGGGGGGAATGAAAAGGTAGACGATTTGGCGGTGAAGGCCAGTGGACTGGTGTTAATAAACTTAGTGGAACAGCGAAACGGTCGGTAGGACGGCAAAAATCCGCTGGGGGGGACCCAGATCGTGAGAAGACGAGGCTATTACTGCAAGGAAGCGAAAAGAAGGTCAGTATAGCTATTGGTATTATGACGGGACACATAGGACTACGAGCTCACTTATGTAAAATCGGTGCCGCAAGCGATAGCATGTGAAGGGCATGCGGGGAAGATGATGAGACGTTGGAGCATTTCCTTTGTCATTGTCCGGCTTTCGCGTCTAATAGATACCGACACTTAGGTGGGGACACTATACCAGACATAAACCAACTTAGGGGAGTGGCATGGAAACCAATTGAGGACTTACAAAATCATGAACGGAATTCATAACTTAGATTTTCTTTTTCGAAGCTACTTTTTGTTGTACTAAGAGCGCACAACACGCCGATTACTGGCTTAAGTGTATGTCCATAGTGGCATAGGGTGGATTAATATCTGCACCCTCTTTTTAACCTAACGTAAGGAAATTTTGCCAAAAGTTGATTTTTATAGCAAATATTTAAATTTTAAAGGAAATTTTGTCAAAATTTTATTTTTATGGGAAATTTTTTTAAATTGTAATTTCCATAGGAAATTTTGCCAAATTTTTTATTTCTATAGGAAATTTAGTCCAAATTTTGTTTTTATAGGAAATTTTGTCAAAATTCCATTTCTATGGGAAATTTTGTCAAAATTTCATTTTTATAGGAAATTTTGTCAAAATTTTAATTCTAAAGGAAATTTTGTCAAAATTTCATTTCTATAGGAAATTCTGTTAAAATTTCATTTCTATAGGAAATTTTCTCAAAATTTCATTTCTATAGGAAATTTTCTCAAAATTTCATTTCTATAGGAAATTTTGTCAAAATTTCATTTCTATAGGAAATTTTGTCAAAATTAACCCCGTAAGTCTAACTTTAAATTGCCTCTAATGTCACAAAGCCAATATGCGATTTTTATGACTTCCTTTAACATTTACCAACCTTTTCATTTGTCAACTGCAACTAATGCATTTTTTATGAAAATTAAATTTTTCTTGTTTTCCTTATTTGCAATGCCAACAATTTCACCTTCGCCCAATGAATCTTCAACCTCCTCAACTCACATGCAATGATGCATTCATGGCAAGTGACCAAAACGATAATCATTTCAATTTAGTTAGACACCACTTTTTATCTTTTCGTGTTTATCCCCCTGCATCATCAACCCAATGACCAACCATTAGCCATTTGTGGAAAAGCTTTCTCTTCCTACCCCCATACACAAGAAGGAAAAAGTAAACACAAATCGCCAAAAATATATCATCAAACAGACGTAAATGAAAAAAAAAAATCATAAAAAACGAAAAACAAAATATGATGAAAATGAGAGGCAAACAAAAAGGAATCAATATCATGGTACATGAAAAAAAATCACAGAAACAAAATCATAGCCATTACCATCAACGGCAGAAGCATTATAATGTGCTTGCAGGAAAGGGTGAACTTGGTTATACTGAAGCTTTTTTGCGAAAATATTATTGTATGCAGCACACAAAGTCAGTGGGAAATCGCTGGTCAGCTCCCCTGTATTTTAAGTAGTTTTGTTTTATTTCTTTTGAAAACCTTTTTTTTTTATTTGTTAGACTTTCAAACGAAGGTCTACACCCCTCCTACAATGGGGGGCATTACAGCATTCTCTGATATGGTTACCAAATGCCAATTTATCAAATGACCAAAAGGAGCTGCGAATCGAAACGAAAGGACAATCACATGAAGGGGGCATTTTTCTAGACGGTGGGTCTAGGGAAGCTAGTCACTACATGGCCAATACATGGTCACCGATGGTCACTGCTGGACGTTAGCAACGCATAGAAATATACATCTAAAACCACCTTCCCCTTAGCTCTAAAGAATGTGCGAGGCTTATGGCCACTTTTTTACAGACAAGCTTAAAAAATACATTAGAACGCAGTTGCTTCTCCACATATACGAAAATATACAACGAGCAAGGTCTAAAAATTTGAGAAATTGTATAAAACAAACACTACAAATCATTTTTGTAGAAAAGCTAGTCCAAATTTCATTTCTATGGGAAATTTAGTCAAAATTTCATTTCTATGGGAAATTTTGTCAAAATTTCATTTCTATAGGAAATTTTGTCAAAATTTCATTTCTAGCGGATATTTTGTCAAAATTTCATTTCTAACGGAAATTTTATCAAAATTTCATTTCTAGCGGAAATTTTGTCAAAATTTCATTTCTATGGAAAATTTTGTCAAAAATTAATTTCTATGGGAAATTTTGTCAAAATTTAATTTCTATGGGAAATTTTGTCAAAATTTTATTTCTATGGAAAATTTTGTAAAATTTTCATTTCCATAGGTTATTTTATCTAAACTTCAATTCTATGGGAAATTTTGTTAAAATTTCATTTCTATGGGAAATTTTGTCAAAATTTCATTTCCATGCGATATTTTGTCCAAACTTCATTTCTATGGGAAATTTTGTCACAATTTCATTTCTATGGAAAATTTTTTCAAAATTTCATTTCTATGGAAAATTTTGTCAAAATTTCATTTCTATGGGAAATTTTGTCAAAATTTCATCTCTATGGAAAATTTTGTTAAAATTTCATTTTTATGGAAATTTTGTAAAAATTTCATTACTATGAGAAATTTTGTCAAAATTGCCTTTCCTTTCTATGGGAAATTTTGTCAAAATTTCCTTTCTATAGGAAATTTTGTCACAATTCCATTTCTATGGGAAATTTTGTTAAAATTTCATATTTATAGCCATTTAAGTAATGTGTTCGTTCGTACTGTATTTTCCCAATTAAAAAAACAATATTTGTTAAGGTCCTTTTGAAAGCCTGAGATTTGTTTAATTGTCTCTGTAGAATAAACTGTTACTTTCGCGCATAAAGCCCATCATTTAACGCATAAACATTCTCTGCACAACGGATTTAAAAAAGCCAACTGCTAGTTGGAAAAAAATAAATATTTTCCCAATTTCACTAAAACCATTAAGGACCCACTACAAAAAGCCAACATCTTTAGAGTTTTCATGTGCTGCGAACTAAAAACGTTAAATATTAAAAACATAGACGGATCGAAGGATGTTCTTGTGGGGCCTGCAGGGAAAAATATTAATTAAATTTTAGCAAAATTTTTATAAAAATTAAATTTGGCAAAATTTTCCTTAAAACGGAAATTTGGAAAATGTCCCATAAAAATTAAATTTTTTTCTAAATTTTCCCGTAGATATAAAATAATGACAAAATTTCTCATAGAAATTAAATTGTTACCAAAAATTCCTCTGGAAATCTCCTTCAATTTAATTTTGACAAAACTTCCGTAATAATTAAATTTTGACCAAATTTCCTATAGAAACAAATTTTAACAAAATTTCCGATAAAAATTATATATTGACAAAATTTCCCATATAACAAACTATTATCAAAAATTCCTCAACAAATAAAATTTTGACAAAATTTCCCACAGAAGTAAAGTTTGGACAAAATTTCCCATTGTTATAAAATTCTTAAAAAATTCCTCAAGAAATGAAATTTTGACAAATTTCCCGGGGAAATGAAACATTGACAAAATTTTCTATTGAAGTGAAATTTTTATAAAATTTTCCTAACAAATGTACAAAAATCCTCTTGAAATGAAGTAATGAAAAATTTCGCATAGAAATGAAATTTTGAAAAAATTTCCCATAAAAAAGATTTTTTTTTTAAATTTCCCATAAAAAAGAAATTTTTTTAAAATTTCCCATAAAAAAGAATTTATTTTAAAATTTTCCATTGAAATGAAATTTTGTCAAAATTTCCATTAGAAATGAAATTGTGACAAAATTTCCCAAAGAAAAGAAAAATGGACAACATTTTCTATAGAACTGAAATTTTGACTAAATTTCCCATAGAGATTATTAAATCGAACTTTTTTCAAAAATCCCATTAGAAATTAAATTTTGTCAAAATTTTCCAAAGAATTGAAATTTTGACAAAATTTCCTATAGAAATGAAACTTTGACAAAATTTCCTATAGAAATGAAATTTTGACAAAATTCTCCATTGACAAAATTTCCCATAGAAATGAAATTGTGACAAAATTTCCCAAAGAAATGATAAATGGATAAAATGTTTTATAGAACTGAAATTTTGACTAAATTTGCCATAGAGATTAAAATGTATAAAATTCTTCTTGAAATGCAGTTAAGAAAAAATTTTGCTTAAAATTAAATTGCGACAAAATTTTGCGTTAAATCAAACATTTTTTAAAGATCCCATTAGAAATTAAATTTTGTCAAAATTTTCCATAGAAATTAAATTTTGTCAAAATTTTCCATAGAAATGAAATTTTGACAAAATTTCCTATAGAAATGAAACTTTGACAAAATTTCCTATAGAAATGAAACTTTGACAAAATTTCCCATAGAAACGAAATTTTGACAAAATTTCCCATAGAAATGAAATTTTGACAAAATCTCCCATAGAACTGAAATTTTGACAAAATTTCCCATAGAAATGAAATTTTGACAAACTTTCCTATAGAAATAAAAAAATTTCCCAAAGAAAGAAAACAATTTTGGCAACATTTCCTAAGGGAATTTGGACAAAATTTCCCACAAAACTGAAATTCTGATTAAATTTCCCATAAAAATTTAATTTTGACAAAAACTTGTATAAAAAATCAATTTGTGTTTGTTTGTCGGGTTGTTTATGTCTTATAGACTCACAAACGGCTGCACCGGTTTTCTTGAAAATTTCACAGATTTTGCATAATGATCCCGTGGTAAAAATAGGGTACTACTTTTTTTGAAATTTGAAGGGAAGCGGACGCTCCCCCTTGTTTGGGGGCCGCTCCTCCCTAAAAGCATCCCCCAAAGAGGACATAACGACCATAGCAATATGTGGCTCAAATGAAAGGTTTTTGGGAGTAAAGCATGAATCTAATATCAATATTCGGGAAAGTGTCTATGGGTGGTCCCATCCCCATAGCTCCACCCATTTAGGAAGTATTTTCTGACCATAGCAATATGGGTCTCAAATTAGAGGTATTTTAGAGTAGAACACGAATCTGAGGCCAAATTACCCTTGAACCATCCAGATTGCTTTACAAAGCCCAACAACTTGCGAATGTTCACATCCGCTAAATCAGACAGATTCTCAAAGAAATGAGAATCTAAAGTGGAACTCCTTCGGACTGCTAGTACGGGACACACACAGAAGGTGTTCTATAGTCTCCTCTTCTTCGATGTCCTCACAGCTTCTGCAAAAGTCGTTGCTGGCAACCTTCAGTCTGTCAGCATATTTTCCGACTAGACAGTGACCTGTCATGACGGACACAATGACTGAAAAGTCTCTTCTAGCCAATGACAGCAAAGCGGTAGACCTCTTTAAGTATAGATTATGCCACATAGTTTTGGAATGCTCACAACCCCCTCTTTATGACCATCTATCATATTTTGTCCTTTAGGGCTGGTCCCAAAAACTTAGCATTTCGCTGGAGGCATATCCACAGATTCCATTATCCCTGGAATGTGTAGGGTAGTTCCTTGTCTCACAAGCTCGTAACAATTCCCTGGGATATCTCTGTGGCCCGGCACCCAAAACAGGTGAATTTTGAACTGTTCAGTCACCTCGTTGAGAGATCTGCGACAATCGAGGACGGTTTTTATGTACAGATATACGTTCTTCAGGGATTTAATGGCTACCTGGCTGTCTGAGAAGATATTAATGCCGATCGTCGTTATGAAAATATTGGGTTGCCCAAAAAGTAATTGCGGATTTTTTAAAAGAAAGTAAATGCATTTTTAATAAAACTTAGAATGAACTTTAATCAAATATACTTTTTTACACTTTTTTTCTAAAGCAAGCTAAAAGTAACAGCTGATAACTGACAGAAGAAAGAATGCAATTACAGAGTCACAAGCTGTGAAAAAATTTGTCAACGCCGACTATATGAAAAATCCGCAATTACTTTTTGGACAACCCAACATATCTTAGCCATTCCACCACTTCCTTAATTGCAAGGATCTCCGCTGGATACACACTGCAGTGGCCGGGTAACCTTTTCGATATGACCAGTTCTAGATCTTTTAGAGATCTTTAGAGGAACCATCCATATAGAAGTCTATGTAACTTCTGTTACCAGGGATATCGTAGTGAAACTTTGACAAAATTTGTGAAAAAATTTCTCCTTGAAATTAAATTTGTACATAATTCTGTACAAAACTTGTGGTATACAGGCCCCAAAAGTTTTCGGTTTTCTCTATTTCACCGCCACAGTTTTTATGTCTCATAAATATATGTCAGAATGTTTGTTTGTTTGTTTGTTTATTTTGACAAACCCACACACATGTGTAACTTATGAATTTTTTCCCCCATTACGTTGATGAAAACCATGGACAAAAACTATGAAAAAAAAAAAAAGTGAAAATTTGGCTTTGGTGGCGCATCAAAACATGAATATAAGCCAACAGCCAGCTAAGATGTGAAACAAAGTCTCGTTAGAGTTTTAATTCGTTTTTATTTCTTTTTAATTTTTATTACATTTTTACAGTTTTTGTTTTTTTTGTTTGTGTGTTATTAGCCAAGCCAAAGCGAAGTCCAACGATGCTCTTTGGACAAGGCATCCTCCCCGCTAGTCTCCAATGACTGACTTGATGACGGCAGATGCGGGTTGGCGGTTCCCAAAGTTGGAGCCGCTTTTGCTATTTTTTCAAAACTTGTGTCAAGATTTTTGGGTGTTTGGAGTGTAGGGGGTGGCTCTAGTCCTTGTTAGTTATTGTCCTTTGGCATGTGTTTACGACAAACACTCACGAAGGAGTAGGAAATTAAAAATGGCGAAATAAAGTTTAATTTTTTATATTCACTTGGCCGTGTTGGTTTTTTTTTTGCTTTTGCAGGATAATAAACAAAACAAGTAAAGCGACATTTGGTGAATAAAAACTGTTTTTTAAAAAAAGGGAAAATTGTAGTTCCCCATACTAACTCACACACACACAGATATGCTCATATGATGTTGTTAAAGAAATCACAAAAAAGTAGAAATTAAACAAACAATCTCATCTCGAGGAGAGTGGAAAAAAAACATACAAAAGTTGCAAACAAATGAAATTAGTCTTAAAAACAACGAAAGAAGGAGAAAATATGTAACAAGTAAAAGCGTGCTGAGTACGGCCGGGCCGAATCTAAAAAACCCTCCACCATGGATTCTGCTAAAAATAAATTTATTTGAGGGGCATAATTTTATTCTACATACCAAACTTTGTCAAACCAGGAAAAATTATAGCTTCTAGGAGCCGAACAAGGATGTTCGAAGGACCGGTTTACATGGGAGCTATATAAGGTTGTGAACCGATTTAAACCATAATTGGCACAGATGTTGCAAGTCATAACAGAACCCCGCATGCAAAATTTCAGACAAATCGGACAAAAATTGTGGCTTGTAAGGGCTCAGGAAGTCAAATCGGGAGATCGGTTTATATGGCAGCTATATCAGGTTATAGACCGATTTGGACTTTGATTGGTACACTTATTGAAAGTCATGACAGAACACCACAAGCAAAATTTCAGCCAAATCGGACAAAAATTGCGGTTTCCAGGAGCTCAAGAAGTCAAATTGGGACATCGGTTTATATGGCAGCTATATCACGTTACAGGCCGATTTGGACCATAATTGGCACAGTTGCTGGAAACACCACATGCAAAATTTCAGCCAAATCAGCCAAAAATTGCGGCTTGTAAAGGCTCAAGAAGTCAAATCGAGAGATCGGTTTATATGGGAGCTATATCCAAATCTGAACCGATATGGCTCATTTGCAATCCCCAACAACCTACATCAATATTAAGTATCTGTGCAAAATTTCAGGCGGCTAACTTTAAG
The DNA here is from genome assembly GCF_963082655.1 of Stomoxys calcitrans. Taxonomy (NCBI): domain Eukaryota; kingdom Metazoa; phylum Arthropoda; class Insecta; order Diptera; family Muscidae; genus Stomoxys; species Stomoxys calcitrans. The sequence continues at coordinate 40,331,797 of NC_081556.1, read as the reverse complement.
CGTTCGACCGCTATCGTGATTTCGGACATGGCGGATGGACGGACATGGCTAGATCGACTCAGAACGTCGAGACGATCAAGAATATATACTTTATGGGGTCTTAGACGAATCTTTCGAGGTGTTACCAACTGAGTGACTAGATTAGTATACCCCCATCCTATGGTGGTGGGTATAAAAATCTTAAAATTTCCCACCATCATTTCAGTAAAGAAGAGTGGGTAAATAAATTGCAAATTTTGCCCTTGAACATTTCACTAAGGATCAAGGGCAAACTTCTCACATATCAATGAGTGCAATCCGATTCAAGTTTTAAGCTCAATAACAAGGGGCCTCCTTTTTATAGCCAAGTCCGAACGGAGTGCCGCAGTGCGACACCTCTTTGGGGAATAGCCAGCATTAGAAGGGGAAAACCACCGCTGAAACTTTTTTTCTGATGGTTTCGCCAGTATTCGAACCCAGGCGTTCAGTGTCACAGGCGGACATGCTAACCTCTGCGCTACGGTGGCCTAACTTGGCTTGGGTAAACTTCTCTCATGTCCTTGCAAGTGACACTGTATTTCAAGAGGGAAAAATCCAGTATTCTTACTTAGGCGTTGAGCGTAATAGGCAGATATGCAATCCTATAAAGCCACTGTGAGCTCAGGATTCGAAATACGGTTCCAATATTAGGCAGCTGATGGCAAATTTGCCCATGAACATTCTATTAAGGAACAGGAGCAAACTTCTTACATATCATCAAGTTTAAGCTCAATGACAAGGGGCCTCCTTTTTATAGCCGAGTCCGAATGGCATGCCGCAGTGCGACACCTCTTTGAGGAAAAATTTTGAACTGAATAACTTTTCTTTTAGAGTGATAGTACTAATATGCTTCTTTCTTTCTTTCTTCTTTAATTGGCTAGGACAGAACATTTGTTCCACTAGCCGAACGTGGAATAGCGTTCCGAGCGCCTCGATCTTCTGTGCTCATTCTAAAATCTCTGACATCAAGTTTCGAGGTGTCTCCCACCACTTGATCTTTCAATCGGGCTTTTGGTCTTCCCGGTTTGCGTGTACCACCGTGTTTGCCTTCAAAAGACTTCTTTGCTGGGGGTTCTTCATTCATTCTGACAACATGACCTAGCCAACGCAGCCGTTGTATTTTGATGCGTGTAACTATGCTATCGTCGTCATACGTCGCCTTTATTCTCCATTAACGCTGACGGGTCCATATATTTTACGAAGAATCTTTCTCTCAAATACTCCAAGTACTGCCTCATCTGCTTTCACAAGTACCCATGCCTCAGAACCATATAACAACACGGGTAGTATCAGTGTCTTGTATAGAGTAATCTTCGTCTGTCGAGAGGTGGCCTTGTTTTTCAACTGCTTACTTTGTCCAAAGTAGCATCTGATTGCCAGTATCATTCTTCGCTTTATCTCAAAAGTGGTGTCATTCGTTTCGGTTACGGCGGTGCCGAGGTAGATAAAATTAGTTACTATCCCAAAGTTGTGGTTCCCAACTTTCTCCATTTTCTTTATCTGTTCGGTTGCACAAGGCTTTTTGGGAGCTGAAACCATCCATTTCGTCTTATCTCCATTTACTGCCAGACCCATTTTCACTGACTCTCTTTCGATTCTTTCAAAGGCAGCAGTTACTACTTCCGGTGACGGACCTATGATGTCGTCGGCATAGGCGAGTAGCATGTGAACACATTGTGATTTGTGGGCCTTATCTATTCACATCTGCATCTCGTATAATCTTCTCCAGCAGGATATTAAAGAGATCACACAATAGGCTGTCTCCTTGTCTGAAACCTCGTTTGGTATTAAATGGTTCGGAGAGATTCTTTCCCATTCTTACTGAGGAACGCGTATCAGCAAGTGTCATCCTGCAGAGTCTTTTTTAATTTTGAGGGATACCAAACTCCGACATGGCTTGAACGTAAAGGAATATCGAAGGCGGCTTTGTAGTCAACAAAGAGATGGTAGGTGTTGATTTTTCCTTCTCGGGTCTTTTCCGGGATTTGGCGCAGTGTGAATAACTGGTATAGGGTGGATTTACCAGGTCTTAAGCCGCATTGATTGGGCCCAATTATCTCATCGACTTTAGATTTTAATCTTTCACACACTACGCTCGAGAGTATCTTGTATGCGATGGGGAGGAGACTTATTCCTCTGTAGTTGGCACATTCCATCTCGTCTCCTTTCTTGTGTACGGGACATAGTATGCTGAGGTTCCAATCATCGGGTATGTGTTCTTCTAGCCAGATTGCGCAGATAAGGTGATGCATACGCCTTATCAGCGTGTCGCCTCCGGTCTTAAATAGTTCAGCGGGTAACCCATCGGCTCCTGCTGCCTTGTTGTTCTTTAGTCGAGACACTGCTACTTGGACCTCATTCATAGGACCATAGGAGGTAAACATTCTATACCATCATCAAGGATTGGTTCTGCGGTATCCTCTTCGCCGCCAACGTCAGACACTAGCTGTTGGGTAAAATGTTCTTTCCATATCCTCAGCATGCTATCGGTGTCAGTTACCAGATTTCCTTCTTTGTCTCTGCAGGAGGATGTGCCTGCACCAAAACCATCGGTTTGATGTTTAATTTTTTGGAAGAATTTCTGACTCCTGTACATCTCAATTCGCTCACACTCACTCCTTACCATTTCCATTTTCTTCCTGCAGAATAGGCGTTTCTCCTCTCTCCTTTTCTCCCGATAACTCTCCTTCATATGGCGCGTTGCTACTGATTGCAGGGTTGCTCTATATGAGGCATTCTTGGCTTCAGTAGCATCTCGACACTCTTGGTCTTACCATGGGTTTTTTGGAGGAGGCTTTCGGTACACCAAGTACGGATTTCGCTGCATTTTCCATGGAGTGAGCAATGGTTTGCCACTGCACCATTATATCATCGAAACAAGGAGTGCTTTCATCAAACAGTTGGGTCAGTTGAGTGGAGTATGCCGCTGACATCTGTTGTGTTTGGAGATTTTCAATGTCCAGCTTCCATGCAGTGTCAGATCGTTCTTTCCTCGCCATGTTCAAGGAGACATGTGCGAACCTTTGCTGCAACAAGGTAATGATCCGAATCTATATTCGCTCCACGGATCGATCGTACAACGTGATCAAATTGTTTCCTCGTGTTTTGATCGGATGACAGCCATGCGGCTTTGTGTTAAAATCTGGTGCTACTAACTACCATTCATGTCTCGTGTTATGGCAGCTGTAGTATAGCTTGTCACCGCTTAGTGTTGTAGTGACGCCATTCCCTGTCCATCGCACTTCCCGTAAGGCGGTCATATATGATTTGTACTTCTCTAATACATTCGCCAGCGCGTATACTGCACCTTCTCTATAAAGAGTGCGGACATTCCAGGTGCAGATCCGCAAATAATGGTCCTTTTTTCGTTCAACGTTGTGGGGGTCCTTTTTATATCCTCCACCATAGGATGGGGGTATACTAATTTCGTCATTGTGTATGTAACTCCTCGAAATATGCGTCTGAGACCCCTAAAGCATATATATCTTGATCGTCGTGATATTCTAAGTCGAACTAGTCATGTCAGTCCGTCCGTCCGTCCATCCGTCTGTTTGTCGAAAGCACGCTAACTTTTGAAGGAGTAGAGCTAGCCGCTTGAAATTTTGCACAAATACTTCTTATTAGTGTAGGTCGATTGGGATCGTAAATGGGCCAAATCGGTCCATAAGCTGATATAGCTGCCATATAAACCAATCTTGGGTCTTGACTTCTTGAGCCTCTAGAGGGCGTAATTCTCATCCGATTTGATTGAAATTTCGCATATAGTGTTTTGATATCACTTCCAACAACTGTGTTAGGTATGTTCTAAATCGGTGCATAACCTGATATAGCTGTCATATAAACGGATCTTGGGTCTTGACTTCTTGAGCCTTTAGAGGGCGTAATACTCGTTCGATTTAACTAAAATTTCACACATAGTGTTTTGATATAACTTCCAACAACTGTGATGGGTATGGTCCAAATCGGTCCATAACCTGATATAGCTGCCATATAAACCGATCTTGGGCCTTGACTTCTTGAGCCTCTAGAGAGCCCAATTCTCGTCCGATTTGACTGAAATTTCGCACATAGTGTTTTGATATCACTTCCAACAACTGTGTTAGGTATGGTCCAAATCGGTCCATAACCTGATATAGCTGACATATAAACCAATCTTGGGTCTTGACTTCTTGAGCTTTTAGAAGCCGGAATTCTTAACCGATTTGACTGAAATTTTGCACATAGTGTTCTGATATCACTTCCAACAACTGCGTTAGGTATGTTCCAAATCGGTCTATAACCTGATATAGCTGTCATATAAACCGATCTTGGGTCTTGACTTCTTCAGCCTCTAGAGGGCGCAATTCTCGTTCGATTTGATTGAAATTTTGCACATAGTGGTTTGATATCACTTCCAACAACTGTGTTAGGTATGGTCCAAATCGGTCCATAACCTGATATAGCTGCCATATAAACCGATCTTGGATTTTGACTTCTTGAGCCTCTAGAGGGCGCAATTCTCGTTCGATTTGACTGAAATTTTGCACATAGTGTTTTGATATCACTTCCAACAACTGTGTTAGGTATGGTCCAAATCGGTCCATAACCTGATATAGCTGCCATATAAACCGATCTTGGGCCTTGACTTCTTGAGCCTCTAGAGGGCGCAATTCTCGTCCGATTTGGCACAAATTATGCACAACGGCTCCTCCCATAGCCTTCAACATACGTGTGCAATATGGTCAGAATCGATCTATAGCTTGATACAGCTCCCATATAAACCGATCTCCCGATTTTGCTTCTTGAGCCCCGAATCGGACTATAACTTGATATAGCTCCTCCTCCGTCCGAATCGATTATTCTGTGTTTGCCTAAAAACAGATCCTACACAAAGAACTCGACAGATGCGTCCATGGTGGAGGGTATATAAGATTCGACCCGGCCGAACTTAGCACGCTCTTACTTGTTACGATTCCTTTGTTTGTCATAGTAGTTCCCATAGATTTCCGAGGGGCAGGTTACTGGCCCAGGGCCCCAACCGCATGGATTTTGTGGGATTGCACATGTATCCCTCGTTGTGGCGATCCGCTTGCTTCAAAATCCGACGCTCGCCCCCAGCCGCCCCTAACCTGGGAACAGACGCTAATGTTGGCCATTGGTTATTTGAAGGCGGAAGGATAAATTTTGTATCTTTGACCTTGACACTTAGATTTTTTTAACCACCACTTCAGCATATACTAAACTAGAAACCGTTACATACTAAGATTGAGTTCAAAACTCCTTATTTTGATGAAGCATGGATATAAGAGTTTTACAGCTGGAAAATATGGTCATAGGAGGAAATTGGACCGATAGTCCTATATTGTCTAGACTCTATAACCGACCCCTTTTAGCATAACATGAACATTTCAGCATGCTACCAATGACCTGCCACACTAAGTACACCTCCACTTCCCAGGGTATGGCAACTTTAAAAAATATAACAAATAAGATTGTTTTATGTTGGTTACCACGAACTCGTCTGCCTTTCCTTTAGGACCATAGCGAGCCTTCTCACACCTACAGCCGCCTGCCTGGTTACATTACCAACCTTTCCATCTATCTTTGATTTTAAGTAGAAAGGGCGACTCTGTTTGTTTGGGGTGGTGCTTTAGAATTTGGTACATAATTGCTTTATTTTTTTGCCTCGTATGTGTCTGTTTGCTTAGTAATATAAATTAACTTGGATGCAGTAGGGAGGGCAAAACATGTGAAAAAATACAACATATAAAAATAATATCCAATTAAGTTAGTTGAGTGAATGTGCATAGAGGTAGGATCTGGAATATTTGCATATCTAACAAAAATATTATGGGAGGGAGTGAGGGGAACTTTCTTTTTGAATTTATTAAAAATTTAGAAATTAAAGACAAGGCTAAAATAAGCTTTAGCTGCTGACAAACCATCCACGGATAATCCATACTTTAGAGAAAATATCCCGGAAATGTTGGCTTTAGAGAAGACTTTAGAGAAATTTTCTCTGGAGAAAATTTCTCACGATCTGGATCTCCCCATAGGATTTTCGCCGTCCTACCGACCGTTTCGCTATTCCACAATGTTGCCGTCGCCCACTCCCCTAACACGGAATGCGTCGACCCGAAAGTCGTCGGGTTAACCAAGTTTAATGACGGCAATCCTTTGGCCTTTACCGCCAAATCGCCTGTCCTTTCATTTACCCTTACTCCGTTATGGTCCGGCACCCAAACGATGCGGATTTTCCCATCCTCAGAGAAGGCTTTAATCTCCTTCTTACACTGCAAGACTGTTCGTGACCTTACAGTCCTGGTTGTTATTGCCCTTATGGCCAGTCTATTATCAGTAAAGATGTTCACCCTCGACGCTCTCGCGTTACCACACACTACTTCATGCATTCCGTGATCGCCCGGATCTCCGCCTGCGGCACCGTATTATGGTCAGTCACAGCAATAAGTTTTTCAATTAAATTCAATATAAAAAAAAAAAAAACCACTTTAAAAAAAAAAAATTTAAAAAATATAAGCCGAATTTTCGAAAATTAGTTTAAAGAAAAAATAATAAAAAAAAATTTGCCAGCCGGGAACTCGAACCTGGGTTTGCGAATCTATCAGCGGCATGTGAATTCTTGGTGGTGCAAAATCTTTCTCGCACGCAAGAAGCATGATCATTTTTCAGCAATACTTGTACTAGTTCGGTAAATAGTACTTGAGCGCCAAATGCATAAATAAAAACATTTCTTAGAATTTTGAGTAAAATTGAACTGCAGAGCCAAAATTGGATTTAAAAGTTAGCTTCTGAACTAAATGATGGTGCCAACTGGTTACTGGCTGGACAACTAGGATGGGCTTATGTTCCTGTGTAAGTACACATACTTGTGCAACAGTGTGTTTATATATGCAAGCCATTGGTTTATACTCACTTGCAATGAGTATGCGGTTGCATGTGGTTCCATTTCAATGAATGCAATGCCATCTATGCTATTGCTGCCACTATAAGCAAGACATCAACCCAAGCCTTCTTATTGTTACTAGTGTCTTCTAGGTGGCACCTTTGTACGATGGAGGGTTTTTTAAAGCACAGCCATAAACCTTAAAACTACGTTACCAATAGTTTTCAATTAAGCATGTAGTTCTCCTATTGGTTACTAGAGGCACATACAAGCAACATTGCACAGTGATCAATAGACCATTTAACAAATTAAATTCATAAAATTTAAATATCATCCAATAATTAACAAGTAAAAAGGCGTTAAGTTCGGCCGGGCCGAACTTTGGATACCCACCACCTCGGGTATATATGTAAACCACCTTTCATCAAAATTCGGTGAAAATTTCATACCTTATACTCATATACCTCATACCGATCTGAATTATATACGACGCGGATGTCGAAAAGCCGAACATAAGTCACTGTGTCAAATTTCAGTGAAATCGGATTATGAATGCGCCTTTTATGGGGCCAAGACTTTAAATCGAGATATCGGTCTACATGGCAGCTATATCCAAATCTGGACCGATTTGGGCCAAGTTGCATAAACATGTCGAAGAGCCTAACACTAAGCACTGTCCCAAATTTCGGCGAAATCGGACAATAAATGCCTTTTTTATGGGCCCTAAACCTTAAATCCAGAGATCGGTCTATATGGCAGCTATATTCAAATCTGGACCGATCTGGGCAAAATTGAAGGAGGACGTCGAAGAGCCTAACCAATCTCACTGTCTCAAATTTCAGCGACATCGGACAATAAATGCGTCTTTTATGGCCCCAAAACCTAAAACTTAAATATCGGTCTATATGGCAGCTATATCCAAATCTGGACCGAACTGTGCGATATTGCAGAAGTATGTCAATGGTATGGCTTAAGTATGGCTTAACTTAACTCACTGTTCCAAATTTCGGGGACATCGGGCAATAAATGAGCATTTTATGGGCCCAAAACCATAAATCAAGAAATCGGTCTATATGGCAGCTATATCCATATTTGAACCGATCTGGACCAAATTGAAGAAATATGTCAAAGGGCCTAACACATCTCACTGTCCCAAATTTCAGCAAAATCGGATAATAAATGTGGCTATTATGGGCCTTACACCATAAATCGGAGGATCGATCTGTATGGCAGCTATATCCAAATCTGGACCGATCTGGGCCAAATTAACGAAGGATGTCGATGGGCCTTACACAATTCACTGCCCCGAATTTCATCAAAATCGCATAATAAATGTGGCTTTTGTGGGCCTATGACCCTAAATCGGAGGATCGGTCTATATGGCAGCTATATCCAAATCTGAACCGATCTGAGTCATATGGACGGAGGATGTCGAAGGGCTTAAGACAACTCACTTTTCCAAATTTCAGCAAAATCGGATAATAAATGTGGCTTTTATGGGCCTATGACACTAAATCGGAGGATCGGTCTATATGGCAGCTATATCCAAATCTGAACCGATCTGGACCAAATTAAAGACACATGTCAAAGGGCCTAAAACAACTCACTTTCCCAAATTTCAGCGAAATCAGACCATAAATGTGGCTTTTATAGGCCTTAGACCCTAAATCGGAGGATCGGTCTATATGGCAGCTATATCCAAATCTGGACCGATCTGAGCCAAATTGACAAAGAATGTCGAAGGGCCTAACACAACTCACTGTCCCAAATTTCAACAAAATCGGATAATAAATGTGGCTTTTATGGGCCTAAGACCCCAAATCGGCGGATCGGTCTATATGGGGGCTATATCAAGATATAGTCCGATATAGCCCATCTTCGAACTTAACCTGCTTATGGACAAAAAAAGAATCTGTGCAAAATTTCAGCTCAATATCTCAATTTTTAAAGACTGTAGCGTGATTTCAACAGACAGACGGACAGACGGACAGACGGACGGACATGTCTAGATCGTCTTAGATTTTTACGCTGATCAAGAATATATATACTTTATAGGGTCGGAAATGGATATTTCGATGTGTTGCAAACGGAATGACAAAATGAACCCATCCTTCGGTGGTGGGTATAATAAAAGAAAAAATCAAAATATTTATCAATAAGATGTTATAAGTTTAGCAAGTCAAAATCAATAAATAAAGAAATTAATTGGAGATGAAATTTTACAGAAAGATCCAATTTTGACGATTTTTTTATATTTTTTTTAAGAAAAACATACTGAACACAGTAGATGAGACGGTCAGAGCGGCGAGCACAAAGGTTTGAGTTTTTTTTTACAAAAATCATATCTTTTGAACCGAATAAGATAATTAAATAATTTAAACGGCATTTGATAGACAAGTGTTCAGTCTATAGAATGAAAGTTTATGGCTTAATATGGCTTTATCGGTTTATATGGCAGCGATATCAAGTTATGAACTGATTTGAACCATACTTAATGCAGTTGTTGAAAGTCATAACAAAACACCTTATGCCGAATTTCAGCCAAATCGGATAAGAATTGCGCCCTCTAGCGGCTTAAGAAGTCAAGATCCAGGATCGGTTTATATGGCAGCTATATCAAAACATGGACTGATATTACAATCCCAATCTACGCTAATAAGAAGTATTTGTGCAAAATTTCAAGCGCCTAGCTTTACTCCTTTCAAAGTTAGTGTGGTTTCGACAGATGGACGGGCATGGCTAGATCAACATAAAATGTCATGACGGCCAAGAATATTTATACTTTATGGTGTCTTAGACGAGGTGTTACAAACGGAATGACGAAATTAGTATACCCCCATCCTATGGTGGAGGGTAAAAAAAACTAATAAAAAATCTGCCACTTGAGAACGGATAGAGATAAGTCTTTGAAATTTGGTTAGAGCTAGGTTGTTATCGAGATCATGTGCAAAATTTCGAGGCCCTGGGTGGTCCGGGCGCCTCTTGCCGGGACCTTTAGGTGGTAACCATAGCAATTCGAAAAACTATTCATTTCTGGTTCGATTACTAAAATTTTAACGAAATCAGACGATAAAACCGCTTTTTATGGAATATAGACCCTAAACTGGAAGATCGCTCTATATGGCAGCTATGTCTTAATATAGCCTGATCTGAATCATATTCTGATCGTATGACAGGGGGCTTACTATAACTTACTGCTTCAAATTTCAGCAAAATCGGGTAATCAACGCAACCTTTATGGGCTGAGACACTTAATCGCCAGATCGGTCTATATGGCAGCTATATTTAAATATAGTCCGATCTGAACCATATTTGAGTCGAATGTCCAAAGGCTTCAAACAACTTACTATATTAAATTTCAGATCAATCGAGTGATAAAGCTTTAATGGGTTTCAGACCCTTAATGGGCAGAAGGGTCTATATTACAGTTATATCTAAATATGGTCCGATCTGAACCATATTTGAGTTGAATGTCGGAAGGCTTAAAATAACTTACCCTTACAAATTTCAGCAAAATCGGATAATATATAATATATAGATATTGTCCGTTTGGAACCATATCTGGGTCGGATGTCGGGAGTCTTACTACAACTCACTGCTTCGAATTTCTGCGAAATCGGTCAATAAAAACAACTTTGATGGGTTTCAGACCCTAAAACGGCAGATTGGTCTACATGGCAGCTATATCTAAATATAGTCCTATCTGAACAATATTTGAGTCTGACGTTGGGAGTCTTACTACAATTCGTTGTTCCAGGAAAATTAACAAATTTCGTCGTCGTTTTTTCGACCAAAGTTGTTGTTTTTCAAATTTATTTTTATCTGTGTACTTTTATTATACTTTTGTACCCTCCACCATAGGATGGGGGTATACTAACTTTGTCATCTGTTTGTAACACCTCGAAATAGATGCATATCTAAGACCCCATATCGTCATGATCATTTTAAGTCGATCTAGCCAAGTCCATCCATCCGACCTCCGTCTTTCCGTGCGTCCGTCTGTCTGTTGAAAGCACGCTAACTTCCGAAGGAGTAAAGCTAGCCTGTTGAAATTTTGCACAAGCACTTTTTATTAGTGTAGGTAGGTTGGGATTGTAAATAGGCAAAATCGGTCCATGATTTGATATAGCTGCCATATAAACCGATCTTGGGTCTTGACTTCTTCAGCCTCTAGAGGGCGCAATTCTTATCCGATTTAGCTGTAATGTTGCACGTAGTGTTTTAGTATCACTTCCAACAATTGTGCTTAGTATGATTCAAATCGATTCATAACCTGGTATCGCTGCCATATAAACCGATCTGGGGTCTTGACTTCTGCAGCTTTTAGAGGGCGCAATTCTTATCCGATTTAGCTGTAATGTTGCACGTAGTGTTTTAGTATCACTTCCAACAACTGTGCTTAGTAGGATTCAAATCGGTTCATAACCTGATATAGCTGCCATATAAACCGATCTGGGATCTTGACTTCTTGAGCCGCTGGAGGGCGCAATTCTCATCCGATTTGGCTGAAATTTTGCATGACATGTTTTGTTATGACTTTCAATAATTGTGCTAAGTAGGGCGCAAATCGGAACATAACCTAATATAGCTGCCATATAAACCGATCTGGGGTCTTGATTTCTTGAGCGTCTAAAGGGCGCAATTCTCATTCGATTTGGCAGAAATTTTGTGCAACGGCTTCTCCCATGACCTTAAACATACGTGTCTAATATAGTCTGAATCGATCAATAGCTTGATACAGCTCCCATATAAACCGATCTCTCGATTTTGTTTCTTGAGCCCCTACAAGGTGCAATTCTTATTCGAATGGACTGAAATATTACACAATGACTTCTACAATGCTCAGCATTCAATTCATTTATGGTCCGAGCAATCCTCTGCGGCTGTAAAACGAACGAGACAAGCAGTGCGAGCTGAACAAAGAAAATAAATAAAAACACCACCACACCGATGCTGGTGTAGCAAAGCACATGTGGTGGCTGGTTAAATGTTTTTTCGTCTTGCTTTATATGTTTTGTCCTAAGTTGTTGCAGGCAAATTAACAAATTTCGTCGTCGTTTTTTCGACCAAACTTGTTGTTTTTCAAAATAATTTTTATATGTTTACCTTTATTATATTTTTTGATCTCATCCCATCATGGAGGCCACCGTAGCGCAGAGGTTAGCATGTCCGCCTATGACGCTGAACGCTTGGGTTCGAATCCTGGCTAGAACATCAGAAAAAATTGTTCAGCGGTGGTTATCTCCTCCTAATGCTGGCAACATTTGTGAGGTACTATGCTATGTAAAAACTTCTCCTCAAAGAGGTTTCGCATTGCGGCATGCCGTTCGGACTCGGCTATAAAAAGGAGACCTCTTATCATTGAACTTAAACTTGAATCGGACAGTACTCATTGATATGTGAGAAAGTTGTCCCTGCTGCTTAGTGGAATATTCATGGGGAAATTTGCATTTCTACTGTACCTCGGAAAGATGTAGTCCTTTCAAAAGTTTCATATCTACCAGAACCACCACTACCTCAAAAAACCAACACCACTACCTCAAAAAACCAACAAAATAATAATTTCACACCTGATATTATAAAAATACAAATTTCTTGGAATTTCCAGTACTTATTCGCTACCACCGTAAAATGATTATTTCCGTTTCGTCCTACTCCTCAATATGTGAAATATTGTTGAGCAATGATAACAAGTTTCTTCCGTTATATCACTTCCTCTTGTCGTTGTTACTCCCCTTATTGCAATTTTGCTATACAATCAAAGCATTCATTGAATGTGCTGGTCAGTGTGAGGTCCTGTCAGAGAACTCACAAAGGACACCAGAACAAATTTTCAAATTAAACAACAAGAAAATAATTATTACAACACATAAAACGAGTATACCCTTGAGAGAAGAGTTTTTTGTTTCTCAAAAATTCATTGTGATCCCTACATGCTCAACAAGGCAAAGATCCTTAGCGGCATATCCTTTTTAAGTGCCGAAATGTTTTGGTCTTTAAGTAGAAAACCATTTTTTCGATACCAATCAAAGGATGATAGCCTAACCCACCACCTCTTAGCCAATTAACGCACTTTATTGTAGAAAATCCACCTACTGTTGTTGCTATTGAGGGGATTTTGGCTTGGAGGACCCAAGAGAAATGGTCAATGATCGATCGTTTTCAGAGAACCATCTACCATTTGAAGAAACAAAGGAAAGAAAATCTCTGTATGGCCTTTAGCAATACCTGTAAGGTTTCCCTACCTTTTCTAATTGTCTGCAGTGGCCTTTGTCCATTTCGCTGGATAAAAGAAAGAAAAAAATTGAAATGAGATTTGTGTGCAACACTTCTTGCTTCATTGTGGCTGAGATTTTTCAAAAAACAACCTGTGCAGCAGAAGAAGAGTGAAAATGTTCTTTCTCCCATTACATTCTGGGCATTTCCTTAAGTGTATCAAATTTCTTTGTAATTAGAAAATCTTATTTTCCAGACTCTGGGAAATAGTTTCTTTAAGATTATGCAAGTTTTTTTCAAAAAAGGATATCTCCTTGATGAGGAACGAATTTATGTAAATATTTCATCAAAAATATCCTGTTTTTTATATAGTCTTCCAGAACCCGTATTGTTGGCTGAAAAATGTCACCATAGAAGATGTCCCCTGAGATTTGTTTATGAAATTAATCGATCTGTGTTTAGTACTCCAATCCTTATGGGCTTGGTAAGGATTTATAATCATATGTGACGGAAGAATATGCCCGACAAATGTTTTTCCTTTTTTGTGAGACCACTGAAAAATGATTTATTACTGGTCTTATTGCTTATGGCAAATAAACCCGCATTTTTAAATTTAGTTTTTTTCCAAAATGATAAAAATCTTTAAAATCTTTGTCTTTTGTCAAAGCAATGTCAAAGTAAGGAATCTCGACAAGGTAAAGATAGGTTAGGTTGAAAAGAGGGTGCGCATTTAATCCGCCCCATGCCACTATGAGCATACACCTAAGCCAGTAATCGGCTTGTTGTGCGCTCTAAATACTAAAAAATAATCTCGAAAAAAATCGAATTCAGGAATTCCGTGCTGCTTACAAAATCCTTGATTATTTTCCATACCACTCCCGTAAGTTGGTTCATGTCTGGTATTGTGTCCCCACCCGAACAATACTGGTGTCTTTTAACCGCGAAAGGCGGGCAATGACATAGGAAATGCTCCAATGTCTCATCATCTTCTCCACATGCTCTACACATGCTATCGCTTTTTTCAAGCCGATTTTGCATAACTGAGCTCGTATGTGTCCCGTTATTATTCTACAAGCTATACTGACCTCCTTCTTACTTCCTTTCAGTAATAGTCTCGTCCTCTCACGATTCGGATCACCCCATAGGATTTTCGACGTCCTACCGAGTGTTTTGCTGTTCGTCGCCCACGCCCTTAAATCGGACTGCGACAACCGAAAAAGTTTCAGGTCAACCAAGGTAATTGACGGCAGTCATCTGGCCTTCACTGCCAAATCTATGCGGATTGTGTCATCCGCAGTGAAGGCGTTTACCTACTTCCTACACTCCAAGACTGACCGTGATCTTACCTTCCTGGTTGTTATTGCCATTTTACTGTCCGTAAAGATGTTCACACTCGACGTGCTAGCGTTAGCTCCACACCACCTCATGCATTCCGTGATCGCCCGAATCCCCGCCTGCAGGACCGTGTTATGGTCAAAATGCAAATTAGCAAATTTTGTCATAAACATTCCACTAAGGAACTGGGGCAAACTTCTTACATATCGAAGAGTGCAGTCCGACTCAAGTTTTAAGCTCAATGATAAGGGGCTTCCTTTTTATAGCCAAGTCCGAACGGCGTGCAGCAGTGCTACATCTCTTTGGAGAGAAGTTTTACATGGCATAGTACCTAACAAATGTTGCCAGCATTAGGAGGGGAAAACCACCGCTGAAAATTTTTTCTGATGGTCTCGCCAGAATTCAAACCCAGACTTGCGGACTTGCTTACCTCTGCGCTACTGTGAGCGTATTATGGTCAGGCAGTCTAAAACAGATCTCAGTCCCTGGGTTCTCATTGAAGACCCCCAGGCCCACTCTGTCCTCTAGCTTTGATCCATCCGTGTAACATGATCTTCCAGATGGCAATACTGGGGTTCCGTCAATCCAAGACTGTGCCGCTGGCAGCAGTGCCTCGTACTCGACCTCAAGTATCGTCTCAAGTATCCGATCGGAAACCTCTTCCCTTCCTTCCAAGTTTCCTATAGTCGCCTCGATTATACCGCGATGGTATGAGCTGCTCCCATCCTCAATCCATTCTCCCATCGCATTAAGTCTTATAGCCGCAGTGGCTGCCTTCACATTTAAACTGTATGTCAATGGGTCAGATATCTAGAATATCCTCCAGTGCCCTAGTGGGCGTGGCCCTTATCGCTTCGCCTTGATGTCGCATAACATGCCTTGCCGGGCGTGGGTACAAACACCACCCTTACCTCTTGCCAGGCTTTCGGAGTATATGCAAGCCTTAGGCACGTTGTGAAAATACAGGCCAGATGGTGCGCCAGACTGTCAGCCTCCTTCTGTAGTAACGCCGGAAATTTTCCATCTGGAGCGGGTTATTGCCCTTATGGCCTGTTTACTGTCCGTAAAGATGTTCACACTCGACGTCCTCGCGTAAGCACCACACCACATCATGCATTCCGTGATCGCCCGATTCTCCGCCTGCAGGACTGGTATAATGGTCAGGCAGTCTAAAACAGATCTCAGTCCATGGGTTTTCAATGTAGACCCCCAGGCCCAATCTGTCCTCTAGCTTTGATCCATCTGTGTTAGTTGATCTTTCAGATGGCAATACTACGGTTGCGTTAGTCCAAAAATGCATGTGCCGCTGAAAGCAGTGCCTCGCGCTTGACCTCGTCTCAGGTATCCAATCGGAAACCTCTTCCCTTCCTTCCAGGCTTTCTATCGTCGCCTCGATTATACCGCGGTGGTATGAGCTGATCCCATTCTCAATCCATTCTCCCATTGCCTTAAGTCTCATAGCCGCAGTGGCTGCCTTCGCACTTAATCTGTATGTCAATGGGTCGGATAGTTAGAATAGCCTGCAGTGCCTTAGTGGGCGTGGTCCTCATTGCTCTACCTAGGCAAAGACAACATGTTCTCTGAACCTGTTGTATGGTCCTTATGTTGCACCTTTTCTCCATAGCAGTCCACCAAACTGCTGAGGCGTAAGTAAGCTATGGTCTTAACACGCTCCTGTAGAATCAATTGACTATTCTCGGATTTAGGCCCCATTTCGAGCCGTCGGTACGTCTACATAGTGCCCAACATATGTGAGCCTTCTCAGTACGCTCCTGAATGTGACACTTCCAATTAAGTTTCCTATTCAAGATCACTCTTAAGTATTTGACCTTGTCAGACAACGAAATCGTTTTTATGAAGAAGCGTGCTGCGTTACATTGGCCCATCTTCGTCTTCCTCGTGAGCTGGCATATTTCAGTCTTCTCTGGGTTAACATTGAGACCCCTAGTTCTAGCCCAGTCGTATGCCATCTGCAAGATCCCTTCGGCCCTTCTGCATAGCTGGTTCAGATCCTCACCCCTTACAAGTTTTATAAGAATGTCTGCATACCAGATGGGTTCAAATCCCTTCTCAGTCGGCATCCGTAATAGATCATTTACGGTGGTCACCTAAAGGAGTGGCGTGTGGCCCCTTTCTCCCTCATATTTATATTATGGGACTCGCAATTTATCCACCTATTCTTTAGCATATGCTTTATCCAGTCTCTAAGGACCCAGTCCACCTGGTATTGGTCTAAGGATTGGATCAATGTGTCGGTCCGCACATTGTTAAAAGTGTCGTTAATATGGTTCATTCCAGAAACTTTGTTCCGGTTCGTCCATGGCTTCTGAATTAAGGCAATATGAATCTTGCCCTTGCTGATTTTCTCCATCAGAACGTGTGTAGCAGTCTCGCCCCGGTGGAGGTTTATCTGGATTATCTCAATCATTGGTCCTTCAGTAGATGGGCATCTTGGGAGTTGGTGATAATCTCATTGTCTGCTCCCTGTTCCTTAAACTGCATTGACCTTCCTGTCACTGCACTGCCCGATGGCGGTAATGGTTCCATCATCGGATCCCTATTCATTAGGCTGTATAGAGTCTACCGTCCTGCACTGCCTGATGTCCCAACATAAGGATCTATGCCCATATTAGTCTTCCAACTCTTGAGTAAATGGGCGCCTTGGGAGTAGGTCATAGCCTCATCGTCTGCTCCCTGTGCGTTAGGCGGCATTGAGTTCTCTGTCACTGCACTGCACTTTATCCATCCTAGTCTTCCTAATCTCGAGAAAGTCGTTGATGATTTCGTCGTCGGGTCCCTATTCGTTAGGCTGTGTTGGGTCTCTCGCCCCTGCACAGCCTGATGTTTTAGTATTAGGATCTTTGATTATCGTAGTCTTCCCAATATTGAGAGTGACGGTGACTGTCTCGTCGTCGGCGCACTGTCCGGCGTCCTATGCCACCACTGCACCGCCTTTTAGCTCAATATGAGGATATTTGCCTATCCTAGTCTTCCTAATCTTGAAAAAACGGCCATGGCCCCGTAGTACGCCATGCCTTTAGTCCTAGCCAAACTTGTCACGGAGACTTAATCCATGCCCACCACAAGGAGAGTTCCTTCCTCCTTCTTCTGTGGAGGTTTTTCACAGGAAGGAGAACTTGGTAGCCTTTTCACTATGCACAATCCATTTAAAAATTCACAAGTAAGAGCATGCTTAGTTCGACTGGGCCGAATCTTATAAACCCTCCACCATGGATCGCCTTTGTCGAGTTCTTTGCGCGGTATCTCTTTATAGGTAAACAAAGAATAATGGATAACAATTGTTATGATATTGGAGCTATATCAAGTTATAGTCGGATTCGGACCGGAAATGATTTGAATGTTGAAGACCATAATAGTAGAAGTCATTGGGTAATATTTCGGTCCATTCGGATAAGAATTGGGTTTTGTAGGGACTCAAGAAGCATAATCGGGAGATCGGTTTATATGGGTGCTGTATCAGGTTGAAGATCGATTCAGACCATATTGGACACGTATGTTGAAGGTCATGGGAGAAGCAGTTGTACACAATTTCGATAAGAATTGCGCCCTCTTAGAGGCTTAAGAAGTCAAGAGCCTAGATCGGTTTATATGGCAGCTATATCAAATTATGTACCGATTTAGAACATACTTAGTACAGTTTTTGGAAGTCATAACAAAACACTTCATGCACAACTTCACTAGAATTGCGCCCTCTAGTGGCTCAAAAAGTTAAGATCCAAGAGTGGTATATATGGCAGCCATATCCGGTTATGAACTGATTTAAATCATAATTAGCACAGTTGTAGGAAGTCATAACAAAACACTTCATAACTTCGGATAAGAATTGCGCCCTCTAGTGGCTCAAGAAGTCAAGATCCAAGATCGGTTTATATGGCAGCGATATCATATTATGAACCGATTTGAACCATACTTTGCACAGTTGTAGGAATTCATAACCAAACACTTTGTGCAAAATTTCAGCCAAATCGGATAAGAGTTGCGCCCTCTAGTGACTCAAGAAGTCACGGTCCCGGATCGGTTTACATGGCAGCTATATTAGGGTACGTACCGATTTCAACTATACTAAGCACAGTCTTTGAAAGTCATAACAGAACCTCTCATGCCAAATTTCAGCCAAATCGGATGAGAATTGCGCCCTCTCGAGGCTCAAGAAGTCAAGATCCAAGATCGGTTTATATGGCAGCGATATCATGTTATGAACCGATTTGAACCAAGCTCAGCACAGTTGTTGGAAGTCTAAACAAAACCCCCATTGCCAAATTTCAGACAAATCGGATAAGAATTGCGCCCTCTAGTGGCTCAAGAAGTCAAGATCCAAGATCGGTTTATATGGCACCTTTATCAAAACATGGACCGATATGGCCCATTAACAATCCCAACCGAACTACACCAGTAAGAAGTATTTGTGCAAAATTTCAAGCGCCAAGCTTTACTCCTTCGAAAGTTAGCGTGCTTTCGGAAGACGGGCGGACGGACATGGCTAGATCGACTTAAAATGTCATGACGATCAAGAATATATATATCGTACCTCCAATTTGGTGTATGTGTACTTCACGTCCAAAATTCCTACCAAATCGAGTAAAGTAAAGTTCTTGTAGGGGTTCAAAAATTAGAATCAAGGGATCGGTTTCTATGGGGCCATTTCTTGAAACAACTCGTACTCTTCAATAAATCGATTGTAAGGAGTCCTGTGTGGCACCATCCTGTTGAAACCACATGTAGTCCAGGTCCATATTTTCACATTCAGTCCAAAAATAATGAGTGAGCATGGTGCGGTAGCATTGTCCATTCACGGAAACTTGACGATTGGCATCGTCGACGAAGAAGTATGCTCCAATGACGACGCCGGCATGAAAACCGCACCACACGGTTGTTTTTTTTTTGGATGAAGTGTTGAAGCACATGTGAATTTAGAATTTAACCAATAACGCATATTTTGCTTATAGACAAACCCATTTAAGCCAAAAATGAGCTTCGTCATTGTAGATGATTTTGCACTTAGAGTAGTAGTCACCGACTCCGAATTTCGGTAATAAATTTTTATACCCACCACCATAGGATGGGGGCATACTAATCTAGTTATTCCGTTTGTAACACCTCGAACCTGATCTAGGACCCCATAATGATAGCTAGACATTACGATCGTCTTGATCGTCTCGAAATTCTGATACGAAATAGCCATGTCCGTCCGTCGAAATCACGATAGCCGTCGAACGCGTATAGCTAGCCACTCGACATTTTGCACAGATACTTTTTATTGATGTAGGTCGTTGGGGATTGCAAATGGGACATATCGGTTCAGATTCGGATATAGCTCTCATGTAAACGGATCTCCTGATTTGACTTCTTGGGCTAATGGAAGCCACAATTTTTGTCCGATTTGGCTGAAATTTCGCACATAGAGTTCTGTTACGATTTTTAACAACTGTACCAAGTACGGTCCAAATTGGTGTATAAACTGATATGGCTCCCGTATAAACCGATCTCCCGATTTTACTTCTTAAGCCCCTGGAAGCCCCAATTTTGAACATGGTGTTCTGTTATAACCTATAACAATTGTGCTTAGTACGGCCCAAATCGGTCTATAATCTGATATAGCTTCCTTATAAACCCATCTCCCGATTTTACTTCTTGAGCCCCTGGAAGCCGCAATTTTCATCCGATTTGGTTGAAATTTTGAAAATGGTGTTCTGTTATAACTTCCAACAACTGTGATTAGTACGGTCCAAATCGGTCGAAAACATGATATAGCACCCATTTAAACCTATCTCCCGATTTTACTTCTTGACCCCCTAGAAGCCGCAATTTTCATCCGATTTGGCTGAAATTTTGAACATGGTGTTCTGTTATAACTTCCAACAACTGTGTTTAGTACGGTCCAAATCGGTCTATAACCTGATATAGCTCCCATATAAACCGATCTCCCGATTTTGACTTCTTGAGCCCTTACAAGCCGCAATTTTCATCCGATTTGGCTGAAATTTTGCATATAGTGTTCTGTTATGACTCCCAACAACTGTGCCAAGTACGGTCCAAATCAATCTATAACCTGATATAGCTCCCATATAAACCGATCTCCCGATTTTACTTCTTGAGCCTCTGGAAGCCGCAATTTTCATCAGAATTGGCTTAAACTTTGAAAATGGTGTTATGTTATAACTTCCAACAATTGTGCTTAGTACGGTCCAAATCAGTCTATAACCTGATATAGCTTCCTTATAAACCGATCTCCCAATTTGACTTCTTGAGTCCTTGCAAGCCGCCATTTTTTGTCCGATTTGGCTGAAATTTTGCAAGTAATGTTCTGACTTCAAACAAATGTGCCAAATATGGTCCAAATCATTCTATAACCTGATATAGCTCCCATGTAAACCGGTTTTAAATCGGTTTTTTAAACTCCCAACTCTTATAATTAATAACAAATATTTAACCAATTTCATCCTCCTTTTCTTTTCAAATGCCTTTAGTTTCTCATTCCTTAGGATAGGGTAACTGCTTACAAATGTACCTGTTTCCCAAAAGATTTTTGTTTACCAAATACCCAGTCTTCAGTTCCGTCCCAAATTCGTCATACATATCAAATCAAACGTTTGCATTCTATAAATCTTGGCCATCTAATGATTTTATCAGAGGCACTCACATGCAACGGAATTCAAACGCATTGAGGGTGGGCTGCATGAAAATTAAGTATCCCTTTTCAAATGTCTAAGTTGCTTAAACAAAGAAGCCAAAGGAAAACTAGAACAGGTTCATTTTTTTTTTTTAGAAATTCCCATGGTCTGGGAAAACTGCATTTTCTTTCCCACACAAACACACTTTCAGCACACTCAAAATCATTGCTCTTCCCAGACTAGAGGGTTGGGAAGAGAAATGAAAATGTTTTCATAACTGTTACACTATTGTCATCGCTTGGCATTGAAGGATAACAAGGATAAAGGGGGATATTGATCAACCTGTTTGCCGATTTGCTTGCTATGAAATTAAACAAATTCTCAGGGGCACACACATAAAATCTTTAAATCTCAGTATGCATTTGAGTCCTTTGAAATTCTTGCAGTGGCTTCATAGCCTTGCCATTCTTTGTGTGGATATAGACGATAACCTACCGGAAGACTACTCAGGTGAGACGTGTGGTTTTTATTGGTTTTTGCTGAGATTTTTTTCTTTTCCCTAAATTTGCTACATCATGAGAAAAAGCAACCATTGTTCTTAGAATGCCAGTTCCGAGTTCATTACACGTTTGGGCCAATGACTTTGACTATAGCGCTCCTCTTCCTCTTTGTTTAGTTTAGTTTTGCATTTCCGTTTCCCTGCACATTTTTTGCATGTTCAGCATAACAGCGTTGTGTGTGGTGGGAGTTTTTTTTTGCTTTGCTTTCTTTGGGCCAAAAGATATCCTTGTTCTGGTTAGCTCCCTGTTGTTACATTAAAATGTTGTTTCTTCTTTATTTCGCAAGGATGTTTTTTTTTTTGTTTTTCCTGCATTTGTTTTGACAGTCTCAATTGCTTTTACCACACAATAGCAACTGTGTAAGTAGGACCATGCCTGTCTCTCTAAAAGGATTATGCGAATGTTTAGTTGGTGTCCCCTTTTTTTCTTCCATTGTTTGCCCAACTTCTTTAGAAAGATGAAATAACTTTGCTTACCTTAAGGATAACATTAACCACCTTGGGATTTGCGAAGGAGTTTAATGGAGGCGTTATCCTGGGAAATTGCCTTTAAATTGTTTGGCATAGTTTTTGAAAAATTCTTAACACCAGCAATTTGGGAAATTTTTAAAAATACAAAAAATATTTTTAGACACAACCTGTTATCCTGGGATGATCCCATCTTAGGTAAATATAATCGATGTTATGGAAGAAATGATTTAAAATCTCAAATTTTATGCCTAAAAGGATTGGCTGAGAGCATTAAAATATGGATTTGGGCTAAGGAAAACAGTGAATTGGGGTTTAAATTCTATGTCAGAAATTTGGGCCTTTTTTATAAGACCTTAAAGCATACGGATTGACTTTGAATCGATTCAATTCGATTCAACGATGTCCGTCTGTCTGTTCTGATCAAGTTAGAGGACATACCACTTTCTTGTTCCCTGCAGTCCCAAAGTCGTACCCTACTTCCAAATGCCCTTCATTGAAGTCCCATGTTGTCATGTTGTTGTTGTAGCCACATTCGCATGTGGAGGAGGCGGCCCTCGCCTAAGCAATTTCCGGTTTATACGACCGATCGCCGCAGGAAAATAATGGCCATGATGGATATTAAGGCGCCAATAACTCGCCTTGTCGTATCGAGTATCATAGGCACTCAGTATTTACGCAAGAGCCACTGCCACCTGGCCTCTAACTGAGACTCTCCGCTCGATAGCGCTGATTGTCCGCGACTGCCGTTGCAGCTACTCCATGTGAAGTATCCTACTATCCGCAACCTGTGGACAGTTAAACTTCTCGTGACAGCGTGACAGAACACCGCACAGATCGGACCTCAAAGTTCCAGCCAATGTAGTGCTCACAGCTATTCCGTGCCGGACCCATATTGTCATAATCGGTATAAATGTCCCTTAGAAACAATCACATTAAGGAAAAGCGGGGAAATTTATTTCATACCAATGACCGCAGTCCGATTCAAGTTAAACTCAATGATAAGCGACCTCCATTAGGTCACCAAGTCAAGGGCCTGCCTAAATGAGTCCTCAGTACGGCTGTGATGCACAAATAAACCATCCTTTGGATCCCGCTGAATTTTATTGAATAATAGATGGCTTTATTAAGTACCGTCCACCAGATCTCAGCACCATATAGCATTACAAGTATTAGAATTGCATGCATGACACGCTGTTTAAAACCCCAATGATTGCTAATATCCATGGGGCAAAAGTTGTCTAATCGACACTTTCTAAAGTGTCGAATTTCAAGTTAATTTTCCTGTTCACTACGACACCCAGGTATTTGGCACTTCTAGTAAACAGGACATGGCATACGGTCATGACCTGGGCACATTTAATAAGAAGACGAATGATTCAATAAGGAGTTTTAGGGCAAAATTCTGTGAAATATGGAAGGCACTAGGTTGCGTCTAGGTATCTAGGTTCCGCTAATTGCTCTCAAAGTATCCCACCAAGATCCCTGAGAAGGTAGTATGGGAGTTTCACCCAGACTAGCCGGGATACGGTGGTACTACTGACGGAAATGCATTTTCCAGGCAACTTACCATGCTAAGCAATCCAGCACGCCAAGTTCCCCGAAGAGACAGGACGGAACTTATACCGAAAGCAACTAAGAGATAGTAAAAATACTAAGAGAGATGTTTTATTAGGCTGCCTGAAAGGCGTGGGCGACCAAAAATTTACAGGGACTTCTACGAAAGATCTTAACAGGGACATTATCGTCGCGTAGAAGATATTGAGAGAGAGTCGCAGCACTGCAAAGGATTATAGGCCCATCTCTGCGAAGTAGAAAGGGAAGTCGAGACGTCTTTTCAAGTGAAGGAGTTCGCCTTCCTGGATGTCTATGAGACATTTATCAACGTGGAGAGCATGGACCGCATGAGCATCTACCCAAATACCGCCCGGTAGATATCCTGTGCGGTAGAGTTTTCAAAGTCTCCTTCTTACACTGCAAGACTGTTCGTGACCTTACGGTCCTGATTGTTATTGCCCTGATGGCAACTTTACTGTCCGTAAAGATGTTCACAGATGTTCGACGCGACGTTCGCGTTAACACCTCACCACCTCAGGCATTCGGTGATCGCCCGGATCTACGCCTGCAAAACCGTTTTATGATTAGGCAAACGAAAACAGGTCTCCGGGTTCTCAATGTAGATCCCCAGGCCAACTCTGTCCTCTAGCTTTGATCCATCTGCATAGCATGATCTCCCAGATGGCAATACCAGAGTTCCATCAAACCAAGACTTCGCCGCTGGCAGCAGTGCCTCGCAAATGACGTCAAATATCGGCTCAGGTATCCAAGGCTGTGCGGTCTGAGGACGGATGACAAAATGAACGACTCACGAGGGGGACTTCTCTCAAATTCTCTAGAACCTCTTGACAAATGAAGTCCTATTGGATCTCAACAAGGATACCACGAAGTTAGTGGCACATGCGGACAATGTTGAGCTACTGATCCGAGGCAAGTACCAGTCGACGATCATCTCACAGATAAAAAGTTCAAAGTCCCTGAGAAAACTCTATTAAAGACTATCCCAAGGAACACGGAGCTGTTGACGGCTCTTTGCAAAGTGGTTCGGGAAGTCGAGACGTCTATTCAACTGAGGGACATGTAACACCCTGTCTGGATATCGAGGGTCATGTAACAGCTTGGAGACCCTGAAACGCATGGAAGTCCATCCAAATATCTCCCAGTATACGAAAACTAAGGCAAATTTGAGTGATAGTGAAATCGGAAGGCGAGATATAGGAAATCCTATTGGATCTCAACAAGGATGGCACAAAATAATCACACAAAATGCGGACGTCTGCTGACGAGAGGTAAGGTCCAGTTAAGATCTGTGAAATCATCGGAGAGAGAGAAACATGAGTTGAGGACGTACTCAAGGAAAATGGTGCTAGAGTTCTTCACTCAGAAATATAGAATACAGGACTCTCGTATTTCAACGGAATCCCTTTGCAGTTGACGTAGATGGCAAAATACCTACAACTAGCCTTTGCTTCAAAACTGCCCCGAAAGGGGAATATAGAACAAAGATGCCGAAAGGCACTGTGTGACTTGTAGTACAGCAGAAGAAGTGCGAACGGTAAGGGGGATTTAGCCCAAATAGGATTTAAAGGAACTGCACAGCTTTTGAGAGAACAGTGCCGACACATGAGGGAAGAGGATGACTCATCTCATGGAGTACGTAAAAGTGTCAAGACTGCTTTGCTAAGAAATCACGTGAGGGTTGAGATGCACACCGCCGGCAGTTTTGAAAGCGATGCTGGATATACAATATATTAAAGCCTATTTTCGGAACTATGCCGCTAAATTTGCTCTTAGGTCGAAAGAGCTAGGCATGCCGTAGGAGGGCGGGTAAGACCACAGATCAATTTCGAACACTATTGATACGGAGGCTAGACCAAGGAAGGTATTGGACCCCAGGCACGAAGACCGACTCGAAATAAGTTCTTCCACATTCGCTTTTTCGTAAAAGAGGATTGAGAAACGGATGCTGTGTTTGAGAGAGATGACATCTAGATCTTCCTTGGTGGCTCCGAGATTGAATAAAGGACAGAATTGGGGGTTTAATCCAAGGTATGTTGCTGAGACCACCAGGTAAGTGCATGGTCTTTTAGGCAGAAGTCTGTGCCACTATGATAGCTGGAAATTTATTCTTTGAAAGGAATTTAGTTCCTTCGAAACTCAGAATTTATGGACAGTAAGGTGACCGGTAGGAAACTTTGGTATTCCGGGAAAGGGGTAGACATGTCAATGGTAAGTGAACGTAGTAATCTCGTCTACTACGTTCACCAATGCGTAGTCGATGGTGATTTCGGATATCAGACAAATCGATACGACGTGTCGCAAAACGAATCGAATCCTGCATAATAATTACTGCAGAAGCTGTCTTGATGAAGATCAGGAGGAAATGATCGAGCACTTGCTCTATTTACGTCTGGGTCTAAACGAAGCACAGGCTTTCCATCGTGAAGAGGTGTTTTATCAAATCTGGGTGGTCTTGAGGATGTATCTCTAGGAGACCACTTCAGGAGAATACAGGCTCTATGTGTTTTATCAAATCTGGGTGGTCTTGAGGATGTATCTCTAGGAGACCACTTCAGGAGAATACAGGCTCTATGTCTCCCGGTCCCATAGTAACTAGGTCAGGGTTTAGATTTTCCTCCATTACTGCATTAGACGGATCATCTGTGTCCTAGAGCAGTTTATTCTTACAAGATTTGGCAGCACTCTTCACAAGGCACTAACCATTTGCCGTGTGGGCGATTCCTCTTTATATGCTGATTTCCGTTCTTTGCCGCCAGAGCATACTTTGAGCCTAATACAACCGAACACCCCGTTCACACGGGACTTGCAGGTCACATCTCGGGTCTCTCTCTTCTCTTTTGACCTAATTTGGCGTAGGCGAATTTCAGATGACAACAATACGACAGAATCTTGCGATGTGAATGGTAAAGTGTGATTTTTTAGGTATCATCTTTTTGGCAACACTTGTTTAAACAGTTCTCGCACGTTTCGTGTTTTGTTTCACTGTCAAACATCTTCAGTTTGGTCTATAATTTAACCACGAATCGTCTTAAAAACGAACAACGCTTGCAAATTCTTGAATTTTTTTTATCAAATGTGTGCTCTGTTAAGAAAGTTCATCGCGCGCTTCTTCCATTTTTTGACGAGGCTCATTTTTGGCTCAATGGGCACGTAAATAAGCAAAATTGTCGATTTTGGAGTGAAGATCAGCCAGAAGCATTGTAAGAGGTACCAATGCATACAGAAAAGTCACAGTGTGGTTTATGGGCAGGTGGCATCATTGGACCGTAGTTCTTCAAAGATGATGCGAATCGTAACGTAACTGTGAGATGATTTCCAACTTTTTTTTTACGAAAAATGACCACATGTCATGACTTGTATGACATACGCAAGTTTCTTAGAAAAGTCTTCAGCAATCACTGCTTAGTCGTCTCCTGAGTCCCCAAACCCACAGCTTCTGTACACCTTTGGCTTCAACTGAGGTCTTCAGGGCTTCCCCAATATAGTATGAATACAACATATCTTTGATTACCATGAACCTCATTCCTATCGGTGATTGAATGAAGGGATTGCAAATTTTGCCTTTCTACCAAGGAACAGGGACAAACTTTTCACATATCAATGAGTGCTGTCCGATTCAAGTTTAAGCTGAATAATATGGGGCCTCCTTTTTACAGTCCCCCAGCGTCATAGGGGGACATGCTAACCTATGCGCTACGGCGACCTACTGAATGAAGAGATTACAGTAACTTTTTCTACCAAGTATAAATTCGGGATTTAAATTGGTATTTATGCATTTGGTATCAATGCATCTCCCAATGATCAAGAAGGGATATTTTCGGCCCCCATAGCAGTATGCATCGTCATTGTGTGGAGGAGGTCTTGGCAATTACCGCCGAAGTATGCCACTAAGATGAACTGTCGTCCATTATCAAACTCCACATGTTGCTATCGTCTTCTTCTCACTTGTTAATAACCGCATTCTAGCTCGTTAATAACTTGAACCCAGAATGTTATTGTTCACCTTAGTCTTTTGGGGAAGGAATGTTCATCAGGTGACTGCACTCTTTTTGATATCACTATACCGTTGTTGATGTAGGACATGGACCATTGGGGATAGCCTGGCAAGCTACAATTCCCCGAGCCCAATAAAAGGTGTTTCACTTCACATTGGTGAGTGTAGCAACAAGCCTAAAAAACAAAAACTTGAGAGCGTAGCTTTTCATATTATTCCTCCATTTTGCTGACTTTAAGTGGCTCAAGACCAGAAATTTTGTTTATATGGAAGCTATATCCAAATATGAGACGATTTGGCCAGAGAATATGGTGATTTCAACAACGGTCGGACAGTTGGCAATAAATGGATTTTATAGCTCTCTCTCTCTCTTTCTCTCTCGACCGAAGAGCAATAAACGGCATACTTCAAGGTGATGCCACTCTCAGGCATCATTAATATTTTTTTTTTTTTTTAAATATTTTTTATGCAACAAAACAATAAATAAACTGAGAATTCTTTTGAAATTCCAAAAATTACAATAGCAACCAGTCTAACATTATGCAATTCCCATGCTAAACCATTAGTACTAGTATGTAAAAAAAATATTTTTATTATCCCTTGCCTTTCCTTCCTAAGCATCTTACATTCTTTTCTTTGAAATCTTTAAAAAATCATGCAATTTTAAGACACTTTTTTAAAAATTCCCTGAAATCCCTGGGCATCCTTTCTTACTCCTTGTATTCGTTAACCAAATGTTTGCCAAATACAATTCGTTTCGAACGTTTGCCTTGAGAAAATTCCCAACTAAACTCACAATAAACGCTAATATTATGTTAATTGTTAACTTATAACAATACTCAATAATACAAAATACAAAGCAACAACACTTGCTGGTCACAGTAAACATGTTGTAAACCTTACCCATCCATACACTTTCTGGCACAAAAGGAAAAGGTCACTCTAACTCGTTGCAAACCAAAACAAATAATCACTTTAAGGGTTTTTGCAGAGATTTGTTAACTCTACTCGAAGGTTTTATGAGCCCTCATAAAGCCAAATCCTTTATAACCCAACCAAGCCAAGCCAACCAAACCTTGCCCACCAATATTCCTTTGCCTGAGTTACGTTAGGCCCACCACCATCAAAGCCACCGAGGATGACTACACCCTAGTATAAGAATATATAACATGTTATCATTAGATATAAACCACCCTATTAAATAATATATTGCACTTTCAGCACCTTTTATTATTAAGAACAGACTACATCCTAACATACGATAAATATCATGTTATCATTCAATATTATGTTGCACTTTCTGCACCTTTTATTATTAAGAACATTTAGCAAACGGAAATAGAGTAGACACATTTAAACAGAATACCAAAACTAATTTCAACACCTTCTTTGTAAAAACACACACACACACACAACAATAATAAATAAAGAACTTTAATTAGGTCACACAATGGTCTTGCAAACTCAGCAAAACCCACAGAAACACACACACACACTAACACATTCATAAGAAATAAATTGTTAGTTGATAAGTAATGTTGAGGAAAATAAAATCAGTTGTTAATCAAAGCTCAAACCTACCTGTACTTGTGTTTAATTTGAAGCAGTTTGCTATTGGAGTCTATAACCCAGCTGAACCCCACCTTAATTCCTGCTTATCTCCCTACTAATGAAGAAAGAGAGTTAAAGACTTTAACTTTATCTTGTACAGGCCTTCAGCCCTTTTTGATATTGCTTGGACAAATTCAGAGAATTTGTTATGGTCCTTTGAAAATGTCCTTGCAAGCCATAGTGCCTTTAAAACTTGTAGTAAACATTTGATAGTTTTATGACTTAACTCTCCTATGTTAACTAGACACATTACGCGGAATTTTCAGATTGCAAATGAGTGTAAGGATATCAAGGTCTACAAAATTTCTAGAATTATTTACATATATACCCTAGAATTTAGAAAATTATTGCCTTAACTTTTAGCTAACATTGGGAAAATGTGGATGGAAGGTTTAAAGCTGTTACACATATTAATGTTGTCTGACATCAAGGTCACTAAACAAATTTTAAAGACACATTTAAAATTCTCATTTAATGTGAATTCCTCAAAAGCTATTTGTCCGGAGGATTGCATGGTTCAGATAAACCTTGTGCAATAAAGCTGGTAATGGTGAGATATCTCCTTTATACCTTCTCTCAAGGGATGGGGGTATATTTATAATTCGTTCCATTTACAGCAGTTCAAAGTATTAATCTTAGACCCTGCCACCAGATGCATTACAGTGCATAACTGTTGTTGTTGTAGTCTTTTGTCTGCTTGATTCTGCTGAATATTCAGATCTTGGAAATCAGCGACTAAAGTGGACTGAGTCCAGAGGGATCTGCTACGAAACGAGTAGGTCTCGGTGGGCTGTTTAACAGATGACGCACAGTGGGATAGAACGGGGAAAAAAATTGGGTTGCCCAAAAAGTAATTGCGGATTTTTCATATAATCGGCGTTGACAAATTTTTTCACAGCTTGTGACTATGTAATTGCATTCTTTCTTCTATCTGTCAGTTATCAGCTGTTACTTTTAGCTAGCTTTAGAAAAAAAGTGTAAAGAAAGTATATTTGATTAAAGTTCATTCTAAGTTTTATTAAAAATGCATTTACTTTCTTTTAAAAAATCCGCAATTACTTTTTGGGCAACCCAATAGTAAAAAATACGCCGTTTGATAACAGGTAGAGATATCTCTTTGAAATTTGGAATTGTTAGAACAGAGGTTTTATCGAGATCGTATGCAAAATTTCAAGGTGCTAGGTTTTCGGGCGCCTTTTGGCAGGCCCCTTATATTGGCCACCTTGGTATTTCGAAAATTTGTTCGGGCTACCAATCCATCGTTTGTGGTCCGATTTCAGAAAAATTAATGAAATCTTTATATGAATCGATAGTACGGCCCATATAATTTAATGTTTGAAGATTATTTCATGCAAATGTTGACCGTGACTGCGCCTCAAATGATCCATCCGCTTAGCTCAATTTTGGCATTCTCCTTGCAACATTTCGGCAGGTATGTTATGAATAAATGATTCAATGTTGTCTTCCAATGCGTCAATTGAAGCGGGCTTGTCTGTTGAGACATGACGGCATTAAATCGCACAATCTAGGCGGCCAATTGACCGGTCCCGAACGTGAAATAATATGTTCACCGAACTTGCCACTCCAAAAGTCCATTGTTACGAGTGCTATGTACAATGTGGCACCCGTCTTGTTGAAACCACATGCCATCCAAGTTAAGCTCTTGGATTTTGGGCAAAAAAAAAAGTTGGATATCATTTCACGATAGCGCTCACCATTCAAAGTTATGTTACGATCTTTGAAGAAGTACGGTCCAATGATGCCACCAGCCCATAAACCGCACCAAAATGTGTTTTTTTTTTTTTTTTGATGCATCGGTAGCTCTTGCAATGCTTCTGGCTGATCTTCACTCCAAAATTGACAATTCTGCTTATTTATCCATCCGCTTAGTGCAATTTTGGCATTCTCTTTCCAACATTTCGGCAGGTATGTTACGAATAAATGATTCAATGTTGTCTTCCAATGCGTCAATTGAAGCGGGCTTGTCTGTATAGACATGACGGCATTAAATCGCACAATCTAGGCGGCCAATTGACCAGTCCCGAACGTGCAATAATATGTTCACCGAACTTGCCACTCAATAAGTCCATTGTTACGAGTGCTGTGTGGAATGTGGCACCCGTCTTGTTGAAACCAAATGCCATCCAAGTTAAGCTCTTGCATTTTGGGCAAAAAAAAAGTTGGATATCATTTCACGATAGCGCTCACCATTCAAAGTTATGTTACGATCTTTGAAGAAGTACGGTCCAATGATGCCACCAGCCCATAAACCGCACCAAAATGTGTTTTTTTTTTTTGATGCATCGGTAACTCTTGCAATGCTTCTGGCTGATCTTCATTCCAAAATTGACAATTCTGCTTATTTATCCATCCGCTTAGTGCAATTTTGGCATTCTCTTTCCAACATTTCGGCAGGTATGTTACGAATAAATGATTCAATGTTGTCTTCCAATGTGTCAATTGAAGCGGGCTTGACTGTATAGACATCACGGCATTAAATCGCACAATCTAGGCGGCCAATTGACCGGTCCCGAACGTGAAATAATATGTTCACCGAACTTGCCACTCAATAAGTCCATTGTTACGAGTGCTGTGTGGAATGTGGCACCCGTCTTGTTGAAACCACATGCCATCCAAGTTGCATTTTGGGCAAAAAAAAAAGTTAGATATCATCTCACGATAGCGCTCACCATTTAAAGTTATGTTACGATCTTTGAAGAAGTACGTTCCAATGATGCCAACAGCCCATAAACCGCACCAAAATGTGTTTTTTTTTATGCATCGGTAGCTCTTGCAATGCTTCTGGCTGATCTTCACTCCAAAATTGACAATTCTGCTTATTTACGTTTACCATTGAACCAAAAATGAGCTTCGCCGCTGAAGAAGAAGAAGCGAGCGAAGAACTTTCTTGACAGAGCACGAATTTTGATAATTAAAATTCAATAATTTGCAAGCGTTGTTCGTTTGTAAGACGATTCATGGTTAAATTATAGACCAAACTGAAGATATTTGACAGTGAAACACAACACGAAAAGTGTGTGAGCGGTTTAAACCAGTGTTGCCAAAAAGATAACAGCTAAAAAATAAGTCGATTTAGCCATGTCCGTCCGTCTATCCGTCCGTCTGTCGAACGCACGCCAACTTTCGAAGGAGAGAAGCTAGCCGCTTGAAATTTTGCATAAATACTTCCTATAAGTGAAGGTCAGTCGGGATTGTTAATGGGCCATATCGGTCCATGATTTGATATTGCTGCCATATAAACCGATATTGGGTCTTGACTTTTTAAGCTTCTTGAGGGCACAAATGTTACCGGATTTGGCTGAAATTTGCAGGTGGTGTTCTGGTATGACTCCCAACAACTGTGCCAAGTATGGTCTAAATCAGTCCATAACCTAATATAGCCACCATATAAACCGATCTCCCGATTAGTCTTCTTGGC
Source organism: Stomoxys calcitrans (assembly GCF_963082655.1). Classification (NCBI taxonomy): domain Eukaryota; kingdom Metazoa; phylum Arthropoda; class Insecta; order Diptera; family Muscidae; genus Stomoxys; species Stomoxys calcitrans. The sequence continues at coordinate 40,299,064 of NC_081556.1, read as the reverse complement.
GCAATTCTTATCCGATTTAGCTGAATTTTTGCACAAAGTGTTTTGTAATGATCTCCATCAACTGTGTTAAGTATGGTTGAAATCGGCCAATAACTTGATATAGCCGCCATATAAACCGATCTGGGATCTTGACTTCTTGAGCCTCTACAGGGTGCGATTATTATCCGATTTGGCTGAAATTATGCATGATGTGTTTTGTTATGACTTCCAACAACTGTGCTAAGTATGGCTCAAATCGGAAAAAAACCTGATATAACTGCCATATAAACCGATCTGGGATTTTGACTTCTTGAGCCTCTAGAGGGCGTTATAATTATCCGATTTGGCTGAAATTTTGCATGATGTGTTTCGTGATGACTTCCAACAAACGTGCTTAGTATGGTTCAAATCGGTTGATAGCCTGATATAGCTGCCATATAAACCAATCTGGGATTGACTTCCTGAGCCTCTAGAGGGCGCTATTCTCATCCTATTTGGAAGAAATTTTGTACAACGGCTACTTCTATGACCTTCAACACACGTGTCCAATATGGTCTGAATTGATCAATAGCTTGAAACAGCTCCCATATAAACCGAACTCCTGATTTTGTTTCTTGAGCCCCTACAAGGCGCAATTCTTATCCGAATGGACTGAAATATTGCACATGACTTCTACAATGTTTATCATTCAATTCATTTATGGTCTGAATGGGACTATAACTTGATAAAGCTCCAATAGCAGTTCTTATTCATTATTCTTTGTTTGCTTATAAAGAGATACCTCGCAAAGAACTCGACAAATGATATCCATGGTGGAGGGATTCGGCCCGGCCGAACTTCGCAAACTTTTAGCTGTTTTGCAAGATTTGGATTTGTGAAAAAAATTTACAACAACCCTGACGCAAAATTATCCACATCTGATTATTCAGTTATACAGCTTGGAAATTAAAAAAAAATTGAAAAAGTGTAATTTTTGCATTTTTTGGTTAAAAAAGTACTTTCATTGATTTGTTTTTATTGGAAATACGTTGATTATTTTTTTCTTTTTTGTGAAGATGACATATTATGTTAGGTTAGGTTAGGATAGGTTGAAAAGAGGGTATGGATATTAATCCGCCCCATAGGCTTTTTGTGCGCTCTAAATACTAAAAAAGTAACCTCGAAAAAAAATCTAGGTTAGGAATTCGCTGCTAATTACAAAATCCTTAATTGTTTTTCATACCACTCACCTAAGTTGGTTCATGTCTGGTATTGTGTCCCCAACAAAGTGCTGGTATCTGTTAGCCGCGAAAGCCGGGAAATGACATAGGAAATGCTTCAACGACTCACCATTTTCCCTGCATGCTCTACACATTCCATTACTTGCCGCGCCGAGTGTCCCGTTATGATACCGAAAGCTATACTGGCCTCCTTCTTACATCCTTTCAGTAATAGTATCGTCTTCTCACGATCTGCATCTCCCCAAAGGATTTTCTCTGTCCTACCGACCGTTTCGATGTTCCACTGGGTTACATACGCATTCGTCGACCACGCCCTTAACTTGAACTGCGTCGACGAAAAAGGCTTCGAGTTAACTACGTTTATTGACGGCAGTCCTCTGGCCTGCACTGCCAAATTGTCTGCTTTCTCATTCCCAGCTACTCCGCTATGGTCCGGCACCCAAACGATGTGGATCGTGCCATTCTCAGAGAAGGCGTTAATCTCCTTCTGACATTCCAACACTGTTCTCGATCTTACCGTCCTGGTTGCTATTGCCTTTATGACCTGTTTACGGTCCGTAAAGAAGAGGTGGCCACTGTAGCGCAGAGGTAAGCATGTCTGCCTATAACGCTGAACGCTTGGTTTCCAAATTCTGGCGAGACCATCAGATAAAATGCCATTCTCAGAGAAGGCGTTAATCTCCTTCTTACATTCCAACACTGTCCGCGATCTTTTCGTCCTGGTTGCATTTGCCTTTATGGCCTGTTTACCGTCCGTAAAGAAGAGGAGACCACTGTAGCGCAGCGTCATAAGCATGTCTGCCTATAACGATGAACGCCTGGGTTCGAATCCTGGCGAGACCATCAGATAAAATTTTCAGCGGTGGTTCTCCCCTCCTAATGCTGCCAACATTTGTGAGGTACTATGCCATGTAAAACCTTTCTCGAAAAAGGTGTCGCACTGCGGCCGCCGTTCGGACTCGGCTATAAAAAGGAGGCCCCTTATCATTGAGCTTAAACTTGTATCGGACTGCACTCATTGATATGTGAGAAGTTTGCCCCTGTTCCTTAGTGGAATGTTCATGGGCAAAATTTGCATTTGCAAAGATGTTCATACTCGACGTCCTCGCGTTAACACCACACCACCTCATGCATTTCTAGATCGTCCAGATCTCCGCCTGCAGCACCGTATTATTATCAGGCAGTCTAAAACAGATCTCAGTACCTGGGTTCTCAATGTAAACCCCCAGGCTCATTCTGTCTTTGATCCATCCGTGTAACATGATCTTCCAGATGGCAATACTTGGGCTCCTCATGCATTTCTTGATCGTCCAGATCTCCGCCTGCAGCACCGTATTATTATCAGGCAGTCTAAAACAGATCTCAGTACCTGGGTTCTCAATGTAAACCCCCAGGCCCATTCTGTCTTTGATCCATCCGTGTAACATGATCTTCCAGATGGCAATACTTGGGCTCCCTCAATCAAAGATTGTGCCCATGGCAGCATTGCTATGCACTCGATCATAAGTATCGTCTCAGTTATACGATCTAAAACCTCTTCCCTTCCTTCCAGGTTTCCTATCGTCGCCTCGATTATACCGCCATAGTCGTTGTTGTTGTAGCCACATTTTCATGTGGAGTTGGCGATCCTCATCAAGCACCTGTAGCTCGTTCCGGTCTAAAAGACCGATCGCCGCAGGGTGGCCATTGGTTATTTAAAGGCGCCAATAACCCGCCCTGTCATATCGAGCATCATAGGCACTCAGTATTTGTGCAAGAGCCGGTGCCACGCGACCTCTCACTGAGACTCTCCGCTCGATACCACTGATTGTCCGCGATTGCTGTTTCAGCTGCTCCGTATGGAGTAATCCACTATCTGCAACCTATGAATGCGCCCGGTAGCTCGCAGCTAAGCTTTTTGTAACAGCAATGAATACCACACAGATCGGACCTCAATGACCTCTCACTGAGACTCTCCGCTCGATACCACTGATTGTCCGCGACTGCTGTTGCAGCTACTTCGTATGGAGTATTCCACTATCTGCAACCTGTGAACGCCCCCGGTAGCTCGCAGCTAAGCTTTTTGTAACAGCAATGAATACCACACAGATCGGACCTCAATGTTCCAGCTTGTGTGTCGGGACCGCGATGATATGACCTGCTGCTTTTCTCCATTCATTCTCCTATCGCCTTAAGTCTCATAGCCGCAGTGGCTTTCACACACTTAATCTATATGTCATTAGGTCGGATATCTAGAATAGTCTTGAGTGCCCTAGTGGGCGTGGTCCTCATCGCTCCGCCAATGTCTGAACCTGTTGTATTATCCTTACGTTTCAGTTTTTCTCCATCGCTGTCCACCAAATTACTGAGGCGTAAGTAAGTATCGGTCTAATAACGCTCCTGTAGAGCCAGTGGACTCTCCTCGGATTCAGGCCCCATTTCGAGCCTTCAGCCAGTTTACATAGTCCCCAACATTTGTGAGTACGCTCAGTACGCTCCTGAATGTGACACTTCTTATTCAGTTTCCTGACCAAGATCATTCTTCGCCTATCCTAGTCTTGATAATGTCGATAATGGTTCCATCGTCGGGTCGCGGTTCCTTACGCTGTGGTGCTACAAATGGAACATCTCGATAAGTATACCCCCCATTCTATGGTGGTGTGTATAAACATTTAGGAGAACACATAGTTGTTCCCAACAGAGAATTGCATGAGACCCAATATTTGGCACTCAATAGACACTGATGTTTGTTTCGGATGCCACCCAAAATGTTCATCATAGGTTACAGTTTAAATATGTATTCTTTACCGAACCATAATATTTGTGTTTCCTAGTATTACTGTCAAATTTCCGCTAAATCCTTTCTATAATTCTTTAACATTCTTTAACCCTATTGTAACTTGGAAACCGAGTTTCCCAAAAGACAACTCTATTTGTTATTATTTCCCCCCTTTCTTCCTTAAACTAAAGCCAATCAGCTTTGGAAATATGTTTTTCTTTATAATTGTTTCATATTTCTCTTAATTACACTCCATTATCCTTTTCATTATTTTTTGATAATAATCCTTATCAATTCGCAGTTTCTCATCGATTTGATCACTTCTATTTGACAAATGAAACCCACAGAAAAACACTAAAGGATGCACACAGCCAACAAGTGCAGCGTGTGAAATTTTCGAAATGTAAACAAACACTTTTCCCACACGAAAAACGGTAATAAAAGATCCTTCCAAAAAAACTTCAGCACTTTCATTACGGAGTAGAAGAGAGAAAGAGAGACTCCAACTCTTATCTTGTGATCTTTAGATTTTTAATTTTTATTGCCTCTGTTCAAATTCTTGGGGGAGCGCCTACTTATTAAAGGATCTCAACAGCTAGGACAGAAAGAGAGAGCATAACCTGTTTGTTTGTGCAAAGTGCAAAGAAAACGGTGCCAGGACAATAACATTCCATTGCTTTTTGTTTGGCTAGCTGGTGTTATTGTCCTTTTGGCAGTTCAACGCTTTATTCAACGATGATCATGTTCCTGATGTGCCTGAGGGAGTATCTGTACACTTAGCAACTAGGTTGGCTCTTTGCCAAAGGTAGAACAAAAAGGTTCCCATGAACTCTCATATTCGCCAGCAAAATGAAGTGGTGGTGGTTGTTTGTTCTTCTTGCTATTATTGATCACATGAAGAACAGGTACTTTAGCTGGCCCTTCCTTTGTAAAGCGACAAATAAGTCAGAAAATAAATGAATTAACCAGCCTGAATATTGCGGTGGCATCAGACATCAAACCTCATAAAAAAGGACACTTTCAAATTGTATTATTTGTTTAAATTATGTAGGAATTTCATTTCATCATCATTATCTTAGGATAACTCTTTGTGAAAGCGGCTTCTTTTAATTTGACCCCTGTATAAGAAATTTAAACATTATGATCTTGAATTAAACATCAATGTAAACATGATCTGATCTTTGCGGTAGTTAGGATAAAAAGTCCTTGAGATAATTGTTTCTTATTTGCTGGGAATTTATTGAAGTCCTTTCACCTTTACAAAAATGAAAGGCAGTGATATTTCTTTATTCTATCAAAAGAAGAAGGGAAGCCAAGTGAAAAGTCCAGAGGAAGGAGATCAAAGGCTGAAGTATAAGGGTAAGGGAAGGATTCCAAACGTAGGCTTACCCTTTAAGCATTGATTGTTTCTAGTGAGCCAACATTTCTAAGAGGATCATAGGACTTTCAAAGAAAGTTAGTAGAGAATCATAACTTTTTAACAGAAAAAATCAAATAAAATATTGACAAGATGATCCACGACTGCACAGTGGCCCAGAATGCAAAAAAGACAAGTTATAGATATAGATTCGGACGATAAATCAATGCTGAACATTGTAGAAGTCATTGTGTAATATTTCAGTTCATTCGGATAAGAATTGCACCTTGTAGGGGCTCAAGAAGCAAAATCGGGACATAGGTTTATGTGGGAGCTGTATCAAGCTGTTGATCGATTCAGACCATATTAGACACGTATGTTGAGAGAAGCCGTTGTAGTTTCTGCCAAATCGAATGAGAATTGTACCCTCTAGAGGTTCAAAAAGTCAAGATCCCAGATCGGTTTATATGGCAGCTATACCAGATTATGAACCGATTGGAATCATACTTAAGACAGTTGTTGGAAGTGATACTATAACACTACGTGCAAAATTTCAATCCAATCGGATGAGAATTGCGCCCTCTACAGGCTCAAGAAGTCAAGGCCCAAGATCAGTTTATATGACAGCTATATCAAAACATGGACCGATTTTAACCATACTTAGCGCAGTTATTGGAAGTGATACCAAAACACCACGTGCAAATTTTCAGTGAAATCGGATAAAAATTGCGCCCTCTAGAGGCTCAAGAAGTCAAGACCCAAGATCAGTTTATAAGGCAGCTATATTAAAACATAGACCGATTTGGGCCATATTGAAGAACAATGTCGACTGGCCTAACACAACTCACTGTCCCGAATTTCTGCAAAATCGAATAATAAATGTGGCTTTTATAGCCCTAAGAACCTAAATTGGCGGATCGGTCTATGTGGGGGCTATATCAAGATATAGTCCGATATAGCACATCTTCGAACTTAACCTGCTTACGGATAAAAAAAGAATCTGTGCAGAGTTTCAGCTCAAAATCTCTTTTTTAAAGACTGTAGCGTGTTTTCAACAGACAGACGGACAGGGCTAGATCGTCTTAGATTTTTACACTGATCAAGAATATATATACGAGTGGCAACATTGTCACTTTCGTATTGCTGCAACCCTCTAATGTGGCACTCCAAGCGAACAGCTGTTTAAAGAGAAACGAACATGTGAAGGTTGTCAATAAAAAGACTTATGTGATTACTCAACTAAATTGAGCAAATGAACTTACTGAGATAGTGAACGAAAAGCAGCAAATGTTGCGAACTAGTTCAGTTCGTTCGTTTCAGTGAGCTAGCAACAGAGAATGAGATGGAACAAGAAACAGCGTGCTGAGTTCGACCGGGTGTCATAACGAGATACATAGGACTACGGCTATACACTGATTTGGACCGTACTTGGAGCGGTAGCTGGAATTTATAACAGAACACCACATGCAAAATTTCAGCCAAATCGGATAACAATTGTGGTTTCCAGGAGCTCAAGATGTCAAATCGGGAGATCGGTTTATATGGGAGCTATATCAGGTTATAGACCGATTTGAACCGCATAATGCACGGTTATTGGAAATCATAGCAGAACACTACATGTAAAATTTCAGCAAAATCGAACAAAAATTTCGGCTTGTAAGGGCTCAAGAAGTCAATTAGGGAGATCGGTTTATATGGGAGCTATAGCAGGTTATAGACCGATTTGAACCGCATAATGCACGGTTATTGGAAGTCATAGCAGAACACAACATGCAAAATTTCAGCAAAATCGAACAAAAATTTCGGCTTGTAAGGGCTCAAGAAGTCAAATCGGGAGATCGGTTTATATGGGAGCAATATCAGGTTATAGACCGATTTGAACCGCATAAGGCACAGTTATTGGAAGTCATAGCAGAACACTACATGCAAAATTTTAGCAAAATCGAACAAAAATTTCGGCTTGTAAGGGCTCACGAAGTCAAATCAGGAGATCGGTTTATATGGGAGCTATATCAGGTTATAGACCGATTTGAACCCCGTTAGGCACAGTTATTGGAAGTCATAGCAGAACACTACATGCAAAATATTAGCAAAATCGGATAAAAATTGCGGCTTCCAGCTGCTCAAAAAATTATATTGGGAGATTTATATGGGAGCTATTTAAGGTTCGTGACCTACAGGGTGGCTGATGAATATTGCTACAATGATGAATATTGCTACATTTTTTTTTCGGTGTATGGAATACATTTTTCTTTTATTCATGTTAAATTAAATTATTAAATTAATTATTAAATTATTATTAATTAAATTAATTAATTAATTAATTAAATTAATTATTAAATTATTATTATTAAATAGAAAAAAAGTTATTACATTTTTTTTTGGTAGCGGCTTTCATCAGCCACCCTGTATACGGACCATAGTTGACACAGTTGTTGGAAATCATGACAAAATACTCTGTGCAAAATTTCAGTCAAATCGGACAAAAATTGCGGCTTCCAGCTGCTCAAGAAATCATATTGGGAGATCGATTTATATGGGAGCTATATCAGGTTCTTGACCTATACGGACCATAGTTGGCACAGTTGTTGGAAATCATAACAGAATACTATGTGCAATTTCAGTCAAATCGGACAAAAATTGCAGCTTCCAGCTGTTCAAGAAATCAAATTGGGAGATCGGTTTATATGGGAGCTTTATCGAAATCTGAACCGATATGGCCCATTTGCAATCTCAATGACCTACATGAATAATAAGTATCTGTGGCTAGCTTTAAGCGTTCGACCGCTATCGTGATTTCGGCAGACGGACAGACGGAGGGACATGGCTGAATCGAATCAGAATGTCTCGACAGAATATATATATACTTTATGGCGTCACAGATCAATATTTCGAGGTGTTACAACAAACGGAATGACCAGATTAGTATACCCCCATCCTATGGTGGTGGGTACAAAAAGGCATTAAGTACAGCCGGGCGAAATTAAGATACTCACCACCTCGAGTATATATATATATATATATATATATATATATATATATATATATATATATATATATATATTAACCACCTTTCTCCAAAATCTGATGCGCAATGCATCATTTATGAACCCTTAACTGCTATATTAAAATATGGTCCGATTTGGACCAAACTCGGCATGGACGTCGAGTAGTCTAATAAATACAAATCACTGTTGGTAGAACAATATAGGTATATGAAAGCTATTTCCAAATATTGGCCGATCGGAGCATTACTGAACACTGCTCACTTTTTTACAATTTCAGCAAAATCAGGTTATAAACACTGTTTTTATGGGCCCAAGGACTAAAATCGGGAGATCGGTATATATGGCAGCTATATCCAAACATAAGCCGATCAAAACCATATAGGGCACAGATATCCGGAAGCCTAACATTGCTCACTGTGTCGAATTTCATCGAAATCGTATAACAAATGCGCCTTTTATGGGCAAATATACATAAATCGGGAGATCTGTCCATATGGCAGCTATAACCAAGTATGGAAAGATCGAAGTCCTATTGAACATGTATGTCAAAGAGCCCTACACAGCTCACTTTGCCAAATTTCAACGAAATCGAGGAATAAATGTGCTTTTTATAGGTTAAAGACCTTAAATCGGGTGATCGGTATAAATGGCAGTTATATCTAAATATAGACCGATCTAAACCACACATGGCACGGATGTCGAAAATCCTAACATAGATCACTGTACCAAATTTCAGCAAAATTGGATAACTCATGCGCCTTTTATGGGCCAAAGACAGTAAATCGGGAGATCCGTCTATATGATAGCTATATCCAAGGTCTAGGTCTAAAACCTTAAGGTCTAAACCTTGAATAGGCAGTCTATTTGGGGGCTATATCAAGATATAGTCCGATATAGCCCAACTTCGAACTTAACCTGCCTATGGACAAAAAAAGAATCTGTGCAAAGTTTCAGCGAATTATTTCCATTTTTAAAACCTACAGCGTGATTTCAACATTCAAGCTGACAGAAGGACGGGCTAACAAACAGACGGACTAGTTGTCTTAGATTTTTATGACAATCAAGTATATATTGGGTTGCCCAAAAAGTAATTGCGGATTTTTTAAGAGAAAGTAAATGCATTTTTAATAAAACTTAGAATGAACTTTAATCAAATATACTTTTTTTACACTTTTTTTCTAAAGCAAGCTAAAAGTAACAGCTGATAACTGACGGAAGAAAGAATCCAATTACAGAGTCACAAGCTGTGAAAAAATTTGTCAACGCCGACTATATGAAAAATCCGCAATTACTTTTTGGGCAACCCACTATATACTTAAAGGTTCGGAAATGACCGGTTTATATGGGAGCTACATCAGGTTATAGACTGATTTAGACCGTATTTGGCACACTTGTTGGAAGTCGTAACAGAACATTATGTGCAAAATTTCAGCCGGACAAAAATTGCGGCTTGTAACGACTCAAGAACTCAAATTGGGAGATTGGTTTATATGCAAGCGAAGGTCACCGTAGCACAGAGGTTAGCATGTCCGCCCATGTCGCTGAACGCCTGGGTTCGAATCCTGGCAAAACCATCAAAAAAATTTTTTTTCAGTGGTGGTTTTCCCCTCCTAATTCTGGCAACATGTAAAAACTTCCCCCCAAAGAGGTGTCGCATTGCGGCACAACGTTCGGACTCATCTATCTTTGAGCTTAAACTGCACTCAGTGATATACATATGAGAAGTTTGCAATCCAAAACCAAATCAACAACCGTGCCAACTACGAATCAAATCGGTCAAGAACCTGATATAGCTCCCATATAAATCAATCTTCCGATTTGGTTTTTTGAGCCCCTGGAAGCCGCAATTTTTGTTATGTTATGACTCTCAACAACTGTGCCAAGTAGGGTCCAAATCGGCTTATAACCAGATATGCCCATATGTTAGCAGAATCCATGATGGCTCCCAAGATCCGACCCGGCCGAGGGAGGCGAACTCTCCCCCTAACCTTAAATTTTTAAAAACGCCAGATCTCGGAGATGTGTGCATCGATTTAAGCGAAATTTTGCATGCCCCAACTTATGGTAACACCAAAAAAACAAAATTGGTTTAAAACTTTAAGGTCAAATAACCGAGGTGGACGCCCTACCTCAAAACCAACCCAAACGGACATGTTTAGCGATTGGGACAATATGGGTATCAGATGAAAGGTATTTAAAAGAAGAGTACGAACAGTTTGATCCCGAGTGTCGGGGGCCTGCCCCACCCCCAAAAATTGCCCAAATGTGACATTTTTACAAAGTGGGACAATATGGGTATCAAATGAAAAGTAATTGGAAGTAGAATATGAAAGGTAACAGGGGGCCGCCCACTCCAAAACCCAAGTCCCAAACGGCCTTATAGGCCTATCGGGACAATATGGGATGCAAAAGAAAGTTACTTGAGAGAAGAATACGAACTTATATAAAAATTTTTAGGTCTAATTCCAGGCGGGTCGCCCAATCCCAAAATTATGCCGGACGAATACACCGAAGGGAGCAATATGGGACTCAAACGAAAAGTATTTGAGAGTAGAATATGAAGCCCACCCCAAAATTATGTCACAAAGGGACATGTATACCAAACAGGACAATATGCGATTATTCAAATTTGAACCATGTCAAAAGGGGACCGCAAAAACTAAAGACTGTAGCGAAGCACAGTAGGCCAAGTAGTTAGTCCTAAAAATGTATGACTTTTTTGGCGGTATGAAGACATTGGCGGCAATGTCAATAGGATTTGAATAGCAATTGTGAGGTCAAAGATATTTGTCCGTTTTGAGAAAGAGGAAAGAAAATCAGCCTAAGAAAAACACTAGATGACTGAAGATATTCTTAGCTATGGATAAGGTTAGGTTAGGTAAAGTGGCAGGTTTTCTAAACATACTCACTTAGATTATTTTAGCACTAATAAATCGAGCACTCTACCAACTTGGCTGAGGCCACCGCAGCGCAGAGGTTAGCATGTCCGCCTATGACGCTGAACGCCTGGGTTCGAATCCTGTGGTTTTCCCCTCCTAATGCTGGCAACATTTGTGAGGTACTATGCCATGTAAAACTTCTCTCGAAAGAGGTGTCGCACTGCGGCACGCCGTTCGGACTCGGCTATAAAAAGGAGGCCCCTTATCATTGAGCTTAAAACTTGAATCGGACTGCACTCATTGATATGTGAGAAGTTTGCCACTGTTCCTTAGTGGAATGTTCATGGGCAAAATTTGCATTTTACCAACTTGGCTTCCGGGGCCAGCGGCATGACGAGAGCATCAAAACGTTATTGCGGGAAGTCTTTCTGTTAACGAGTCGTAAATGGTGCCGCCGGTATGAAAATTTCTCTGGAACAACTCAAACATTGCTAGTAAGAACATAGACAAAGGAAGACATTTTATGGATTTCGATGAATACGCATTTTCCACAGGATGCAACGGAACTCTGGAACAGTGATGTTAATCAATTTTTCGTTATAAGCTCAACAAATAAAATAAAACTAGAAATTTGTATTAATGGTTGCAATAGTTATGCAAATTTGCCCATGAACATTGCATTAAGGAACAGAGGCAAACTTCTCACATATCAATGGGTGCTGTCCGATTCAAGTTTTTTTAAACTCAATGATAAGGGTCTTTCTTTTTGTAGCCGAGTCCGAACGGCGTGATGACATCTCTTTGTGGAGAAGTTTTTACATGGCTGCCATACCAAATGGTACAGTACCTCCCAAATGTCGCCAGCATTATCAAGGGATAGCCACCGCTGAAAATTCACAAGATATTCTTGCCAGGATTCGAACCCGTTCAGCCTCATAGGCGAACATGCTAATCTCTGCGCTACGGTGGTCTCCAATAGTTATAGTCAACCTAATACAATAAGAGTTAAATCTACTTCGGAAAATTGTATTTTCCGAAGTTATGATCTTCCTCCTCTCAGAGTTAAGCAACAAATTAAAGAATATTCTTGAAGTTCTATAGAACAATAAAACTTGATTTATTTGATCAAAGTCTTTGCCTTGATTTGCCATTTCACTTTCACTATGTTCTATCGCATGTCTTAAGTGTGGCGCTTACTCTCTACTTTGTTCAATTTTCCTTTACGTCTTCCACACGTTTGCCACATTCCTAGTGAATTTCATCTATTCGTATATATCCTTGGCAAGGATATAAAAGAAAATGCGCATATTCTTAAAACGCAAAACGTAGTAATTATTATTTTTTTTTATGCAGCAGAGAGCAGCAACCACCCAAGAAAACCTTATATAGCCGTGACACTAGGAAAAATAATCTCCATTCCTCCCCTTGCAGGATCTACAGGATCCAGAAACAAGGAAATAAAAAAGGAGCATAAATAAACTTTCACACGCGTTTCATTTCAAAAGAAAACATATCAACACATGTTTGATCATTTCGTACTCGCACACTGAAGTTTAGGGAGTTTTTTTTTCGTTTTCTCCTGGTTTTGGCAAAACCCAATTTTGAACCTCCCCTTTTTCCCATGCTAAATGCAAGTTGCCCAAAAGACTAAGGGCTAAGTTGGCAAGAAATATTTCTTGCATGAATTCGGCTTAGGCTGCTGCTGCTGCTGCCTCAGCAAGATTTCAGACAGACGAGGGTAAATTACCCAACTCTGTTTGTTAGAAATCTTTCAAGCGAAATAAAAATTAAAATTTTTCTTTTTATAATGAAACGTAGACCCATAATAACAACAACAAAGATCGCCTTACCAGCTGGCCTTACAAAGTTTCGAAGAGGCAAAGAGAGAGCGATAGAGAGAGAGAAAAGAAATAAGCAAGGCAAAATCAAAAACTAAGAAACCCTTAAACTGGCTTTGCCATCCTTGGGAAAAAGGGGCTGATGACCCAATGTCTGATGAAAGGTCGTTGTGCTTGAACTACCAAAAACAGTGTGCTTCAACAGTAGCGCACAAAATTGAGCAAAAATATTTATTGGCAGGCGAGTTCATTGGGAGGCCAATTTTGGCTCTTTGTGGGACTCTCTTTAGTATGAAAGTATAGGAGTAAAACGGTGTTAGTCCTTTATGCATACTTTAGGAGACGAGAGTAGAGAATGATGCACGCATATCTTAACCCTTTGAGCCCACATTTGATTTAAAAGTGGAGGTTTATAAGGTCTCCTGTCGGAACCATCCTGTTCTGTCGATATATTTGCGTGACCCTACAATGAAACAATAGCAATATCCTCCATCTAAGTAGACACTGCTCTAAGAAGACGTTCGAGAGCACACCAACACAATGAATTCATTCGAAGGTCTCTTCTGGCCCAATGGGAGTCTCTGCTGTGGGATGAGAGTAAAGAGGCAAGAAAGGTATAAGGTATGGAAGACCCATGTCGGAACCATTCCGGGCTTTCGAAGGATTTTTTGGAATTCTACTGATGCCCTGAACAAGGATGGACCACTTAGGGCCTTAACATTTTGAACACAATCTCGCTAACACCTCAGCTCTAACCATTTCCATTAAAGAGATATTTCTATTCGTTCTCACTCGGCATATTTTTACTCCTTTTTTCGATTTTCACCCACTGTACGTACACTAAGATGCATGCTGATAGCACCATAGCAGGGAAGGATCGAGATGATTCCTAATACATATGTCAATTAGTCTCTCCAAAGCCTTCAAAATGAAGAACTAGACCTGTGGTCCTTGGGTAGAGAAGGGCTCGGTTTCCCCGCTTTCGGCATAAAAACCACCCTAACCTCCCGCTACCCAGTCAATACGTAGCCCAGCAAAATGCAGCTTCATCCACCGTCCAGATGCAGTCATCTCTCAGAATACTTCCAAGAGTTTTCGTGTGCTTGGAGAGCAATCCAGCAAAACGCAGGTCGTTAAAATCATCTCAAGGACTCGCATGAAAATCGGTGCTACTTTTTGCACCATAGCAGACAGTACGCCCTACGGTCCCGTTGACTTGTAGGGCTCAAACGAGTTCAACGCCCAGACTGTCTTCCGCTCCGTTATCATATCTTTAGGCAGTTCGCCTTACGGCCCCGTTGACTAGTAGGATTCAAACGAGGTCACCGCCCAGACTATCTTCCAGAGAGATATACTCCGATTATATTAGAATGTCATATATACCTGTGGGATGGAGGGAGGGACAGGAAAGTCATTTTTATTCAGGAAGCAAGAAAACCCCTATGTCATCCCTTATGCTGAAGTCTGTTGAGAGGTTGATAGAAACATATTTTAGGGCAAAGATCCCTGGAGATCGCCTGTCGCGGCAGCAGCATACATATAGTAAAGGCAGCCTTTCACGACCTAGTCGCCTACATATAGGGTTCTCTCGCTGTCAAGGAATATACAATGGTAAGCTGATGACGTGGCAAATGCGGTTAGGGAAAAGTTTCCCAGCACTCTAAGAGATATATTTCAGGAAGGTCTACGTGCAACAGCGAAGTGGGCTACTGAAAGTGGTCTGGGTATAAATCCATACAAGACCGAATAGTTCTTTTAAGCAGGAGATACAAGTTGCATACAGTGCAACCTGTCTCCTTGGAAGGAGAAAATGTTCCATTTACTGAAAGCGCAAAATACTTGGGTGTTTTGCTGAACAGAAAGTTGACCTTCAAATCCAACATTTTAGAAAGGGCAAAAAAGGCAACTCTTGCCCTATACACCTATCAGAGAGTCATTGATAATAGTTGCGGGTTAAGACCGCGTGTCATGCATCGGGTATATACTGCAATTGTCAGACCCATAATGCTATATGGTGTTGTGGTCTGGTGGACGGTTCTTCAAAAATCTACCTACTGCTCAATACTTAACCGGATCTTACGGATGGCTTGTTTGTGCCGCATTGATAACGTATATCTTCTCGTAAAAATCTTCAAAGACAGCCATCAAATCCCTGGATAACGTATGGCTGATCAGCGAGATGGCGGAACAGTTCAAAATACACCTGCTCTGGATGGCGGGCCACAGAGATATCACAGGGAATTCTAAAGCAGACGAGCTTGCGAGACTAAGAACTACCCTACACATTTCAGGGATACTGAAATCTGTGGGTATGCCTCTAGCGACATGATAGATGGTCACAAAGAGAGGACTGTGAGCATTCAAAAACTATGTGGCCTAAACTAGACGTGAAGAAGTCTACCGCTTTGTTGTCATTGGCTAGAACAGACGTCTCAGTCATTGTGTCCGTCATGACAGGTCCCTGTCTAATCGGAAAACATGCTGACAGACTGACCCACCAACGACTTTTGCAGAAGCTGTGAGGACATCGCAAAAAAAGAGACTATAGAACACCTTCTGTGTGTGTGTCCCGCACTAGTAGTCAGAAAGAGTTCCACTATAGGTTCTCATTTCTTTAAGAACCTGCTTGATTTAGCGGATGTGAATATTCGCAAGTTATTGGGCTTTTTAAAGCGAACTGGACGGTTCAACGGTAGGAACTAAAAGGCATCTTCCTTCTTCTGTTCCTGGAAGAAAACGTCTAACTGAGTCTGATGGCAGTCTGCCACTTAAACCTAACCTAAGGTTTCTGTATCATGCCAATGGCGACTAAAGAGTTAGACTGATTGGTTACTCGTATATATAATATATTAAGAATAACCAGTGATTAGTACAGTTATGGTTACGCTAACTATAATTATGGTTACGATAACTATAATTATGGTTACTATGGTTTCGGTAACCATACTTATGGTTACTTTGGTTGCTGTAACTATAATTATGGTTACTAAAGTTCGGTAACTATAATCATGGTTACGGTAGCTATAATTATGTTTACGGTAACTATAAATTTGGTTACTGATTACTTATTTTCAACCTTTCTTCGATTATAATTTTGTTAATGATTAGAAAATATCCAAACTGCTTTTTAACTTATGGTTATCGATTACTTTTCTCTATCTTAATTGCTGCAACCACCAAAGGAATTTCAAACCCTATTTCGAAAACACAAAAATTCCATCCCCTTTTTTAATGCTCAATTTTCCTTTACGGGATTTAAGAACGTTCACCTTTTTTTGTGTCTCCCCTGTACAGTAAGCGCAACAAGGCATTAGCATATCAAGTTTTTCTACTCATACCCAAGACTGTCGCGCTTGCTTGCTTACTTGCTCTATAAAATCATGTCTCAGTTTTTCAGTCAGTCAGTCGTACGATTTCTTACGTGTGACCAGGTGTGTGCAAGACTTGTGACGACACACGCAAATGGGCCTGGTGAGACAACCAACAAATAACTATGCCACCACCAAAGGGGGGTTGGCCCTTGGTTGGTGATATGATATAAAAAGTTGATCAAAAAAAAAAATGGCAGACCAAATAAAAGGTAAGAGAATTTCAAAATGTGTACCAATTTCGTAATTATAATTTTGCTTACGTAAAAATCCCAGTTCTATGCTTCCATGATAAGAAAAAAGGGGTTAAAAACCCCTTCAAAAGACATGCGCAATAAGTTTAGCCATGGTAAGTAAAACCCATTCGTCAGCGCAAATTTTTTTCTTTTTTAAGATTTTTTTTTTCAAAAGAAACTACATTTTGAGGGATTCGCATATGATTGATGTTCATTTTAATTATACTTTGCAAATTATTATGGTTGAGAAAAAATGTGGCATTGTGTTACACAAAATTAAATTGGCGTTTAAAAGCATTGCAAAATATAAGAAATAACTGGTTTTTGTTGATAAAACCAAAAACACATTCATATGCCGTAGTCCTTTGATACTCATTGCGTTTTAAGGTTTTAAATTTCCTTGCAAATTGTCCCTTTTTTAAGCTTTACGAATTTTAAATAATTTTCCAGTGTTTTAAGAAAGTAATTTGATATTCAATGTATTTTTTTTTTAATTTTAGCACTTCTTTTATGCCTTCGTTGGACTGTGATTGTTTTGTTTGGGAATTTAAGTTACAAATTTAAAAAAAATCCCAAAAAAAATTTGAACATTCCAATGGGGGAGGGGACACCAGAGATACTTTACTCATGGCACTTAGTGCTATCCGATTTGAATATTAGCTCAATGATAAGGAGCCACCCCTTCACCTCTGTGTTCTTTTATAGTAACCCAAAAACAAAAATTTAGTATCCAAATTTAGGATGAGGTACCTAGGAGGCCACCCCCCACACCAAGACCTACCAAATATATATAGACCAATCACGACAATATGGGACTCAAGTGAAAGAAAAATTGTTGGACCAAGTGTTTGGGGGTCCACCCGAACCCCCGAAACACTACTACAATAGATCGGACATATTTACCGACCATGGTAATATGGGACTTAAATGAAAGGTATATGCGAGTAGAATACGAATTTGCTATCCGAACCAAATGTTTGGGGGCCACTTCTCCAAATGTTTGGGGGCCACTCCTCCCCCAAATCACCCCGCCAAAGAGGTAAAATTTTAAGACCATAGCAATATGGGGCTCAAATGAAAGGTCTTTGGGTGTAAAGCATATTCGTAACCAACTGCCTAGGGGACGTCCCATCACCATTACAACCCCTAAATAGGACATATTCGACCAACATGACAATTTGGGACTTAAGAGAGTGGAGCTCGATATTGATAGTTTTTAGGCTCATACCCCAAACCGGACCTAATTGCTGACTCATGCAATAAGGGGTTAAAAAGAAAGGTGAGATTAGAAAACGAATTTGATATCCAATTTTGAGGCCTATGGCATTATGAGGTTCAAATATTTGAGAAAGGATTAGATGCTGATCTATTTTCAGGGTTAAGTGTTTGGGGGACCACCCCACTCCTCAAAACACCCCTAAATCGCACATATTTACCGACCATGTCAATTTGGGGCTCAAATGAAAGATATTGGGGAGAAAGCAAATGAGCCAAATCGGTTAAGATTTAGATATAGTTCCCATGTAAACCGATCTGCCGATTTGACTTCTTGAGACTTTACAAGCCACAATTTTTTCCGATTTGGCTGAAATTTATCAAGTAGTGTTCTGTTATAATTTACAACCTCTGTGCCAAGTACGGCCCGAATCGATTCCTAGTAGCTTTAATTTTTGCTGGTTTGACAGAAGCTTGGTATTTTACTTTACTTTAATTGGCTATGACAGAACATTTGTTTCACTAGCCGACCGTAGAATAGCCTTCCAAGCGCCTCGATCTTCTGCTCTCATTTTATAATCTCTGACACCAAGTTTCGAGGTTTCTCCCACCACTTGATCTTTCCATTGGCCTTTTAGTCGTCCCGGTTTGCGTGTACCACCGTGTTTGTCTTCAAAAGACTTCTTTGCTACAGCTTCTTCATCCATTCTGACATAAGCTTGGTATGAGGAATAAAATTAAGTTTTTCCCAAGAATCGGTCCGGCCGAACTTAGCATGCTTTTACTAATTGGTTGCCCAAAAACTAATTGCGGATTTTTCATATAGTCGGCGTTGACAAATTTTTTCACACCTTGTGACTCTGTAATTGCATTCTTTCTTCTGTCAGTTATCAGCTGTTACTTTTAGCTTGCTTTAGAAAAAAAGTGTAAAAAAAGTATATTTGATTAAAGTTCATTCTAAGTTTTATTAAAAATGCATTTACTTTCTTTTAAAAGATCCGCAATTACTTTTTGGGCAATCCAATATTTTTTATTGGATCATTAAAAAATTAATTGAAAATTTCAAAAATTTCAATCACTTTATATTGAATTGGAAATTTGTAAAAATTTAATCATTTTCTTTATTCAATTTTTTTAATGAACGTTTTTTCAATCACCCTTTTCAAAAACTTTAATTGTAATTATCATTATCGTGATTGAAGCAGTTTCAAATAAAATATTAATTGGATCAATTATTTTGGTGATTGAATTCCAAATGGCACGAGTTAGCTGTGAGCACCACACAGACTGGAACATTGAAGTCCGATCTGTGTGGTGTTCATTGCTGTCACAAGAAGCTTAGCTGCGTCCACAGGTTGCGGATAGTGGAATGCATGCTCCATACGGAGTAGCTGCAACGGCAGTCGCGAACAATCAGGGGTATCGAGCGGAGAGTCTCAGTGAGAGGCCGGGCGGCACGGGCTCCTGAACAAACACTGAGTTCCTAAAATGCTCGATATGACATGGCGGGTTATTGGCACTTATAAATAACCAATGGTCACAGTGTTCCTACGGCGATTGGTCCTTTGAACCGGAACGAGCTTGTTCAACTACAGGAACTTGACTAGGATCGCCACCTCCACATGGAAATGTGGCCACGACAACAACAACGATATAACTACTTGAAAACTATCTAAAAGCCCAATCATTATCCGATTTGAGTTCTTAAGATAGCAGCGAATTGAGTATGCAATTTTAGAGTAGTTTTTTGTACCCAAGATTGAGCCCTGCCGAACTTAGCCGGGTTTTTATTTGGTTGGTTTGGTTAATTTATCCATTCGTTATAAACTAATCTGGTCTATCTCATCTCTCATTTATTGTGAATTTTGGTGTACTCCAGACTGTATTACATTTTCAGTCTACTTATAAGTGAGTGATTCCCCCCCAGAGGTTACTTTCCTACAAAAACTTGTCCTTGAAAAGTGTTCATTACTATTCTAAATGCACTGTAGTATAAACCCAAAAACTATTTCAATTTCTTAATAAAACTTCGTGAACATTTTGCTTTCAAATGTTTTTCTTTATGTCATATCTGACAAGGTGCTAATTTGTTAAAATCTTAGCATAATCAATTCGTTACACTCGCTGCCTGACCAAATCACATTCAAATGTAATCATTAAAGGTTCCACGCAAAATGTTGGTAAACATGAGACAAAGAAATCTCTCCAAACCAAAAGATTTCTCTTAAACTTGGTTGGGTATGAACTCGGTAGGTGATCAACGCTGTCATGGTTGCCAACAAATTAGGCGGTTTTAGTGTTTAGCTTAAGCAAAAATCACCAAGAAACTCTAGGCCAGGATCTGGAAGGCAACAACAATCAACATCAACAGAGAAACAGCAAGTGATTTTCATAAGTATTCGAGTTCGTCCTGCTGCTGCCAGTGAAAGGCCATCATAAAATCATTATGCCATGCTTAAAAGGGGAATCGAATATACCAAGGCGACTTACTATGAGTCCTTCTTCTGACACGGTCTTCTTGAGTGTTAATTGAAAAATATTGTGGGTTTTTTCGCGACCATAGCGACACAGTGGGGTATAGAGTATCAATGTCTTTAGGTTTGTGGATGATTATAAAACCATAAACCTTAAAATTCCTAGGAATTGTTTGAAGGTAGAATGTAAGCAAGGCAATGGAGTACCTTTTTCGACAATCGGTGACTTATTTACAGCATATGTCACCTAGCAAAAAGGTGATTTACTAACTTTTGCAAAAGAATGTAAATATTTTGGTTAGTCTTGTATTTTTTTCCGATGCTCATAAAACGATTATGATTAAATATGAAGCACATTTAATCATGGTCAATGAGGAACATTCACAACGATTAACTATGATGGTCAATGTGTCAATAGAGATGGAATAAAGAGAGTACACACACACACACACAAAACCAGGTAATCATTGTTATGTTACAGTAACCTTCAGGATAATGCATAATTATATGAGGGATTAGATTTTTTGTATATCTATTTATGGTTCGATCTGGACCGTTTTTGGTATTGGATGTTGAAGGACATGTGTGTGCTAAACATTTCAAGTTTCCAAAATATATTATAACCAGTAAGGAAAGGTAAAAGTCGGGCGGTGCCGACTGTATAAAATCCTATACCTACCCTATAAGTGGTGGCCACATTTGTAAGGTATCCAGCCATGTTAAAACTCCTCTACCAAGTGGTGTCGCTATGCGACACGCCGTTCAGACTCGGCATGGAAAAGGAGACCCCTTATCATTGAGCTTAAACTTTAATCGGACTGCACTCATTGATATGAGAGAATTAACTTTTGTTCCTCAATGGAACGTCCATGGGAAACTTAGTACCTACCCTATAAGTATAAAGTGGGAGCTATATCTAAATCTGAACCGATTTCGACCAAACTCTACAGATATTGTGGAAGTCGTCGAGGAAAGCGTTGTACAAAATTTTGGCAAGATTGGTCAATAAATACGCTTGCAATGGCTCTAGAAGGGAAAATCGGGCGATGTATATAAATGAGAGCTATATCTTAATCTGAACCGATTTCTATATAATTCACCAGTAATATCAAGAGTCATACAAAAATCCTTCCTACCAAATTTCGAGAAAATTGGTTAACAAATGAGAACTCTATGGCACTATTTCTCAAAATCGGACGAACATATATATGGGAACTATATCTAAATCTGAACCTATTTCGA
This sequence comes from Stomoxys calcitrans, assembly GCF_963082655.1. Classification (NCBI taxonomy): domain Eukaryota; kingdom Metazoa; phylum Arthropoda; class Insecta; order Diptera; family Muscidae; genus Stomoxys; species Stomoxys calcitrans. The sequence goes on along the minus strand of NC_081556.1, from coordinate 40,277,490 downwards.
CTAAACTCTACAGATATTGTACTAGATATTGTTCTAGACGTCGACGAAAGGGTTGTACAAAATTTTAGGAAGATAAGTCAATAAATGCGCTTGCAGTGGCTCTAGAAGTGAAAATCGGGCGATGTATATATATGAGAGCTATATCTTAGTCTGAACCGATTTCTATGAAATTCACCAGTAATGTCGAGAGACATAAAAAAGTCCTTCCTACCAAATTTCGAGAAAATCGGTTAACAAATGAGCACTTTATAGCAATATTTCTCCAAATCGGACGAATATATATATGGGAACTATATCTAAATCTGGACCTATTTCGACTAAACTCTACAGATATTGTGGTAGTCATAGAGGAACGCGTTGTACACAATTTTAGCAAGATTGGTCGATAAATGCGCTTAAAGTTGCTCTAGGAGTGAAGATCGGGCGATGTATATATATGAGAGCTATATCTTTTCGATTTCTATTAAATTCACCAGTAGTGTCGAGAGCCATAAGAAGTTCACCAGTAATGTCGAGAGTCAAGAGAAAATCTTTTCTACCAAATTTCGAGGGAATCGGTTGACAAATGAAGACTTTATTGCAATATTTTTAAAATCAGACAAACATATATATGGGAGCAATATCGAAATCTCAACCGATTTTTTCCAATTTCTATACGCTTTGTCTCTAGACCGAAAAATATGACTGTACCAAATTTTAAGACGATCTGACGAAAACTGCGTACTGTAGTTTGTACACAAATTAACATGGACAGACATACGGACTGACAGGCGGTCAGACAGTCGGTCAGACAGACGGTCAGACAGACGGACAGACAGATGGACGGACAAACAGACGGACAGACAGACAGACAGACGACAGATGGATAGACGGATATAGCTAAATTGAATCAAAAAGTGACTCTGATTCGATCGGTACTTACCTATGGGTCTATCTCTCTTCCTTCTGGGTGTTACAAACAAATCCACTAAATTATAGTACCCTATACTATAGTGGTGGTTTAGGGTATACAAATTTAACCTTCAAGGGCATAACAAGGGAACCCACCACCATGGATTCTGCTAAAAATTTATACAATGTAAATTTAGTTGAAGGGCAAACATTCATTCTATTCTACATACCAAACTTCTGTCAAACCAGCAAAAATTAAAGCTCTAAGATCCCAACAAGGATGATCGAGAGACCGGTTTACATGGGAGCTATATCAGGTTATAAACTGATTTGGACCGTATTTGGCACCGTTGTTAGAAGTCATAACAGAACACGACGTGCAAAATTTCAGCCAAATCGGACAAAAATTGCGGCTTTTCAGGGCTCAAGAAGTCAAATCGGGAGATCGGTTTATATGGGAGCTATATCCAAAAAATCCCCAATGACCTACATCAATATTAAGTATCTGTGCAAAATTTCAAGTGGCTAGCTTTGCGCGCGCTCGACCGCTGCCGTGATTTCGACAGACGGACATGGCTAGATCGACTCAGGATGTCTAAACGATCAAAAATATATATATATGCTTTATGGGGTCCTAAATCAATATTTCGATCTCCCGATTTGACTTCTTGAGCCCCTGGAAACCTCAATTTGTATCCGATTTGAGGTGTGGTGTAGTGTGGTGTTCTGTTATGACTTCTAATAACTGTGTCAAGTACCATCAACTCTACCGTAAGAAAGTTTATTTAAAACTTACTTACTAAAAGATGCATTACGGCAGGCATGGGACCTGTGGATCTAAAAATATGGGTCAGCAGAGGAACTCCTCAAGGAGGTTTACTGTCTGCTCTACTTTGGAATATAGCCATTAACAATTTATTATTGTTTCTGGAAGAAAAAGGCGTAAAAGTGGTCGCTTATGCTGATGACGTAGCAACTGCGGTATCTCTAAGAGATATACTTCAGGAAGCTCTACGTGCAACAGCATAGTGGTCTGGTTATAAATCCGTGCAAGACAGAAGTAGTTCTTTTCACCAGGAGATACAAGTTGCCTACAGTGGAATCTGTCTCCTTGGATGGAGAGTATGTTTCATTTACAGAAAGCGCAAAATACTTGGGTGTTTTGCTGGACAGGAAATTGAACTTCAAATCCAACATTTTGGAAAGGGCAAGAAAGGCCACTCGTGCCCTATACACCTGCAAGAGAGCCATTGGCAAAAGTTGGGGGTTTAGACCGCGTGTCATGCATTGGGTATATACTGTAGTTGTCAGACCTATAATGCTATATGGTGTTGTGGTCTGGTGGACGGCGCTTCAAAAATCCACCTACAGCTCAATAACCGGATCCAAAGGAAGGCTTCTTTATGCACCACAGCCGCACTGAGGACGACACCATGTGATGCACTGAATTTGATGCTACACCTTATGCCTCTGGACATTGTGGCTAGACAAATTGCAGCGACCACTGCCGTGAGGTTAAGGGAGCCTTCTCATTGGTCATGTGGCGGCTACGGACACAGTGTAATCCTTGATACAATATCCGATGTTCCAGGCAGTGTGGATAACACTCTACCTGAGCCGCTTTTTGATAAAAGCAACCACTATTCCTGATAAAGCCGATTGGAACTACGATATCCCTGGTAACAGAAGTTACATAGACTTCTATACGGATGGTTCCAAGTTAAACGACCAGGTGGGCTTTGGGGTGTACTCTAAAGATCTAGAACTGGTCATATCGTAAAGGTTACCCGATCACTGCAGTGTGTATCAAGCAGATATCCTTGCAATTAAGGAAGTGGTGGAATGGCTAAGATATAATGCCATTACGACGATTGGCATAAATATCTTCTCAGACACCTAGGCAGCCATTAAAACCCTGGAGAACGTATTTCTGAACACAAAAAGCGCCCTCGACTGTTGCAGATCTCTCAACGAGATGGCTGAACAGTTCAAAATTCACCTGTTCTGGGTGCCGGGCCACAGAGATATCCCAGGAAACTGTGAAGCGGATGAGCTTGCGTGACTAGAAATTACCCTACACATTCCAGGGACACTGGAATCTGTGGGTATGCCTCTAGCTAAGCTGTAAGCTAAGTTTTTAGGGCCAGGTCCGAAGGACAACGAATTATAGATGGTCACATAGAGGCGGCTGTGAGCATTCCAAAACTATGTGTCCTACTCTGGACTTAAAGAGGTCTACTGCTTTGTTGTCATTGGCTAGAAGAGACGTTTCGGTTATTGTGTCCGTCATGACAGGTCACTGTCTAATCGGAAAGCAAGCTGACAGACTGAAGGTTGCCAGCACCGACTTTTGCAGAAGCTGTGAGAACATCGAAGAAGAAAAGACTATAGAACACCTTCTGTGTGTATGTCCCGCACTAGCAGTCAGAAGCAGTTCCACTATAGGTTCTCATTTCTTTGAGAAACTGTCTGATTTAGCGAATGTGAACATCCGCAAGTCATTGCACTTTTTAATGCGATCGGGATGGTTCAACGGTAGGAACTAGAAGAAGGAAGATGCCCTTCTTTTGTTCCTGTGGTATCACAATGGACGAAAACGTCTAAGTGAGTCTGATGGCAGACTGCCACTTAAACCTAACCTAACCTAACCGTCTAAACCGGTCAAGAACCTAATATTACCTAACCTAACCGTCTAAACCGGTCAAGAACCTAATATAGCTCCCATATTAACCGATTTCCTGATTTGACTTCTTGAGCACCTTGAAGCCAGCCGCATTTTTTGTTCGATTTGGCTGAAATTTTGCATGTGGTGTTCCGTTATGACTTTCAACAACTGTGCCAAGTACCGTCCAAATCGGTCTATAACCTAATATATCTCCCATATAAACGGATCTCCCGATTTGACTTCTTGAGCCCCCGAAAGCCGCAATTTTAGTCCGATTTAGCTGAAATTCTGCATATAGTATTCGGTTGTGACTTCATACAATTGGGCCAAGTACGGTCCAAATCGGTCACGAACCTGATATAGCACCCATATAAACCGATCTCCCGATTTGACTTCTTGAGGCCCTGGAAGCCTGAGTTTTTGTTCGATTTAGCTAAAATTTTGCACATAGTGATCTGTTGAGACTTCAAACCACTGCGCAGAGTAGGGTCCAAATCCGTCAAGAACCTGATATAGCTCAAACATAAGCCCATCTCCCGATTTGACTTCTTGGGCCCATGGAAGCCGCAATTTTTGTTCGATTTGGCTGAAATTTTGCACATAGTGTTCTGTTATGATTTCCAACAACTGTGCCAAGCACAATCCAAATCGGTATATAACCTGATATAGCTCTCATATAAACCGATCTCCCGATTTGACTACTTGAGCCCTTACAAGACGCCATTTTTATCCGATTTGGCTGAAATTTTGCATATGGTGTTCTGTAATGACTCTCAACAATTGTGCCAAGTACGATCCAAACAGGTCTATTATCAGATATAGCTCCAATATTTTAGCAGAATCCATGGTGGTGGGTTCCCAAGACAAAAACTTTTTTTTTTGAAGCCTCGGGAACAAAAAATCCATTTCCTAACAGAAAATCACATCTATGCCTTTTGAAAGATCCTATCAAATAATTTTCTTAATTATCGGTATTGTTCAATACCAAAAAAATACCGGATTTTGGCTCGTTCCTTAAAAAACGAACCATAATTACTTCCTTTGAAATGCTCCCCACAAAAAGAAACTATTCTAACTACAAAACTAGACAATGTAACCTTTTGATACTACAAATTATCTTCTTCCCTTTGTAGAGAGAAGAAAGGACAAAACATGTGACACGTTCCATAAAAATGAACTTAAGTGTGTCCTTTTCTCAAAATTATATCAAACAATGCCTCAATAAGGGCTCAACAAATATAAAAAGCCGACAGGGACCACGGGAATGAGAAATACGTTACAAAACTAATGGACCAAAGAAATGTTCAACAAATGTTGAGCCATGAACGAACGAACTACCCCCAAAACACAATGTTGAGCTGAGTATAACCCAAGTGTCTAGGGAAAACAGCGACAGGGAAAACCAGGAAGGAAAATTGAGGAAGAGAAAAGATGATTTGTAATGAAAATTCTTAAACAATACTTTTAGCTCTTGAAATGAATAGTTATTTGAGTTTAACAAACTTTGCTCTTAAAACTCCGAGTCCTGGAGAGCTAGCATAGCGTTCAAATAACTCGAATTAGTAAATATCCTAGGCTCTCTTATTGAAAAATATTTTGAGTTTATTAACCTTTACTCTTAAGACCCGGAGCTACCACTGGAGCCTCTGAGCCTTATTAGACTCAAGAGATTTTGGGATTAGCTCTCAAATGAGCATAAACTCAAGGCAAGTGAGTGTGAGAGTTTTTTCTCCTGCAATATTCTTATCTCATGTCCTTAACTCATATTTCCACTTCTTCTACCTGCTTGAGTTCTTTTGCATTGTCTTTGTATCTCTCTTTCACTCACTTTCAGTATCTCTTTTAAGGGAAGAAAAAACGTTATATTCTCTTGCTTGAAAACATTCACACTTCCTTTTTTTTCAAAGATGATCCTTACAACAACACTCTAGACTAGGCACTCTAGACTTCTACAGTATCACATTATTTTCCTACATGTTATCGAAAGAAAGACCGGTGTTGCATATCCTGCAACAGAATGTGTATACACACAGGCGAACCTAGGAGGGTATTCAACCATCCATCATATATCCATGTGGCACGCGCCACTATTGATTGACGCCAGATGTTTTTTAGGGACATCTAAATAGTTGTAACGTATTTTTTTCTATAGCTGCCGTTTCAGTTAGTGTAACGTCAGTTTTTTTTATAAATTTTTCTTCTTGAGCATAGGATGTGTGTATAGGGAAATAGGTCAAGGGTAATGTTTTTCCATGGAGCATTCTAATGTCAAGGAAAATATTTGGGACTATACTTGGATTTTAATTAAATTTGCTTTTCAGCTAGAAAAATGATGGGCAGTCATTCTTCAGCAGAAGAAAATGAAATTCACTGTGGATGTGGTTACGGAATGCCTGATTGAAGCGTTACCGAAGGTATGTCCAGAACCATTACCGCCGAGGAAGTTAACCAGTAATGGTAGACATCGAAACTGAAGGGACTCAGAAAGGTGAACAGAAGGCTTTTTAATAAGGCAAAGAAATGACAGCAGAGGGCTGGATGGAATACCGTGATTTCTCAAGCAGGTTAAAAAAAAGAAGACGAGGAGATCGAAGACGATTCTTTTGGCGAAATTTAGTGGAGAATTGAGGCACTAGTCAGACACCAAGGTTGCGCATAGTGCAATTGAAAGGAGGGAAATCTTATTACGGAGTGCTTGTACGAAACCTTTGTGGAGGAGAACAGGAGGCTTTTTAATAAGGCAAAGGGAGAGCGAGAGAGAGAGAGAGATGGAGGCCACCATGGCGGTTTGCATGTCTGCCTGTGACGCCGAACGCCTGGGTTCCTACCCCCGCGTAAACATCAGAAAAATTGTCTGCGGTGGTTATCCCCTGCCTAGTGCTGGCTACATTTGTAAGGTATCCTGCCATGTTAAAACTTCTCTACTAAGTGGTGTCGCTATGCGGCACGACGTTTGGACTCAGAAACCCCTTATTATTAAGCTTAAACTTTAGTCGTACTGCACACATTGATACGAGAGAAATATCCCTTCCTTCCTAAATGGAATGTTAATGGGAAATTTAGTCTCAGTAGTAATTTAGTAAAGAGTAAGAGAAGCACAGGGCTGGTTTGAATACTATGCAGCCCTGGACAGGTTCAACAAGGAGAAGAGAATTTCCTGGGCAAAATTCTGTGATAATTTGAAAGACAAAAGTGAAGCAAAGTGCTATCGCCCTAAAGCCTGGTAGCCTCTCAGACAGCCTGGCAGACATTAAATCTTTGGAAAACGTATTTCTGAATTCAAGGCGAGCTTTTTAGACTATGTTAGGTAAGATTGAATGGGTTGCCCACCATAGGTGAGTTCACTTGGAGGCCAGTTTAGCCCATTGTGATACCCTAGAAAGAGAGAGAATACAACTTCTGCAGAAGTCATGGTGAGGTATTCCCATGCGCGACGTTATTAGGCCTATGATCCAATTTCCGGTTGTGACCAATGTTAAGGTAGGTAACTCTTTCGTCGACAGACCAGAAAGCCCTAACGGTCGGGCAACCATCCGCCGAGTCCCATGTCGCCGCCGGCGCCACTCTGACTATCTAATCTACTATGTTCAGTAGCTCGACATATAGTACGTAAGCAACACCGGAGACGGGATCACCCAGCGCAGACGAAACCCTCCTGTCGAATTCGTCCGCCCTCTGATTTCTCGGAATTCCTTCATGTCCGGGAACCCATATCAGCGTTATATTGTGGACTCGGAACCTATCCATGGACTACAAACAATCCGCCACACACCTCGACCTCACCGTCTTCGAACCGAAGGTCTTGAGCGCCGCCATACTGTCCACATAAATGAGTTTTTAGGGCGGTAAATCCGTAGCGCTGAGGTCAGCATATCCGCCTATGACGCTGAACACCTGGGTTCGCAACCAGGCGAGACCATCGGAAAAAAATTTTAGCTGTGGTTTCCCCTCCTAATGCTGGCAACATTTCTTAGGTACATGCCATGTAAAACTTCTCTCCAAAGAGGTGTCGCACTGCGGCACGCCGTTCAGACTCGATTATAAAAAGAAGGCCCCTTACCATTGAGCTTAAACTTGAATCGGACTGCACTCATTGATATGTGAGAAGTTTGCCCCTGTTCCGTAGTGGAATGTTCATGGCCAAAATTTGCAAATCCCTTACCAGAATTTCTTTTGCTGCTACTGTAATGACACAAACCTCAGCTTGAAAGACAAAACGATATTGAGTGCATCGAAGTAGATCCTCAATCCAGTCCCTGATACCTTATAGTGAATGTCCTTATCTCAATCAGAACCCGTGGCAGGTAGTTGGATATCCTTCTCAGTCTGCCCACCGCATCCATAACATTTGAAATGGAACTGTGGCGGCGACTGTCCTGCTTCAGCATGCCGAGCTATCTCAGCCTAAGCGGTTGCATATCCAGCATCGCCTCCAGTCCTGCCTGCGTTGCGGATCTCAGTGCCCCTGTGACTCCGACGCAGTCCACTCCCAGACCAGTGTCCCATAGGTCAGTGCGGGTCTCACAATGGTCATATACATTCCATAAATCATATTGGGGGTTACGACCCTTCCGCTTTCTACCGAACATCCTCCTGCAGGAGTGAAAAGCGCGTAGCGCAGGAATTATGTGCGCTCGAAGACTATGCCAAGGTACTTCGCTTCGTTCGACAGCTGCAGGGTGATCCCGGCTTGCTGCAGCGTGACCCTTCTATGATCTCGTCGACAGAAACCTGCCTTGAACTAGCAACACGACGTCGTCCGCATAAGCGATAATCTTCCTGCCATCTCCGCCGAGATCCAACAGGATTTCATTCAACACGAGGTTCCACAGAATTGACGAGTACACCTCGTCAACTACATTATCTTCCAGGTTGCCATTAATAATATTGCCAAAAGGATATTATCTATCCAATGGGAGTGTATGAGGAGAACCGCAGTGCGATGGAGTGCGGCCACTATTGATCCTATCCCCACGTTATTGAAGGCCCCCTCAATATTCTAGAATGCCGCCACAATGTACTCCTTCTGCCGGAGGGACGTCTCGAACTCTCGTACCACTTCGTGAAGGGCCGTCTCAACCGACCTTCCTTTGACGAATGCGTGTTGGGCCCCAATAAAGTTCTCCGGCGTCAGTTCCTCTATCACCTTCAGAACTCAGTGGACTGATAGCAAACATAGATGGGCCTATCCCGAGCAGGCGCAGGCTCTTAATGCAGACATGCAATAGCATCTTTGCTATGGAAGCGAAATATGGGGCCAGACTTTGCAGACAGCATGCTGAGCGAAATCCCTGCTCTCATTACAGAGGACGGCGGCGCTTAGGGTCTTATTATTCTACAGCACAGTGGCGAAGCCCGCAGCCCCTTTAAAAGTCGGAATGGCTTCGATAGACCTACAGACCATGGAGTGTGCCAGGCTCTACACCGCGAATTGCAACACACATAGAGGATAGGGTGAGATTCAAACGCATCGTAAGCGGGCCATACGAGAGGAGACTATCGAGAGATCGCAACAAAGGTGAAGAATCGAGCCAAGTGGACTCAACGACTTATACCCGATGTACGGATGTGAAGAGAAAAGCAACACAGTGAAGTCACCTATTTTGTTACGCAGATGTTAACAGGTCATGGTTACTTCCAGAAATACCTTCATAGTATGGGCAAATGCTCTTCTAGCTATTTATGAAGCGCTTAGTGGAACACGTTTTGTCTTGGACAATAGTCCAGCGGATTCTGGAAGAAGAACTGAGAGGCGGTGATGAGATACAGCGATTGGCGACGAGCGATTGAACTGAGAAGCGGTTATGAGATACTCCGAAAAAGTACTATGCAAGAAGAAGATGGAGCTGGACACAGGTGTGTGGAATAAGAATGAAGAGCTCTGGATGCGGTGATGAGATACAGCGATTGACGACGAGCGATTGAACTGAGAAGCGGTTATGAGATACTCCGAAAAAGTACTATGCAAGAAGAAGATGGAGCTGGACACAGGTGTGTGGAATATGAATGAAGAGCTCGTAGTTGATATAAACAATCACCAGATATGGGGGTTCTACCTCGAAGTAATGCGAAAGCAATACCGAGTTGGAATTAATCCCCAGGGGTAACACAGGGTGGGTTTTAAGCCGGTACCGTTGGAAACAACGAAGTCCAACTTAAGGCGAGAGAGGTACTCGTCGCAAGCGTAAAGAATTTTCCCACACTGACCCGCAAAAAAAATACTATCAGGGCTCACAATCACCAGATATGGAGTCCACCTCGAAGCAATGCAAAAGCAGTTCCGAGTTGGAAATATTCCCCAGGGGTGACACAGAGTGGGTTTTAAGCCGGTACCATTGGAAACAACGAAGTCCAGCTGAAGGTGAGAGAGGTACTCGTCACATGCGTAAGGATTTTTCCATACTGTCCAGCAAATAAAGGGCTATCAGGCCTTAAAAAAGCTTGGTTTATTGGGTAGAAAAAAAACTTTTTCATATGGAAAATTTTTACAAACTTTTGTCATTTGTCTAAATTTTGGTTTATTGTAAACAAACAAATGTTTCCACAATAATAGGTGCTAGGATTTTGTAAGGTTCTCACCACTCCTTCCAGAGAGAAGTATAGAATTAAAGACCCTAATAAGTCCTGGGAATATTCACTTAACCATGAAATCGCCGATTGAAAATTCAAACTCAAAATCAAACATTTGAATGAAGACAAGAAAACAAAAGCCAAAATCAATTATCAACCTGTGAAACCAAAAATGAAACACCAAACAAACCAATGAATAAAATTTTCTCAGGCTCCTTAAGGAAATCAAAATACACACACACACATTCCCAAAAGATAAAAGGAAAAGCAAGGATAATGCATAATTAAGCAAAAATTCATGAATACTTTCAAATAAAGACAAAACCCAATTCCGATATGATATCAATGCCAAGCCCATGAATCCTTACACTTATGCAAAGAAATTGAAAATATTCTCACAAGATTTCAATCATGCTCAATATACTCAATACGAATATGAACAGAAGATACCAAAGATGCTGTGGGAATATTTTTTTGCACTCATATTGAATATGCATTCCAAAGATGGATGCATTTAAGGATATGCCTTACTCTCAAACATGCATATACGGCATTGTGGTAAACACAGCAGAGGCAAAATGCATATTTGAAAAGGATCCTTTTCACTTTAAAGGATCACTCGACAACAAGTTGCTGACAACAAGATAAACACCTACAAAATCAACCACCACCATCGACATAACCAGCAAGCACATCAAATATCAGCATAGGAGAAAGAGAAGAGAGAAAGAGTAAAGAAAACTAAGGCACTGATTCATCAGAGTCTGAGAAGCACCTGTTAGAGAGTCCCAAAGATTTTTGACCCAGAAAAAAAAAACTGTTCAGTTCCCATCATCTAAAATTATGCCTAAATGTGTGTGCGTGTGTGTTTGCAATACACTCACACATTAACAAATTTACCAAAAAAGAATACCCTTGGAAATTCAGATACCAACGGAAGTTGATCACACTTCTAACGTGCGAATAAATAAAACCAAACTCATCGAATTTCAAAGGAATTTTGAATTTTTAGTGCCAATTTGAGGCAAAAGGAATTCAGAGCAGGTCACACGCAAACCTTAAGACAATGTGAGTTAAACACAAAGAAGACGAATGAATTGCCCTTTGATAGACACAAGATACAGACAAAATACTATTGCCTCCATCAAGAAAACGGAAGTAAATTCACAAAAAGGAAGCAATGATTTCCGTTCCAATATTGAATTCCAAAAAAAAAAACGGAGGAAGTTAAACCGTTTTCTTTGATTTGCCTTTGCTTTGTCCTCTTCTTCATCACAACAAGTGTGAATACATAATTAACAGTTTTATGGCCTTTTGTCAGCAAGGACCTCCCCTTAAAGGCACACAAAAAAGAACATTCTTTGGATCTTTCACCATTTAAATCGGTGATTTATTTATCCTTTAATTGAAGTCTTTGAGTTTATTGCGAGTTTTTGTTGAATGTTTTTATTTTATGGCAAATTTTACAAGAATTGCAAATCCTGGTTTAATGGTAGATTCCACAATTTCATGCCTTCTTTTTCCATTGAAACAATTAGAAAGGCATTTTTGATCTTTTGTTAAGGAGTAGACCAACCCAAACACTTCTAAGACACAATTTCTAAGAAGTTTTCTCTCCGAAGACAAAACTTTAAAAACAATCTAAAGACAAATTTTCTAAGAATTTTCCCCAAAGACAAAGCCGGTATTTGGTTGGCTGTCACAGACCATTTGAATCATAAGCCGAAGATTTACAAGCGCCTCAATCCTCTCGTCTCGTTCTTCAATTTCTGACAACTCCCTGGAAGTTATGGTCTTTCCCTACAGTTTTTATGGTCAAACAAATTTTTAGTTAAAGCTGCTCCATTTATGACTTAGTTGGGGAGTTTAAACCGAATGCCATCTTCTGGTGGTATACGGCAGTTATCAGACGTCATATGGTGTTGTGGTCTGGTGGACGGCGCTTCAAAAATCCCTCTACAGTTTGTGCATCTCAGCGGCATCAATGGCGATCCCATCTGATGCAGTGAATTTAATGCCTCTGAACATTTTGGCTGGACAAATTGCTGCGACTACTGCCGCAGAGTGAGATAGAATCGAAAAAAAAATAGTAAAAAATAAGCCATATGAGAACGGTTAGAGATAGCTCTTTGAAATTTCGGTGGACCGTTTGAGGTAATATGGACATTATGTGCAAAATTTCACGGCCCCTTGCCAGGGCCCTAAAGTTGGTCACCTCGGCAATGTTTTTTCAGTACAACTTTTAACTGATAATATCGTATGTTGACGCATACTGCAGCAAGGTTAGGTTGGGTTGAATGGGTCGCCCACCAAAGGTGAGTTCACTCGGAGGCCTGTTTGACCCATTGTGGTACCCTAGAGAGAGAGAGAGAAAGGGAAGAAAAAGAAAATGTGAGACCTCATATTAGAGGTTATACACGAATAAAAGAAAAATACAGGAGGAGTGCAGAAACCCAAGCGGGGGTGAAGAACCGCCGTATCTACGCAATCACGGATCTACCTACGTCGGAGCTTGTGGCACTCCCCCGCCAGAACCATCCTGTTTCCTCAACAAACCTCAGAAGAGATACCAGAGGTACTTTTGCAAGTTCACCCAGATCATAGAAAAAACGGCTCCCCAGAGAGGAGAGCCTACGTCTCTGCAGACCCGGACAGGAACACAGCAAGTGCTCAATAGTCTCCTCCTCATCCTCATCGAGGGATTTTTTACAAAAGTCATTATGCGGTATCCCCACGCGGACCGCCATGCGGCCTATGGCACAGTGTCCGGTTATGACCCCTGTCAAAGTACTCATCGACCTTTTATCGAACGCCAGCAACTCCTTCGCCCTCCTCCGGGCGATGAACGGCCATAGCGCCTTCGCAGTCCGACAACCATCTACCGAGTACCACCTCGCACCGACGCCGCTCTGGCCATCCCTTCTACTGTGTTCAGTAGTTCGACAAATGGCACGCTCGGCGCACTCGTCCGCCTTCTCATTCCCTCGAATCCCATCATGCCTAGGAACCCATGTCAGCGTTACATCGTGGGCCCGGAGCTTATCCAGAGAGCCCCGAAGCTCGACCTCACCATCCTCGACCGCAAGGCCTTGAGCGCCGCCATACTGTCCACATAAATTCTGAGTTTCGAGGGCGATAAGCCCCTTGCCAGAATTTCTCTTGCGGCGACTGCAATAGCACAGACCTCTGCCTGAAACACCGTACACTCGCCCGGCAGTCTCAGAGCCATACTGATATTGAGTGCATCAGAGTAGACCTCCAATCCAGTCCCTGACTCCATCTTGGAGCCATCTGTGCAGATCGAGGTCTCATCTTCCTCAAGTACACCATCCGCCCTCCATTCGTCCCTCTCAGGAAAACGAATCGCGAATGCCCTCACTCCAGTCGGCACTGGTACCAGATAGTCGGAGATCCTCCTCAGTCTACCCTCCGTATCCATAACACCCAGAATCGAACTGTGGCTGCAACCATCCTCCTTCAGCATGCCGATCTCTCTCAGCCTAAGCGCCACCCTGGCGGTGCAATTCCAAATATAGGCCCCAATGGGCTGCATATCCAGCATCGCCTCCAGGCCTGTCTGCGGTGCGGATCCCAGCGCCCCTGTGATCCCGACGCTGCAGCAAAGTCATCTGCCATTTAAACCGATCTCTCGATTTAACTTCTTACGCCCCCATAGGGCGCAATATTATCCAATTTGTTTTGTAATGACTATCAACAACGGTGCTGAGTATGTGTCAACATCGGTTCATAACCTGATATAGCTGCCATATAAACCGATCTACCGATTTGACTTCTTAAGCCCCTATAGGGCGAAATTCTCTTCAGATTTGTTTGAAATTTTTGCACGGTGTGTTTTGTTATGACTTCAAACAATTGTCGTAAATACGGTCTAAATCTGTCAATAACCTGATATAGCTCCCATTCACACCGATCTCCTGGTTTGACTTCTTGATCCAATTTGACTAAAATTTTGCCCAAGTGTTTTGTTAAAACTTCCAACAACTGTGCTAGATACGGTCCAAATCCGTCAATAAGCTGATATAGCTCCCATTAGTCTTCTACGACCCCTAGAAACTTTAATGTGTGCCTGATTTTCAGAATTTGGTACGAAAAATACATATTCGTCTTCACTGAGTTCTTCTGTTGAAATATTTTGCAGAATCCATGGTGGTGGTACTTGTTTTACTTTTTATACCCACCACCATTGGATGGGGAAACACTAATCTAGTCATTCCGTTTGTAACACCTTAAAATATTGATCTGTGATCCCATAAAGTATATATATTCTGGATTGTCTCGACATTCTGAGTCTATCTAGCCATGTCCGTCCGTCCGTCTGTCAACCCGCTGGAAATTTTGCATAGATACTTCTTATTGATGTAGGCCGATGGGGATTGCAAATGGGCCATATCGGTTCAGATTTAGATACAGCCCCCATATAAACCAATCCCCCGATTTGACTTCTTGAGCCCTTAGAAGCCTCAATTTTCATTTGATTTGGCAGAATTTAGAACAAAGACTTAACTTTTGACTTTCAACATCCATGCCAAGTATGATCCGAAACGATCTATAGCCGCCATATAAACCGATCCCCGGACTCCACTTCTTGGGCTCTTAGAAGCCTCAATTTTCATCCGATTTGGCTGAGATTTGGATCAAAGACTTGAGTTATGACTTCCAACATACATGTTAAGTATGATCCGAATCGGTCTATAAATAGATATAGCCCCCATATAAACCGAACTCCGGATTTGACTTATTGAGCACCTAGCAGCCTCAATTTTCATCCAATTTGGCTAAAATTTGGAACACAGACTAACGTTATGACTTCCAACATCCATGCTATGTATGACACAAATCGGTCTACAAACGGACATAGCCCCCATATAAACCGAACTCCGGATTTCTCTTCTTGAGCCCCTAGAAGCCTCAATTTTCATCCGATTTTGCTAAAATTTGGAACAAAGACTTGTGTTATGGCTTTCAACATCCATGCCAAGTTAGATCCAAATCGGTCTATAAACAGATATAGCCCCCATATAAACCGAATACCGGATTTGACTTCTTGAGCACCTAGCAGCCTCAATTTTCATCCAATTTCATCAAATTTGGAACACAGACTAACGTTATGACTTCCAGCATACATACCAAGTATGATCCGAATCGGTCTATAAACAGATATAGCCCCCTTATAAACCGATCTCCGGATTTGACTTCTTCAGCTCTTAGAAGCCTAAATTTGCACCAGATTTGGCTGAAATTTGATCCAAATCTCTATCTTATGACTTTCAACTTTAGTGACAAATTTTATCCTAATCGGTCAATATGCTGATATAGGCCCCTTAAGTACCGATATCCCTATATGACTTCTTGAGACCAAAATAATTCAAATACAAAGGGTAAATTTTTCGCGGAATCCATGGTGGTGAGTACCCAAGATTCGCCCCGGCCGAACTTAGCACGCTTTTACTTATTTTGATTAATGCTGTACACTTTTTATTTTTTTTTTTTAATTTAAGTTTGCACATTAATAACCAATTTCTCATGTCAAATACCCTAGCGGAATTTTTCTTTTGTGGTCTTTGCCGACTTGCACTATATGGTTGAACATACAATGTTTATAAGTATACACATACGAGGTATATCTATTTTTGTGCGCTTATTTGCCGTTTTGTAAATCAAATGAAATGCCATAATTTGAATGGCATTTGCAAACCTCAATTGCTTTCTTTTGCCTCTTTAACTACTGCATGGTATGTATATGCACTTCTAGTTTCTTTCATTGGCATAATGCAATAATTTCATATGTGTCCATACATTAAGTAGCCTCAGCTGTGATTCGAAAGAGTAGAAAAAACTTAATTTTATTTTGGTAACATTTTTGATTTTTATTTTGTTTTTATAAATTTTTTTTGGTATTCACTTTTAAGGTTTAAAGAAAATATTTTTTTTATTTTCTTTTACTCATACTCTTTTTATGCTAATATAGTATGAGGCACCCTAATATTCATATTCCTTGCTTTGTATTCATATGCATGGGTTTATGAATTTATGTTGTTGAGGTTTTTTTATTCAATGTATGTCCACTTTAGTATGGGCTTAGTACAAAACGGTTTATACTGACTGCCATCATCAGTCTAACCCATTCGTTTCTCACTTAGTCTTTCAATCATTCTGCTTGTAGTGGTCGCTACGGTGTGCCTGGGTTCAATGACAGCTCATTTGACAGTTTGCTAAAAGATGGTTATAAAAATGAGTGCACAGACAGCAGCGGAAACTATAACGGGAAAGGAAATACAAAGGAAGGCCTCTGCATTGGGTATGCAATATTGTGGGCCAAATCCACTCGAATTTGTACAAATCATGGGGTTTTCCTTTACACAGTCAGCAGAATTTTGATATATTTATTAAGGGAAAGCCATTTGTTTATGTGACACAGGCCTTGTAATTTTCTCTTAAATGCCGCTGAACTCTGTAGTGCAGTAAGTGAGCAACAGACCAAGTTTTTGTTCGCAGACTATGCAGCCATTTCACTTATATATATGCAGCATATAAAGGCCCTTATGAATACTACACACTTGATTATCCCTTTCGTTTGCTAAGAGATACATAATTGTCTTTATCAATGCATGGGACAGACAGGCGTGTGTGTGTGTGTGAGTGTCAGCATTGAAAGCTGAGTAATTGTTTAAGCACTTGTCAAACACATTTTGTATGAGAACAAAAGCATGAGAGAACTAGGGTGAGAGGAGGAGAGAGTTATGAAAAGCCAAACCAACATTATGAGTCTTTTATAACGATGACGGTAACTACTACTACTACTACAGCCGGTTTGATTTGTGGTATTGAAAGAAAGACTTTTATCGTTTGCTCTTTTTTTATGTTTTTTTTTTTACTGCAGTTACATATATACACATACGTATTTGTTGTTGATTTTGCATTTGGACAAAAGAGAACAAGGACCTTGAAATGAATCTCGTTAACGGTTACAGCAGCCAACAACTACCGATGGCAAGTGACAACTGAATGTGAACTCGGTTATCAAGCAAAAGATTTGTGAAACACTTTCACGCATACATATATATATATATATATATATATTTATACTAGAAGAAAGATATACGGATATACTTACATATTTATATGCTTACAATGCCATTTGAGTACATCCTCAATATTTGTGATAGAAACTTAATTTGAGTTGTTTAAGAGAACGATTGTAGCAAGGTCACTTTTGTAAATTGATTATTTTTTAAACAAGTAAAAGCGTGCTAAGTCTGCCAGGCCGAATCTTGGGAACCCACCACCATGAATTCTGCAAAAAATGTATACAAAATAAAAAGGTTAAATCGGGATATCAATTTATATGGAGGCTATTTCAGGTTGTGGACCGATTTGGATCGTGCTTGACACAGTTGTTGAAAGTCATAATAAAACACTACATTCAGCCAAATCGGACAAAAATTGCGGCTTGTAAGGGTTCAAGAATTCTTATCGCGAGATCGGTTTATATGAGAGCTATAACAGCTTATAAACCGATTTGAACCGTACTTGGCACAGTTGTTGAAAGTCATAACAGAACACTACATGCAAAATTTCAGCCATATCAAACAAAAATTGCAGCTTGTAGAAGCTCAAGGAGTCATATCGGTAGATCGGTTTTTATAGGAGCTATATCAGGTTTAAAACCGATTCGGCCCGTACTTGACACAGTTGTTGAAAGTCATAGCAGAACACCACAAGCAAAATTTCAGCCAAATTGGACAAAAATTGCGGCTTGTAAGGGCTGAAGAAGTCAAATCGAGAGATCGGTTTATATGGGAGTTGTATCAGTTTATAGCACAGTTGTTGAAAGTCTTAACAAAACACTACAGGCAAAATTTCAGCCAAATCGGATGAAAATTGCGGCTTGTAAGGGCTCAAGAAGTCAAATCGGGAGATCGGTTTATATGGGAGCTATATCAGGTTATAGACCGATTCGGACCGTACTTGGCACAGTTGTTGAAAGTCGTAACAGAACACCACAAGCAAAATTTCAGCCAAATCGAACAAAAATTGCGGCTTGTAAGGCCTTATGAAGTCAAATAGGGAGACAAGTTTATATGGGAGCTATATCAGGTTATAGACCAATTTGGACCGTACATGGCACATTAGTTTTAAGTCATAACAGAACACTATGTGCAAAATTTTAGCCAAATCGGATGAAAATTGAGACTTCCAGTGGCTCAAGAAGTCAAATAGGGAGATCGGTTTATATGGGAGCTATATCAGGTTATAGACCGATTCGGACCGTACTTGGCACAGTTGTTGAAAGTCGTAACAGAACACCGCAAGCAAAATTTCAGCCAAATCGAACAAAAATTGCGGCTTGTAAGGGCTTATGAAGTCAAATAGGGAGATTGGTTTATATGGGAGCTATATCAGGTTATAGACCAATTTGGACTGTACTTGGCACAGTAGTTTTAAGTCATAACAAAACACTTTGTGCAAAATTTCAGCCAAATCGGATGAAAATTGAGGCTTCCAGTGGCTCAAGAAGTCAGATAGGTTTATATGGGAGCTATATCAGGTTATAGACCGATTTGGGTCTATAACCTGATATAGCGGCTTCCAGCGGCTCAAGAAGTCAAATCGGGAGATCGGTTTATATGGGAGCTATATCCAAATCTGAACCGATATGGCCCATTTGCTATTCCCAAAGACCTACATCAATATTAAGTATCTGTGCAAAATTTGAAGCGGCTTGCTTTACGCGTTCGATCGCTACCGTGATTTCGACAGACGGACGGGCTAGATCGATTCAGAGCGTCGAGACGATCAAGAATATATATACTTTATGGGGTCTTAGACGAATATGTCGAGGTGTTACAAACGGAATGACTCGCTTAGTATACCCCCATCCTATGGTGGTGGGTATAAAAATCCAAAAATGTGAGTAACATCTTTACTCAAGGTTAGCGATCAAAGTCAACCGCTTTTCTTAAGCCGCCCCATAAGAATGAAATCTCATATCCCTAATTAATGCTGGTAGAACTGCCCTCCTGCCCTCAAGCAAAACTTAGTAGTCAAAATGAATGAAACCAATTAACGCCTTTTCATTGGCAAATGCCAAATGTTGTAGGAAATTTTCTTTTGATCATCTTCAAGGGTATGAGTAGCCAACCAGCATGGACCAATCTAAGACCAAAGGTCAGTTTTTGGTTGACCCCTATAATTTTGCAAACACTTTTTGGACATCTTAAGACCAAACGCCGAAATGCTTTAAATAAATTACAGGAATACAAAATTTGGCAAAAAAAAGGGATATAAAATTAATGACACAAAAGACCTTGATTGGAAACTGAAATATTTCAATATGGGTGATACACTCAATGCAGCTAAGCAAGAAAATACAGGAAAACTATCATATCATGCTTTTGATGGTCTTCACAAATCCTTACTTCCTTCCCATAGCGACCACACACACACTCACACACTCATACAGTCATTTATAACCTTAAAAATGTTTCTTATGTTGAGAGAGAGAGAGGCAGTAAGAAAAAGAGGCACCAAATCTTGTTGGTGTGAAATACTTCCGTTAAAGCGGACATCAATATTGACCAGCAATGATTAACGAACCAATTGACTGACCATAGCATTCATGTTTTGCCGCCACTTCTTGGGCTGACCATGATGATGATGATGATGATGGCAAAGCATGCAGACAGACCAACTTAAGGGTCGCGTCTCCGTACTCTGACTACTGCGGCGTCATTGTCCATTAAACATCTGTTATTAATTTGATTGTTGTAGCGTCCCCAACAATACCATCAATGCCAAAGGCAATTGATTTGAATTGTGTTTTTGTTTTTTTGCGTAACGCTCATCATATTTGATTTATTTATAAAAGAAACCTCAATGCATGATAAAAATTCTGTTTTATAACAAAAAAATCCATATGTGACATTGGATACTCCAGGCATTGTGGTGATGCACCAATCGTTGTCTCATAACACAGGCAGAGATAAAGAGACAACAAAATAACTGTTCCCTCCTGGTTTACATAATGGGGCCTAAAATGATGCCCGAGAAACATTAATTCTCTTATACGTTAACCAATTTGTGGTTTTGTGGTACCTTATTTGGCAAAAAGGCAGTTAAATGGCTGTGACAGGCAGCTTTTTATATTCTGCCCCTGTAATGTGTCAAAAACGAAAGTTTAATAACAATGCGCTTAAATATCCTCAAAGGACCTTGACAACAGATTTAATTTAATTCCCCATTTAGCATGTCACTAACCACCTGTGTGCCTACTGTTGGGCCAAACAAAAGGAAGTAGGTCATCATTAATTTGGAGATTTAAAAGAAATGTGGTCAAAGGTTTCAATGAAGCACATTTTGCAAATATTGTGATTGCAAACTTATGGCGTTTTGATGTGGTCCCTTGGTAATGGGATGAACAAATGCCTCATTGAAATGATGTTGGCGAAAACATTTTTTTTTCAAAAAAAAAACTTTTTAGAAAAAATTTCGAAATTTTTTCCAAGACGAGCTTAATGATCAGAAAATAATTGCGCCCTTTAAGGGCTTTATAATTTGTTGATATCGGAAAGGGGGCGGGCCCTCGGCTTATATGGCAGCTGTATCAGGTAATGGACCGCTTTGAACCATATTTGCCACCGTTGTTGGAAGTCATAACGAAACACGTCATGCAAAATTTCAGTCAATTCGAATAAAAATTGCGCTCTCTAGTGGCTCAAGAAGTCAAGACCCCAGATGAATTTATAGGGCAGCTCTATCAGGTTATGAACCGATGTCAACCATACTTAGCACATTTATTGGAAGTCGTAACAAAACACGTCATGCAAAATTTCAGTCAAATCAGATAAGAATTGCGCCCTCTAGTGACTTAAGTCAATATTCAAGATCGGTTTATATAGCTGCTATATCAGGTTGTGCTTAAGTGTTTCCCAAACATCCCATTGCGGAACAAATTAGAGGGAAACTAACTTATCACAATATCAATTGAGTGCTGCCCGATTCAAGTTTAAGCTCAATGATAAGGGGACCTCCTTGTTTTATGCCGAGTCCAAACGGCGTGTCACAGAAAAGTGACACCTCTTTGTTGAGAAGTTGTACATGGCTGAAATACTCACAAATGTCGCCAGCATTTGGTGAGGGGATAACCACCGCTGAAAAATGTTTTAAGGTGTTCTCGCCGACAGGATTTGAACCCGGGCGTTTGGGCACGAAAGGCGGGCATTCTAACCTATGTACCACGGTGGCTCCCGATCAGGTTATAGACCGATTTGAACCATACTTAGCACAGTTGTTGGAAGCCATAATTAAACATGTCATGCGAAATTTCAGCTAAATCGAATGGGAATTGCGCCCTCTAGAGGCTCCAGAAGTCAAGACCCCAGATCGATTTATATGACAGCTATACCAGGTTATGCACCGATTTCAACCAAAATCAAAGCACAGTTGATGAATGTCATACTAAAACGACATGTACAAAATTTCAGTTTAATCCGATAAAAATTGCGCCTTCTAGAAGCTCAAGAAGTCAAGATCCAAGATCGGTTTATATGGCAACTATATCAAAGCATGGACCAATATTAACCGACCTACACTAATAAGAAGCATTTGTGCAAAATTTCAAGCGAATGACTTAAAATGTCATGACGATCAAGAATATATATATACTTTATGGGGTCTTAAGTGAATATTTCGAGGAGTTACAAACAGATTGACGAAATAAGTATATCCACATCCTATGGTGGAGGGTATAAAAATGAATTTGCGTTTGTTTGTATGTTTGTTTGTGGGTTTGTAATTTTGTTTGTTCCGTATAGACTCTAAAACGGCTGAACCGATTTTAGAGTCTATATCGGCTGTCGTTGACTGACTAGAATACACCTCTTAGTCATTGTGTCCGTCATTACAGGTCACTCACTGTCTGATCGGAAAACATGCTGACAGAAGGAAGTTTGCAAGTAACGACTTCTGCATAAGCTGTGAGAATGACGAGGAGGAGAACACTATTGAACTGCTGTGTGTCTGTCCCGTACTGGCAAGCAGAAGGAGTTCCACTTAGGGTGCTAATTTCTTTGAGGGTGTGAACATTCGCACTTTATGGGTTTTTTTAAAGCGATCTGGATGGCTCAACGATATAAAGTCATCTTACTTCTTCTGTTCATGTTGAATAACTACGAACGACAACATCTATGCGAGTCTAATTGCAGACAGCCTTAAAAAGAAACTTTACTTAATCCCATTCTCCCTTACTCCACTATGGCCCGTCAACTGATGATGTGGACCATTTCATAATCACGGAAGGACATTGAGGACTTCCTGAAGAGTTGTGCTTCCGTCCGCATCACAAAAAGGGGCGATAACAAAAAGCTGGAGATGACACCTCTTTGTTGAGAGTCAACGCAAGAATGTCGAGTGGTAACAATCAGAACGGCAATGACTCCTTCTTACACATCCAGATCATTTTCGTCATTACCGTCCTGATTGTTACCACTTGACATTCTTGGGTTGACACTGCACCATCTCAAACTTTTTGTGATCGCCCGAATGTGATGCAGACGGAAGCCCAACTCTTTCAGCCAGTCCTCAATGCAGATGCTCAGACCTTTTCTCTCCCCTAGCTTGATTCCATGTGCATTGCAAATTTTGTCCATGAACATTCCACTAAGGAACAGGGGCAAACTTCTCACACATCAATGAGTGCAGTCCGATTCAAGTTTAAGCTCAATGATAAGGGGCCTCCTTTTAGTAGCCGAGTCCGGACGGAGTGCCGCAGTGCGACACCTCTTTGGAGAGAAGTTTTACATGGCATAGTACCTCACAAATGTTGCCAGCATCAGAAGGGGAAAACCACCGCTGAACATTTTTTCTGATGGTCTCCCCAGGACTCGAACCCAGGCGTTCAGCGTCATAGGCGGATATGCTAGCCTCTGCGCTACGGTGGCCTCCAATAGGTTCCAGGTGTATAGGTTTACCTATCAGAGTCGTGTTAATTAAAAACGGTGCCGCTGGCGACAGTTTTTCGCACTCGAGTGCCTTCCTAAGGATTTGATCCGAAATCTCTTCCATTCCAGTCAGCTTTGCCATTGTTGCTTCGATTTTTCCGCGATGATAGGACCTACTTCTATCATTTATCGAATCCGCTTGCCATCCCCTGCCTCATATTAAATCAAAATCATCTAGAATAGTCTCCAGTGCACTAATGTTCTTATGCTCCACTTCCTCTCCATTTTCGCCCATCAGAGGCGTAATTTCGAGCCTACTTTCCACCTAGTATATAGTGCCCATCATCTGTGAGCCTTCCCAACCATTTCAGTTTGCGATACAAGGTCACTGCAAAGTATACGACCTTATGGGATATCGAAATCGTCTCTTAAAGAAACGTGGTCCCTCGAATTAGACCACCATTCATCTTCCTAGACGAAGATAGATTTCAGTCTTCTCTGGATTTACGTTTAGTACTTTAGACCTTGCTTTTTCGTATGCCAAGATTCTTTCGGCCTTTCTATTACATATCTGAAAGGTATTCCTGCAGAAGTATAAAAACGCCCTCTACTTTGCAGGCAGGTTTAAATCCCACTTCTGTTATAATCGGTCGTTTGCTATGTATGGGTGACCATCCATAGGAGTGGTGATGCCGTGACGTGCCCTGTGTCTCGACCTGTCCTATCCTTCTGTATCGTTTAGCTTTCTACGGATAACAGTTCTGAAAAACATTCTCTAATTACAAAAATTCCTGGAAAATTTCGCTAAAGTCAAAAATTCTATGAAATTTTCTCTCAAGGCAACTTTTTAAAATGTTGTCTTTTAGGATTTTTTTTTAAATTTGCGAAAATGTCTAAAAATATTTTTAGACTAACATGCTCCTTAATCACTTTTCAATACTAGTTTGAGGTTTTTTACTTTAATAATAAGCCAAAAAAATCAAAATTAAAACAATACAAAAACCATTTATCAAACCCTGGGAACCACATTTCTCTTCTACTTCCTTAACCTGGCCATTTCCTATTCTAACACCCCTACTTTTTCAATAAACATTTCGAAATAAGTTTCATAACAACCAAAGGAAATCGATTAACATAAATTAAATGAACCCATGAGCCATAGCAGTCCTTCGAAACAAAAAAAATGATCCCCAATTTCCTTTAGGCACAGCAAGAACATCCCAAACGTGTAGCCCTAGTAGGTAACCTCTAATCTTTGAGACATAAAAGTTCATTAAAACTGTCAAAACTATCAAACAAGCAATGAATTCCTTAAGGACCCCCTAAAGATACACAAACACACACACATTCCCAAACCGAACTAAAAAAAAAAAACCAAATTCAAGCAACCACATAATCTTGGCAATGAGGCATTTACCGAAAAAAAGGCTCGGTAATGCTGTAAGCGTAGAAGAAGCCACAAAAAGATTACATATTTAAATTTAAAATGTAAATCATCTCCATTACAAAAGGACAGAGAAAGACAAACTCACTCACGCACACACCTACACAGACACGAACGCATACCCATTTCAATGTATGGTTGCTTAGGGAAAGAAGATCGTTGGCCCCTTATCCTTACGAAATAATGACATGCATGACACCAATCGAAAAAGAAGACGACCCAAAGAAAGACCCCAAAAGTGCCCACTCAAAAATTCCCACACACAAAAACAAAACAAATGTCAAACAGTTGTCGATTGTCTGTCCATATCTCTACTCATACTCCACTGTTATATTCTCATCGCACATTTGACATAGTCGTACTTCATTCATCGAAAATCGATCGCATATAAAGCAAACCCATGTGTCTCTGTGTGTGTGTGTGTGTGTGAGAGAGAGAAGGGGAGAGCAAAAATTGTAGCATATGAAACGGACAATGCCAAACCCTCATGGGCCTGTGAAATATAAAGTGTGAGAAAAATCAGAGCTGATATAAATATGAAAATGATTCATAAGGCGATAACACCAAAATTGATTTTCGTCATAAAAAGGAGCCGAATATTTTCAAGCAAGAGTAGTCAACTTGATTTTGGGTACAATGACATTGAAAGGAGATTAAGATTGCCAGACAGCAAATATTTAAATCGACTTAATTTGGTCAAGAAAGGTTACTTGGGAATGTACTTATATTGCACTTGGGGAAAGGTACTTTCATTACCCTTTTCCTTGCGTAAGGGTACTTTTATTACCCTTTTCCTTAAGGAAGGGTACTTTTATTATCCTTTTCTAAAGGAAGGGTACTTTTATTACCCCTTCCCTTGGTGAAGCGTACTTTTATTATCCTATATTTTGTGGAATGTTACTTTTATTACACTTTCTCTTGGGGAAGGGTACTTTTATTGCCCTTTCCCATAAGGAAGGAACTTTTTACCCTTTTCCTTCAGGAAGCGTACTTTTATTACCCTTTCGCTTGGGGAAGGGTACTTTTATTATCCATTTCCATGGGAAAAAGGATATTAACAACCCCGTCTTGAATACGTCACCCAGATCGAAAAAGACTGCCTTCTCAACATGGAAAGCCTTTTTCTCTGAAAGTCCGGACATGAACAAAGCAAGTGCTCGATAGTATTCTCCTCATCTTCATCCAGACAGCTTCTATCGAAATCATTATGCCGGATTCCATGTGCGTTGACATCACACATAGTGCTCAGTGAACTCTTAACAAAAGCCAATACTCCTTTGCCTTTCTTCGGTCGACCCTAGCCTATCTACAGGCTAGGGAGTCCCAGCAGTTCAGCATCTATGTAGAGACTCCATCCTGGTCGCCGACTCCGCACTGGCCATCCTAGGTTTATAAGCTCAACACATGACAGGTATTTACGACCGACCATCCTGGAGCCTAGGATTTACTTAGGAATGCTCTACATTCCGCCGCGTTCTTCGAACTCACTGTCGACAAATCGAGGGTCTTGATTTCCGCCATATAGCCTACAAAAACTTTGAGTTTCGAGAGGGGGAAAATTCTATACCAGGAATTTTTTTTGCGGCCATCGTAATAGCAAAAACGTCTTTCTGAAAGTCCGCACCATCGTCCGGCAGTTTCAGTCACATACCGATATGGAGAGTATCTCCCAATCCCTGATTCCCTGATTCTATCCTAAAGCTATTCACGAAGACCGAGATCTCATTGTTCTCAAACACAGCACCAGCCTCCCAACCCTCTCTTTCGGGAAAGCAGTTTCTGTTTCAGTTAGTCTAAGACCTTCTTCAGCCCTTATTTCGTCTATGACCGTACTCCCTGAGCTCCCTTAGCGGGACATCTCCGAATATACACCTAAATTAGCTGCATACTTCCAAACATGCCTGTGATGGGTCCGAACGCTTCTGTGTTTCTGACGCAGTGCCCCACATGAAAGCGATGGCCGTGTACATACAGTTAGTTCGAGACTTCCTACCGAACCTGCAGAAGTGGAAGGCACACAGTGTCTTACAAAGACCAACGGTTCTCAGACAGTGGAATCTCGATATCGTATACAGTTATGTAGGCAGTGAAGCTAGGCAGGAAACTGAACTGGAATAACATCGTTAAAACGCGAGCGGAGAAGGCTCCCAGATATTAATCACTATGCTCCTAAAACTTTCTAAAAGCATGGTCCATGAGGTATACGAAAGTCTAGTTAAACTAAACTCTGGTGGAGATAAGGATCCCCTATCTCCTGGTTAATAGGTTTGATACAATGATGAAAGGCAGAATCTTAATGCATCCTAAGCAAAAGGCTCGTTCAGAAAGCTTGTTACTTCAAGGAGAAGTTTTATCCCCTCTTTTGTGGATGATAGTTATCAATGGGATTCTCGTGTTTTTTCGAGGAAGAAAGGGTAAAGTTTTTTGCCTGCGTCGCTATCATGGTTGGTGACCGTTTTCTCGCTTCTATAACGGACCTCATTCAGGAGTCGCTAAGGAAGCTGCCTGGGTGAGCGAATGCCAATGGGTTCAGCACATACTCTAGAAAATAATAGCTGATACTTTTCAGAGGAAACGAATGGTGGGGAACTGCTTTTCAAGGGAACTGCTTTTTATGGGGTAGAGTTGTCGATTTCTCTGAAGGCCAAGTACCTGGGAGTGATTCTTGACCAGAAACTGAACTGAAAGAGGAATGTCGCGGAAAGGGTGTGGCGATGACTAAATGTGGTCCAGAAGTTTGGGGCTTAGACCGAGAATAGTACACTGGGGGATTCTTATCTATTGATGGTTGGTACGGAAATAGGATCTGAGCAGATGTGGCTCCACAGGGGTATCCCGCCTTTCACAAGATCTTCTGTATACACGGATAAATCTATGTAGGATGGTCCTATCGGAGCACGAGTGCAGATTGAGTTCCTTCGGTGGGCGCCGATGAGCTTAACAGGAATGGCTGATGAGCCCCGCTCGTGCCAATGATACAGTAAACCCTCCCCTGTGCGAGCTTCTTGGCAGGGTGGATGCGCAAATTATGCCTGGGTTCTTAGCAGTCAAGCACCTGTGGCCGAGTGTTTCGCTGAATAGGGTGTAACTTATCCTGGGGCTGAGGATGCATAACTGCGGAAAGGAGCCCAAATTTGTCTTTGCAACTTAAGGTCTTTGACTAAGCGCTGAACGCAAGGAGGTCGGACTATTGCAGTATCTTTTGTGACGACGAAATTAGGAGTTGGTGGCCGTCGAACAACTGTGTAAAAAAGACTATTGGTGAACACCTCATTCCAAGCTTGGATTTCCTCTAGGCACTTAGCCCTCTCGTCATTCTGGTCTACTGTAGAATCCTGAAGTAGCTGACTGAAAAAAAAACTCTCGCATATGGGATCTACTCTCTTCTTTCTTATTTCCTACTGATCTACTGATGTGCATCGTGCTAAGGTGGATCCCTATCTGTATTATTTCTCACAAGGGACTTAAGGACTCCAAACTAGGAAGCTTTGATTATTCCCAGCAGAGCGATCGAACTTTTCCATCATCTACCCGATGGAAGCGGAAACTCGAGCAATAAAAATATGCCTAAACTTGTAGAGCACTAACATCTCTCACCCATGAAGTCAAATAACGAGCTTGGTTTATATATAGGAGGTATATAAGGCATATATAAACCGATATGGCCGAACAGCGAACTTAATCTGAAGGGTCGACTACGGTGTGTTGTAAACCACAAAGTACATAGTCGCAAAGACAAATCAGACTAAAAGAATATTTCAAAGATTCCACATTCCGGGGGCAAAAAACATGATTACAACAAATATTTGCATGTGTTGCCAACCGAATGACGAAATTTGTATACTTTTGTAACCATGTTATGGTGCTGTCGAT
This sequence comes from Stomoxys calcitrans, assembly GCF_963082655.1. Lineage (NCBI taxonomy): Eukaryota > Metazoa > Arthropoda > Insecta > Diptera > Muscidae > Stomoxys > Stomoxys calcitrans. Next base: position 40,249,088 of record NC_081556.1, on the reverse strand, counting down.
AGAGGTTACCATTGTTTTTCGTCAAGCTGGTTAACACTTCCGTTTGTTAAATGCATATATTTTCGATACATTTGTTTGGGAACTTCACTATGATTTTAAGCTCTTCTCATTACGGTAAGACTATGAAAAATCTCTCAACCTTTTCTACCCAGCGTGATAATCTCAATCGATATGGCAAGCCTACACAAACGCGTGGGTTGCAGAACTAACCGGCAACTTTCAGCATTCATATGCAACCCGTATAGCAAAGCCGATGCGAGGAGTACATACAAATATTGGTCTTTGTGTATGTATAGCACAACAAAAGTAGATCAAGTAAGTTCATATACAGTGGTTAGAAAAAGCCAGTATACACTGTCTTTCATTAATAAGTGATGCGGGATTCAAGTAAAAGCTCACCGATTAAGGGTTTATTATGCATGAGCTATTCTGAACGTTGTGCCGCAGAGCAACACCCCCTTTACAAAGCTCACATGGTCAATGTCTATAGCCTAGTGTAAGCAGACTTTTTCCAGCTAGTGTATATATTTACTATGCTCAATCAATGCTCCCAATGAAGTGTTGAAATGTCGCCGCATGCGTTACGTCTACACATTTTTGAGTCTCTTCTACGAAAAGCAGCAATAGCCATAATTCTCTATGTGATTATTAAGATCCAGTAGATGGATGTCGAAAAAAAGTTGCGTGATGATGACGCGAATGCGAAAACCCCACCTCACCTCAATGGACTAAGGGGATGAGATGAATGAATGGCCTGCAAGTAGATGAATGATGTATGGTGGTCTTTTGCTCGGAAGCGGCACCGTACTGATGGTTATGTTACGCAGTCTTTTCAGACAAACGGTTTACTCATATTAAAATGTTTCTGTTGCTGAATGAAGTGCTTGCTGGCTGGTGTTGATTTAACGCGTTCGCATTTGGAAAAACGCGGCTGTTAATTTATTTTTTTTTTATGTGGTGCACTGTTTGTTTTGGTTTGCTTTGTTTCTTGGTTTTGTTGTCCATTTTCTGTTTATCTTACTTGTGGATACTACTCTTATCAGCCCAAACTCTCTCTTTCTCTCTCTCTCTCTCTCTCTCGCTCTCTCCTTTACAATGCATAACACTGAAACATTTTTAACGCGATCGTTGCCATGAGTATGCCAGGAATGTACTTTTATGTACATGGTCCCGTCTGTGGCTGTTGCTATTGTCCCCCTCTTTACATTATCGGTACCGCTTTTGTATATTCCACTTTTGTTGTGGAACGCTGTTTTGTTGCAATGTTACATTTTTTACGCTTCTTCATTAAAAACACCAGTCGCCAGAATCACTTATGCCTTAGAGTACACAGCCGGCTGAGTCAATCAGTTTGTATGAGATTTCATCGCTGTGATGTGTGTGAGTGCACTCCAATGAGCGAGAGTTTGTATGTATGTATGTATATGTGTGTGGATGTCATTTTAAACACACACAAATAAATTAACATACAGTTTGTTTACCACCAAAGTTCTATGCACTTTTCATTGTTATTGGGAATTTCTTTAAAGCTTTTTAATTTTTTCAAATATTTATTCAATGAATGCGAGGGAGGGATGAATGAAAACTGTGTGCCATGCATTACGATTGGATCAATGCAACAAAAAAATTGGTTATCTATAGAAAAACCATCTATCGATTATGGCAGTCGTTCTCGTTTCCAAGAACCTTTTGCAGCCTCGACTATGGGAAACTTTTTCAATTATGGGTGCTTTTATCAGTTCTGCCCCAGTTCTGGAAATAACTCCTGACAAATGTCACTGTGGGGCATAGGTGACCATGCCTGCCCGTATTTCGGAGAACGTCTGAACATTTTGAAAGTATACAATGGAAGGGGACCCAAGAAGGGGAACTAGGTAAATTCGAGCAATAAAAACTAAAAATGTACTAAGAACGGCCGGAACGAATGTTGAGGGCCCACCACCATGGATTCTACTAAAAATTTACACATATGGAGACCACCGTAGCGAAGAGATTAGCATGTCCGCTTGTGACGCTGAACGCCTGGTTTCGAATCCTGGCGAGGTGATCAGCAAAAATTTTTAGCGGTGGTTTTTTAGCAGAATTCATGGTGGTGGGTTCCCAAGGTTCGGCCCGGACGAACTCATTTTCTCATTCAACGAAATCAGTATTCACCATTAACCATTTCCTACAGAGTGCTTGAGTACGCAAGCGATGAGAATACTGCCATTAAAGCTCCCTCACACTCGCTCAAGTGCTGCTTCATTGAGTTGATGAGGAAATACCAAATACGAACAATTGAGTCGAATAACAATGTTAAAAAATATTTTCCATTTTATGCAGAAGACGAAAAAAAAACCATCGGCAGAGAACAAAATAAACGAAACCAAACAAAAAAATTAAAAAATTATGCAATGTTAACTATGAATCACTAACACAAACTTCTTCAATTAAAAAGTTTAAATTTATTTTTTTTATTAATTTTGTCAAAATTTCATTTTACCACAAAATTTTGTAAAAATCTCAATTCCCTGGGAAATTTTGTCAAATTTTATTTCAATGAGAAATTTTGTCAGATTCTCATTTCTATAGGAAATTTTTGTCAAAATTTCTTTTCTGAAAAACATTTTGTCTAAATTTCACTTCTATAGGAAATTTTTTCAACTTTCACTATTTTGGAGAATTTTTTAAAAATTTCCATGTTTTGGGAAATATTGTCAAAATTTCATTCCCATGGGAAATTTTGTCAAAATTTTATTTATACAGGAAATTTTTGTCAAAATTTCATTTCTATAGAAAATTTTGTAAAAATTTCATTTCCATAAGAAATTTTGTCAAAATTTCATTCCCATGGGAAATTGTGTCAAAATTTCATTCCCATGGGAAATTGTGTCAAAATTTCGTTTCCATGGGAAATTTTGCCAAAATTTCATTTCTACCGGAAATTTTGTCAAAATTGCATTTCTATAAAAAATTTTGTTAGATTGCATTTTTATGGAAAATTTTGCTAAAATTTAATTTCCATGGGAAATTTTGTCAAAATTTTATCCCCATGGGAAATTTGGCGAAACTTTCATTTCCATGGGAAATTTTGTCAAAACTTAATTTCTAAAGAAAATTTTTGTGAAAATATCTTTCCTATGGGAAATTTGGTCAAAATTTCATTTACATGAGAAATTTTGTCAAAGTTTCATTTCAATGGGAAATTTTGTCAAAATTTCTTTGCTATGGGAAATTTGGGCAAAATTTCATTTCCATGGGAAATTTCTAAAAAAATTTTGTCAAGATTGCATTTCTATGGAAAATTTTGCTAAAATTTAATTTCCATGGGAAATTTTGTCAAAATTTCATGTCTATAGGAAATTTAGTCAAAATTTATGAAAAATTTTAACAAAATTTCATTTTTATAAAATTTTTATTTCTTTTGTTCTTGTCCTTCCTTGTTTGGTTGCGGATATTTAAACCTCATGGCACACCAAAACCAGTAACCGGCTTGTTGAGAGCTCTAAATACCAAGAAGCATAAAAAAAAATTTGGCCATGAACATTCCACTAAGGACAGAGCAAACTTCTCACATATCAATGGGTGCAGTTCGGTTTAAGTTTAGGCTCAATGATAAGGGGGCTCCTTCTTATAGCCGGGTCCGAACGGCGTGCCGTAGTGCGACACCTCTTTGGAAAGATGTTTTAACATGGCATAGTACCTCACAAATGTTGCCAGCATTAGAAGGGGAAAACTACCGTTAAAATTTTCTTTCTGATGGTCCCGACAAGATTCGAACCCAGGGGTTCAGCGCCATAGGCGGATATGTTAACCTCTGCGCTACGGTGGCCTCCAACATACTAAAAAGTAACCTAAGGAATTCCGCGCTACTTAAAAATTAATAATTGTTTTCCATACCACGCCCCTAAGTTGGTTCATGTCTGGTATTGTGTCCCCACCTAAGTGACGATGTCTGTTTGTCGCGAAAGCCGGGCAATGACATAGGAAATACTGCAACGTTTCATCATATTCCCAACATGCTATCACTTGCCACACCTATTTTGGTTAAGTGAGCTCGTAGTCCTATGTGTCCCGTGTCCCGTTACGATATCGACAGCTATACTGAACTCCTTCTTGCTTCCTTTCAATAACAGCTTCGCCTTTTTAAGGTTCAGATCTCCCCATAGGATTTTACTCGTCTCGTTCGTCGCCCACGCCCTTAACATGGACTGCGTTGACCTAAAAAGTTCCGGGTTAACCAAGGTTATTGACGGCAGTCCTCTGGCCTTCACTGCAAATTTGTCTGCTATGGCCCTGCACTCCGCTATGGCCCTGCACCAAGCAATGCGAATCGTGCGAGAGAAGGCGTTTATCTCCTTCTTACTTACCTTACTGTTCTGGTTGTTATGGATGGCCAGTGTACCGTCCGTAAAGATGTTCACACTGGACGTCCTCGTGTTAACACCACACCAACTCACGCATTGTGTGATCGCCCGCAGGACCGTATTATGGTCAGACAGTCCGAAACAGATCTCAATCCCTGGTTCTCAATTTAGACCCCTATGTCCACTCTGTCCTATAGTTTTGATCCACCTGTTTTACATGATCTCCCAGATGGCAATACCAGCGTTCCCTCAACTCAAGACTGTGCCGCTGGCAGTAGTGCCTCGCACTCGATCTCAAAACGTGTTGTCTCAGATATCCGTCACGATTATACCGCGATGGTATGACCTGCTCCTATACTCTTTCCATTCTCCCATCGCCTTTAGTCTCAAAGCCGTAGTGAATGCCTCACACTTAATCTGTATATCAATGGGTCGGTGGTAGCGATGGTATGGGCGGATCCTATCCTCAATCCATTCTCCCATCGCTCATAGACGCAGTGGCTACCTCCCACTTAATTTGTATATCTATTGGTCGAATATCTAGAATAGCCTTCTATTCCTTCCAGATTTCCTTTCATCGCCTCGATTATACAGCGATGGTATGGGCGGATCCTATCCTCAATCCATTCTCCCATCGCTCATAGACGCAGTGGCTACCTCCCACTTAATTTGTATATCTATTGGTCGAATATCTAGAATAGCCTTATATTCCTTCCAGATTTCCTTTCATCGCCTCGATTATACCGCGATGGTATGGGCGGATCCTATCCACAATCCATTCTCCCATCGCTCATAGACGCAGTGGCTACCTCCCACTTAATTTGTATATCTATTGGTCGAATATCTAGAATAGTCTCCAAGGCCCTGGGCGTGGTCCTCATCGCTCCGCCTCTCCCAAGACTACATGTTCTCTGAACTTGTTGTATGGTCCTAACGTTGCACGTTTTCTCCATAGCAGTCCACCAAACTACTGAGGTGTTAGTAAGTATTGGTCTAATCACGCTCCTGTAGAGCCAGTGGACTATCCTCTGATTCAGGTCCCATTTCAAGCCTACTGCGCGTCTACATAGTGCCCAACATTTGTGAGCCTTCTCAGTACACTGCTGAATGAGACACTTCCAATTAAATTTATTTGTTTAGTACAAATCCAAATATAAACTAAACACACATCACAGCTTAGTGTAAATATAAACACAAAGCTCAAAAGAAGTTTTTTTTTTGTTACTGCATTCTGCGGTTGAATTAAGCCCCAAACTTTGAGTCATCATCTTCGCTCAGTATTGAAGTGGTGAGAATGAGCAGAGATAACTGTGGCTAATAAACATGCATACACCCACCTATAAACACAAATGCATGGGGGACGGTGAGCATGAATGACACATGTACAAAGCCACACAGGCAATGCAAACGATAGATTTAAAGCAAACCAAAGGCACGATCGTTCTCACCCAAAGCATGGCCACACTGTCAACTAGGGGTATTGGGGATTGTGTCTGTGAATGTATTTGTGTTAGAGAATATGTGCACGAGTTTCTTTTTAATTATTGTTTATTGATTGCTTGTGTGTTTGTTGTTCTTCTTCTCGTTTTTGTTGTTATTGTGGCTGCAGCATATGTGGGTGAAGTATGGTGGTGCGGTGCAATGTTTGGCCTGGCCATAGAAATTAATTTAAATTTGGTTTCTCCATAAAATGTTGCTTTTTATTTCTTCATAGACACAACAAACAATATCTTGAGAATTAATAATAAAATTTCTTGTAAATTGGCAGAGAGGGGTGTTGCCATATGGTGTGATAGAATAGATAGGTGAACATGCAGGTTAGCCAATGAAAACAAAAGTTGAGTCAAGCAAATTGTGGTTGTTCTAAGAATTTTGTTAAGCTAAAATGACTCAACGTTGGCATGCCGGAGCATATAAATCCTAAACAAGGTGTCGCTTTTTTCGTGATATTTTTATTAATTAAATATATCTTGAATTAAAAATATCATAGAAAATTAGATTTTCATAGAAAATTTGATTTTTATAGAATAGGGATTTGATTTTCACAGAAAATTCAATTTTATTGAATTTGTCCTTAAAACTTGAAAATTATGCTACGCACTTATGTGGGCGTGGTAACAACAATTTTCAAACGATCTGTTCGAAAAAAGTCGTTTCAGATTAAGATATAGCCCTCATATACTTATATCTATTGCCCTAATTTATAATTGTAGGGCAGATGTAGGGTATTATTCAGTCGGCGCCGCCCGACTATTCGCTTTCCTTACAGGTATTTAATGACCTATTACGGATGCTGACTGAGGAGGGATTTGAACCCATCTGCTACGCAGACGATGTTTTAATACTTCTATGAGGTAAGGATCCGAACGGGCTATGCAGAATGGCCGAAAGGGTTCTGCATATGGCATATGACTGAGCTAGACCCAGTGGTCTCAATGTTAACCCAGAGAAGACTGAAATATGCCTGTTCGCGAGGAAGACGAAGGTGGGCCAATTTAACGCACCACATTTCCTCAATAAGACGATTTTGATATCTGACAAGGTCAAATACTTAGGTGTGGTCTTGGACAGGAAACTGAATTGGAAGTGTCACATTCAGCAGCGTACATAGAAGGCTCACAGATGTTGGGCACTATGTAGACGCGCCGTAGGCTCGAAATGGGGCGTGAATCCGAGGGTAGTCCACTGACTCTACAGGAGCGTGATTAGACCAATACTTACTTACGCCTCAGTAGTATGGTGGGCCGCTATGGGGAAAAAGTGCAACGTTAGGACCATACAACAAGTTCAGAGAACATGTTGTCTTGGCATAGGCGGACCGATGAGGACCACGCCCACTAGGGCACTGGAGACTATTCTAGATATCCAACCTATTGACATACAGATTAAGTGTGAGACAGCCACTGCGTCTATGAGATTAAAGGGAGAATACATTGAGTATGGGAGCAGCTCATACCATCGCGGTATAATCGAGGCAACGATAGGAAACCTGGAAGGAAGGGAGGAGGTTACCGATCGGATACATGAGATGAACCTTGAAGTCGAGTGCGAGGCACTGCTGCCATTGGCACAGTCTTGGATTGACAGAACCCTACTATTGCCATCTGAAAGATCATGTTACACGGATGAATCAAAGCTAGAGGACAGAGTGGGCCTGGGGGTCTACATCGAGAACCCAGCGACTGAGATCTGTTTTAGACTGCCTGACCATAATACGGTCTTGCAGGCGGAGATCCGGGCGATCACGGAATGCGTGAAGTGGTGTGGTGCTAACGCGAGATCGTCGAGTGCAAACATCTTTACCGTTAGTAAAATTGCCGTAAGGGCAATAACAGCCAGGACGTTATGGCCACGAACAGTCTTGCAGTGTAAAAAGGAGATTAACGCCTTTTCTAAGGACGGCAAAATTCGCATCGTTTGGGTGCCGGGCCATAACGGAGTAAGAGCGAATGAAAGGGCAGACTATTTGGCGGTGAAGGCCAGAGGACTGCCGTCAATAAACTCGATTAACCCGAAGCCTTTCGGGTCGACGCAGTCCGAATTAAGCGAGTGGGCGACGAATGCGCATGCAACATTATGAAACAGCGAAACGGTCGGTAGGACAACGAAAATCCTATGGGGGATCCAGATCGTGAGAAGACGGAAAAATCCGCATCGTTTGGGTACCGGGCCATAACGGAGTAAGGGGGAATGAAAGGGCAGACGATTTGGCGGTGAAGGCCAGAGGACCGCCGTCAATAAACTTGGTTAACCCGAAGCCTTTCGGATCGACGCAGTCCGAGTTAAGGGAGTGGGCGACGAATGCGCATGCAACATTGTGGAACATCAAGACAGTCGGTAGGACGGCAAAAATACTATCGTGAGATCGTGAGAAGGCGAGGCTAAGGAAGTAAGAAGAAGGTCAGTATAGTCGGGGACACAAAGGACTACGAGCACAATTATGTAAAATTGATGCGGCAAGTGATAGCATGTGTAGCCATGCGGGGAAGATGATGAGACGTTGGAGCATGTCCTTTGTCATTGCCCGGGTTTCGCGTCTACCAGGTACCGGTACTTAGGTGGAGACACAATACTAGACATGAACCAACATAGGGGAGTGGTATTGAAAACAATTAAGGATTTTTTAAGGTAACATGGAATTCCTAACTTAAAATTTTCTTTTTAGAGGTTACTATATATTGTAGTTTTTAGAGCGCACAACAAGCCGATTACTGGCTTATGTGTATGTCCATAGTGGCATGGGACGGGTTAATATCTGCACCCTCTTTTCAACCTAACCTAACCTATGGGTTTTTAAATATTTTTTTGATTTTTTTTTTCTACATTACATTCTCAACATTTTTGTCAACACTTACTTAGAGTAACAGCAGAACACCCTTTACTATGTATTCCAACATCAACACACATACATATGCGCATGTGTATGAGTATAGCTTTTAATGCCATATAACTTGAGTGTCTTTCAAGTGGTTGGAATTGTATATGAAATACATTAATACGTCCATACATCATAAGTGTACATACATATCCATACAAGTAATTTATGAAATTTATGCATGGAAATTAATAATTTTTTGTTGTATTCATATTTACATATTCATATTTACTTTATGAAATTCACCTAATTTAGCTGGCCTACATGTTTGAAGAAATAATTGACGACAATATTGCATTTCTCCTTATATATCCAAATTTATGCAATGCAAATGAATATTTATTTTAAAAAAAATTTATAAATGAAAGTATGCAACTAAAAATATGTTCGGTTAGTTCATGATAGAAAATGGAAATCAAAACAAGTAAAAAGGTATGTAAACCACCTTAAACATGTGTAATATGTTCTGATTTGGACCAAATTCGAAACGGATATTGAGTAGTCTAATAAGAACAAGTCATTGTTCAATTTCGTAGAACAA